>NC_136424.1:3220000-3820000 GCF_052625555.1 Lactuca saligna
TTCTTCATCGAGTGTTTTATCAGGGTTGTGTCTTGGAGATTTTTGGGGTGCCTTATCCGATTGATTTGATTCCTATCCCCATAGAGGATGTATGCATGATAGTAGGGATGGATTGGTTGAGCAAGTTTGGGGATATGATTGACCACGAGGGTCAGCGGGTAGTAGTTCGAACCCCAAGTAAGGGAGAACTGGTTATTTATGGAGAGGGTACCAGGATTAGGTCAGCCTTTTGTTCTGCTATCAGGGCTCATCGGTATATTCAACATGGTTGTATGGGTTATCTTGAGTATGTGATTGATACTTGAGTTAGGAAGCGGGTTTCAGTTTCAGATGTGCCTATTGTTAAAGAGTTTGCTAATGTGCTCCTGGAGGAGTTACCTGGTGTGCCTCCTGAGAGGAAGGTTGGATTAAGGATCGACTTGGTTCTAGGTGCGGCTCTGATTGCTAAGGCATCATACCGATTGACACCACCTAAGATGCAGGAGTCGTCCTCATAGCTTCAAGAGCGGTTGGGCAAACAATTTATTAGGCCAAGTAGTTCGTCGTCGGGAACATCGATTTTTTTGTTAAGAAGAAGGATGGTTCACACCAGACGTCCATTGATTACCAGGAGTTGAACAAATTGACAGTGAAGAACTGTTACCCACATCTATGGATTAATGAACTCTTCGATCAGTTTTAGAGTGCATCTTGGTTCTCTAAGATTGATTTAAGGTCAGAGTATTATTAGATGCGGGTTAGAGAGGAGGACGTGGAGAAGATCGAGTTTCAGACTCGTTATGGTCATTACGAATTCGTGGTGATGCCATTTGGGCTCACCAACACGTCTACGACATTTATGGATTTGATGAATCAAGTATGCAGGCTGATGCTCGATCAATCAATCATTATTTTCATTGATGATATTTTGGTGTATTTCTAGACCAGGGAGCAGCATGAGGAGCACCTTCGAGAGCTTCTGGGAGTTTTGAGGTGAGAACGGTAGTATGCTAATTTCTCGAAGTGTGAGTTTTGGTTACGAGAGGTCTAGTTCTTAGGGCGTCTCGTTAACTAGGACGAATTTTGGTCGATCCAGCCAAGATTGAGGTCGTGATGCAGTTGGAGGTTCTAAAGTCTCTTTCGAAGATCAGGAGTTTCTTGGGATTAGCAGGGTATTATCAAAGATTTATTCAAGACTTCTCTAAGATTGTTCATCTAACGAGGAAGGGCGTGGATTTCCATTGGGGGCCAGAGCAATATGTTGCCTTTGAGACTCTGAGACAAAAGTTATGTAAGACCCCAATGTTAACCCTCCCTGAGGGTGTTGAGGATTTTGTGGTATTTTGTGATGCATCCATCACCAGCCTGGGGGCAGTTCTTATGTATCGAAGGAAGGTTATTGCCTATACTTCTCGGTAGCGGAAGCTGCATAAGGTTCATTATCCTACTCGTGATTTGGAGCTGGGAGCAGTGGTTTTTGTTCTCAAGATTTGACGAAATGATTTGTATGGGGTTCGGTGTACTATCTACACGGATCACAAAAGTTTGATATATGTCATGGATCAGCCGAATCTGAACATGAGACAACGTAGGTGGCTTGACGTAGTCAAGGATTATGACTATGAGATTCAATATCACCCAGGTAAAGCGAATGTGGCCGATGATGCCTTGAGCCGCAAGACAGCTAGTTCTGCTATTGAGAGCCTGTGTATGAGGATTTCGATTGATTCAATGTTGTTGGATTTTATTAGGGAGGCTCGGGCTAAGGGATTCAAGAAAGAGAACTAGAAATAGGAGAAAATCATGGGTGATATTGGTAGATTTCTACCGACAATTGTGGATTATTGACCTGGTGTGGTCGTGTATAGGTATCAGAATTTGGTGGGATCAGACAGACTGTGTTGGAGGAGGCACACAAGTCTATATTTTCAATACACCCTGGAGCGACCAAGATGTATCAGGATTTGAGACTTAGTTACTGGTGGTTGTGCATGAAGATATATATATATATATATATATATATATATATATATATATATATATATATATATATATATATATATATATATATAGCCTGATATGTTGAGAGGTGCATGATCTGCATATGGTCAAGGTCGAGCACCTGAGACTGCATGGTAAGTTGCGCCCATTGGAGGTTCACATGTAGAAATGGGAACATATTACTATGGATTTATTCACAAAGTTACCTCAGACAGCTAAGGGGTTTGATGCAATTTCGGTAATCGTAGACCTTCAGACCAAGAATGCCGACTTCTTAGCAATTCAAGAGAGTTCCTTGGCCAAGAAACTAGTTGATGTGTATGTGTGCGAGATTACCTGCTCGACATGGTATTCCAATCTCCATTGTATCCAATCGAGTTGTTTGGTTCACATCTTGTTTTTGGCAGAAGTTGCACGACGAACTGGGTATGAGGTTGCATATTACCACTGCTTATCATTGGCAGACTGACGGCCAGAGTGAAAGGACCATTTAGAAACTTGAGGATATGTTGAGAGATTGTGTCATATATTTTGGTGGGAGTTGGGACTCCTACTTTCCTCTAGCTAAGTTTCTTACAACAACAACTATCACTCTAGTATTGGTACGCCTGTTGGATTAGGATTCTAAGCTCATAACTATAATTGATATATACTTGAATTGATAGTAGCACAATCCTTTTGGGTTGCCCTTAAACCTAGCAATTGGACATGATGACTTTTAAAGAGAGGGGGAAAGAGAGAGAGAGAGAGAGAGAGGGGGGAAGACAGAGAGAGAGAGAGAAAGAGATAAATTTATTATGTGATTAATAAATTGAAATAAATGATTTATTAATGTATTTTGAAATTAATATATTAATTAGAAATCATATTGTTTAAATGATAATTAATCAGAAATTAATTTGAATTAATTTTGGGATTAATTGGATTAATTGAAAGTGTCGGGACTATTTTGTTATTTATTGAAAGTTGAAGAAAGAAGGCATAGGGACCTCATTGGATGAGGTGGTCGGAAATCACTTGGGCAAGCCCAAGAGTTTTCGTCCAAGCCCCTTGGATAAGGGGAATGGATTGCTTGGTCACCAAGCTAGGGAATCTAGAGTTTCTCCCTTAAACCCTTGCTTTAGCACCAAGCTACCTAAGCTATATAAAGGACCTAGACTTTCACATTTTAGTCCACTCCTTCCTTCAAGAAGCCTTGGACAATATTTTGTTATCCCTTCTCCTCTCTCTATATTCATCCTCTTGCTAGATTAGGTGTGATTCCATTAGAGGCACGACAATTGTGGTGCTTGCTTCCAATAGATCAAGAAGAAGGTGTTCATTGTTATTTGCTACAATAACAATCAACATATGTAATTCTAAACCCTAATTTTGTATTTTCGAAAATAGCCTAGTGTTCTTAGGGTTTCCTTTTGATGTTCTTAGTTATAGGTTCAATAGAGAAAACATAGATCTTCATTAGGATTGCATGCACACTTAAGAGTTAAAGTTTCTTTATTTTGCGTAAAACTCATCAATGGTATCAAAGCTTGTCTTGTTTTCTATTGAATTTTTTATAATGGTTGAATAGATCAAATTTGGGTTTATGGTGATTAAACCATAAAGGGCATAAATTTCGAAATTATCATTAGGGTTTCTTGCCCCCTAAGTTTCGAAATTAGGGTTAGGGTTTTGAAACCCTAACCCTCCTCCACAAGAATTCGAAATTAGGGTTAGGGTTTTGAAACCCTAACCCTCCTCCCTAAGAATTTAAAATTATGGTAAGGATTTGAATACCTTACCTTCCTCCCCAAGCCATTTATGAAATTGGTAGATGATAGGGTTTTTTAATTTTGGTAATTATCTATCGTATTACTTGCTTTAATAAAGGGATAATTTAAAATTGGGTAAATCTTATAAAAAAATTCGAAAATTAGAGGTATAAGGATTATAATTAAATTAATTGTTTAATTTAATTCGTTAATCCTCATTTGATTTAATAATTAATTCAAAGTTAATAAATAGGCAAATATTAAATCATTTGGTTTATTTTTAAATTTGAATTAATTATTTAATTTTCGAAATTTAAATATAAACCTAGTATTTTGAAAAGTTTTAAAATACACCTTATACTATATGTAAAAAAACTAAAAGTTTGATAATTACTATATGTATAAAACTAAGTCACTCGAACCGCTAGTACATCTCATTCACAAAGCTATCTATAGGGGGGGGGGGGGGTGGGTTAAGGAAACTTCCTATAAAATGGTGGTAATTTAATGGGTGTTCACTCTCACCCACCGCTTCCTTGATTAGTGGAGGTTCATTAGCCGAACGGGTTTGATAAGGCAATTAATTCTCATTAAAAGTATAATGATGATATAAAAAAGTAACTAAACCCTTTCATTCAAAATCCAAATCTTAGTTAGTTTAGGAAAATGTGAATTTGTATGCTAACCCATGAAATTGCACATTATACTTAATAGTAGGTGGTGGAGCATGTATGGTGAACCGACACACTAATAGTGACTATAAAGAGTAATAATGTAAATCTAAAAATTATCATTGATTAATGGAGTGTGTGTGGTTAACCAACACATTAAAATGAGATGATAAATGACATCGAGAGTGCCAACCTAATTTGGATGGTTATTCACATCTTTTTTCTGATCCTCGGTACCTCAGTCACAAAGGGAAGAACATAATTTGAGATTAACCAAGTTATTGAATAGTTCAATGAGTCTCAAAAGATCTAGGAATTCCACTTAACTTAATTTTGTTCAAATTTCGTTTTCTAATGGTAGAATTGGTAAATCGTCATTTACCAACCTTTATAAAATTTGCAATTAGATTACGACATCTATTTTCTAAGTTATTAATTTTATAGGTTGGAGCTTCATTCTAAGGTAAAAAGTTTGGATCTTGACTTGTAGTTCTTGTGGTATGCTTTATAGACCATTTTTTTAGGGTTTTGGTCCTAAAGGTGGAGACTTTATGAGCAAATGGTCTCCATTAGCTTAGATCCATCATATTTCTGGTCCATTTGAGTTGTAGATTCATAAAAATGTAATCTTGGACGTGAATGTTTGGCCATGCATGAGATCTATATCCTTGAGTTGAAATGGAAAGGTGTTAAGGAGTGTAAGAGCCTTTACAGCCATGCCAAGGCTTAAAGGTTTCGACTTTATGAGTACGGATGCTTAAATAAAGCCGGATCTAGAAGTTGAAGTTATGGCTTAACCGATTAAGACCAGAAATGAAGAATGTATAATTCTGATGGTTACGCTGGGCGTAACTCCCAGTACGCGCAGCGTACTGGGTGGAGACCCCGACTCTTGGGTTGGCGATGTACGTCCCGCGTGCATCAAGCTGTACGCCCCGTGTACTCGAAGGTTGACTTTTGTTGACTTTTTAGGTTTTTGGTCAACATGTAGACCTTGAGTCAAGGAAGGGTAAAATGGTCTTTTACCCTATAAGGAATGATGATAAGGGGTAAAGTCTAGTTGTGGAAGTCTATATTAATTAAAATGATATTTGTTATGATTAGGCGAGGTTGAGTCTTCGTTGGGATTTGGAGATAGCGAGTACGCGAGATTCTAGACTTTCCACGAGGTGATTTTTCTCACTATACTGTACCCGGAAGGGTTTTATTGTGTGACCGGAAGGTCGGATATGTTATGAGTTGTATGCATTGTATATGATAAGTTAATCGTTTGTATGTGCTATGTATGCTATGTTTGATATGTGCCGGAAGGCATTATATTATGGGCCGGAAGGCATATATGATATGGGCCGGAAGGTGTTGTGATGTGGACCGTAAGGTTGATGCAGGTAGGACCGGAAGGTTTACCGAGTCGGGACGGAAGTCCCCTGAGACACATGGACCGGAAGGTCAAGGCCTGGAAAGGCGTATGTGCGTAAGTAGTATTTTGGGGAACTCATTAAGCATTTATGCTTACAGTTGTTGTGTTATGTGTTTCAGGTACTAGCGAGGACCGTGGGAAGGCGCCGGCGTGATTGTACACACTGACGAAGGAACTGTTTTATAATCATGGGATGTATTTTATTACAATGACATTTGTTACACATGTGATTTCAGAATATTAAATGTTCGTTTTTGATGTTCGCAAAATGAAAAATTGTTTTGAAAATTCACGTTGTTACACCTAAAGGAACTCACTATGTGACTTAGAAAGTGATTGGACATCCAACTTTCTCAATACTTTGACACCCAACTCTCTCGGCTTGTCCATATGTGACTACATCTCCAAGATGTGACTACACATAAACCTTTACTTTCCAATAGGGCTTGAGTGACCTTAAACTTTTCAGGAACTTGTAGGTTAGGGAGAATAATTGGAGGAGGTGAAAGAAGTATGATTTCCATAGGACATCATGTTCATTTAGGAAAGCTTGTTTCAAGAGATTTGGGAAGATCATCTTTTGGGAGATATTCAAGATAGTTGATTTAGAGTCCTTAATATAACACCCAATATGAAATATTAAGGCTAGGACCCAACACAATACTTTTATAACTTGGAAGAGGGATGTCGTAATCCAAGCTATAAAATATTTGAAGGTAGGTGAATGGCGATTCACCAATTTCCACCAAGATAAACGAAATGTATTATTAGGTTTTAATTGGTTTTGAAACTCCTAGATCTTTGAGATTCATTGAAATTTTCAATGGCATGTTTCAATCTTGAGTGTGCCCTTCAGGTTTTGTGACTGGGATGCCGATGATCACAAAACAACGTGTGAAGTAACCATGCAAATTACTTGGTACCCTTAAGTGCTTACCCCTTAATCGATGTGCCGGTTAACCACGCACGCTCCACCGATACTATGATAAAAATTAAGTTACCCTTTGCCTACCTTGTTAAATCCAGGTTAGTGTGCCGGTTAACCACACACGCTCCACTAACGACTTAAGCAAAGTGCAAAGTGTAATTTCATGGATTAGCACCTTATTCACATTTTCCTAAGTAACTAAGATTGGGTATTTATAAAAGGTTTAGTTACTTAGTATTTATCATTATTAATTTTAATGAAGGGAGAATTCTAGTCCTTATCCTACCCGTTCGGCTAACAACCCTCCACCGGTCAAGGAAGCGGTGGGTGAGAGTGGACACCCATTAAACTGCCATTTTATAGGCAATAACCTTATACCCCCCTTATAGACCGACTTCGTGAATGAGGCCTACTAATGGTAAGACTGACTTACTCTTATATATATATATATATATATATATATATATATATATATATATATATATATATATATATATATATATATTATTAACTTATTATATTATAAAGTATAAGGGTTGAATTTTAACTTTTAAAATTCTAAGGGCTAACTTGGAATTAAAGTATTCATAAGTGAAAACTTTTCAAATTTCAAAACTTGAGGGCAAGTTTTGAAACTATTCAAAACTAATTAATTCCATAATTTATGTTTTTAAAGTAGTTTTAATTAAAAGACTCTTCAAGTTCAATAACTTGAGGACAAGTTATGGAAGACTTTAAACTAATAAAAGAATGTAAATTTTTCTTTATTTTGTAACTTATGGAATTAATTAAGGTTACACATTTTGATACTTAATGAAGTGACTCTTGAACCTCCATAACTTGAGGACAAGACTCTTCATTTTTGTAACAATTGCCAACTTTTATGAGTTTTATGAAACTTAAATGTGACTTTTCATATAACTTGAGGACAAGTTACAAAAACACATTTTAGAATCAACTCTTAGATTAATATGGATTGAAAACACATAATCAATTAACTTATCTATTAATCTAAGCAACTCATATGAACAAGATAATTCAAATCAAACATTTTCATGTAATTAGCCTAATCACTAAACTAGTACAAAACATGAATCTATTGACAATTATCTTTGAAATTGGATTAGCATGAACATTACCACATCAAAAACAAGTTTATAAGTCCAAAAACAGCTTAGTGTAATGTTCCTAGTCCATTTCTAGCCAAAAAACTCGAGAATATGTTGTTTAGGGCTCCTACCCGTCGAGTGTATCAACCTACTCGTCGAGTAGGATGAGTTTTGCCTTGGACTCGGCGATTTCATCGATGGACTAGGTGAGTCCAGTGCCCAGAAAGCCAGAAAATCGATTTTTTTCAGCAGTTTTCAGCAATTTGCATAAAGTATAATTGAAAACAAGCCTTGGCTCTGATACCATTGTTGGGTTTTGAGCATTCTAACATTCCTAAGTGTACATGCAATCCTAAATACCTTGGATCTATGTTTTTTCTATTATACATGAAAATATGAACTTTCCAAGGTAGTCTTCCTAACTAGCATAATAACATTGATTCAAATGAATATATCAAGTTAGAATTACATACCTCTTTGATGAAGATTGTCTTCATGAAGCTAGTGCCTAGTGCCCCAAGTATGACACCTCAAATGGTTCACACAACACCAAATACACTTGGAATGACTTGAGAGGAATTCACACTTCATGAAAAATCGGTTAGCCCTTTCTATTACCATAGTCGCCGATTTCTTGAGCCATGGGATTCTTTTATATGGTGGCTATTAGGGTTACACCATGTAACTCATAACTTTACCCATTCCTTATGCTCCATGGATTTTAACCTCCATGGAGTATCCATGGGTCACCCCATGGACTTAGTCCAACATAAAGAATCTTGGATCACACGCCCACAAATATAAGAATGAATGATTTACACAATCAACCCATATATTTAATTAGTCTCCTTTTTATCACTTAATTAATTCCAAATTAATTTTTGATCAATAATAATTAAATAACCTTATTAATATATTAGAACTTATAATATATTAACAAACCTTAAGTGTTATTTCTCTCATAATAGTCTATCCAAATGCATGATGCCATGTAACCCAAATAGACTATGTCGAGTCAGGTCAAGTCTTAGCAATTATAGTTATGGACTCAGACATTAATCCAACATTGCATCCACTCCTTCTAGTGCTCGCGTTCTTTCCATTGGTCAAGGGAAGGGGAAGAAGAGGAAAGATCCTCCAAAATAGAACTGGAAGGGAAAGTCTTAAGTTGGGTTGTCAAGAAATGGACCCAAAGGTAAATCCATTTCTGATACTCCTCATGTCTCTAATCCCAAAAAGACCACTTGCTTCTATTGCAATGACGAAGGGAATTGGAAACAAAGTTGCCCAAAATATATGCAAGATATTAAAGATGGGAAAGTGAAGCCGACTTCTACATGTATATACACTATCGTATTTAAAAACTCATCAAGTTCTCATTCTTAGGTCCTTGATACAGGATGTTGATTTCACGTTTGTTCTAATTTGCAGGGGCTAAGAATTGAGGATGTGGAGCATGGCAGAATAAACTTGATCATGGGGAATATACGATCTTCACCTTTCACCAAGATTGGAGTTTATATTCCAGTTGTTAGTGATGGTGTTAGTTTAGAATTGTTGAATTGTCATTACTCATCAAAAATGACACGAAACATTATATCTTTTCATGCACTGTTTAAACAAGGTTTTAGATATTCTTTTAATGATAAAAATGGTTCTATTTCTGCTTATAAAAATGGTATATTTTTATTTTGAAGTTTTACATTGTGATGGTGTGTACAAAACTATAATGTGTGTAGACAATTTAGGCAATAATATATTTCAAATTGATTCGTCTAATGGTGTAGAAAAAGTGTGCTTGTGGCATTGTCGTCTTGGACACATTAACGAGAAACACATTGCCCAATTCCATAAGGATGGAGTGATGGAATCATTTGACCTAAGGTCGGATGATGCATGCGAATCTTGTCTTTTGGGTAAGATGACAAAATCACCTTTCACCGGATCTTGTGAAAGAGGTGAATGTTTGTTGGAACTCATACACACAGATGTATGTAGGCCATTCAGATCATCCACAGGCGATGCTAATCGAATCTATGTGACTTTTACTGATGATTATAGTAGATATGGTTATATCTAGTTAATCAATCATAAGCCAGAAACCTTTGAAAAGTTCAAAGAGTTTAAACATGAAGTCGAGAATCAATTGGGCAGGAAGATAAAGATGCTCTGATCAGATAGAGGCGGAGAGTATCTTAGTACCGAGTTCCACGACTACCTCAAGGAATGTAGAATAGTTTCACAATTGACACCTCCTAAGACACCACAAATTAATAGTGTGGCTGAGAGATACAATCGAACCTTGTTATACGTGGTTCGTTCCATGATGAGTCAAGCTTCTCTTCCAATTTCGTTCCGAGGGTGTATCTTAGAGACTACTGCCCACATTCTTATTCTTGTCCCAACTAAGAAGGTTGCCAAAACACCTCATGAGATGTGGATAGGGAAGGTTCCCTCGTTAGCACATATCAATGTTTGGGGTTGTGAAGCTTTCGTTAGACGAGAGACTCACGACAAGCTTGAACCTCAAAGTGAGAGATGTATTTTCATCAGCTACACACATAAATCCTTTGGATATTTGTTCTACATACCTAGTAAAAACATGGTCTTTGTAGCACGGAGATTATTCTTGAGAGAGAGAGAGAGAAAGAGAGAGACCTCATATGCAAAAAGAGGACAGTGGGAGTACCATTGATATTGAAGAGATTCGAGAATCAAACAATGAAGGAACCTCTGAAGACGCTAGGTTTCAACAAGAGGGAAGAGATTCCAGTTAACGAGTCATTACCTCTTATGCGTTCCAGTAGAGTTAAAATGCCACCTGAGTTCTATGGTTTCCATATTACTACAGATCGTGACACGTTTATCAGTGACAATATACTGGTAAATTTATATGAACCTGCTAACTACAAGGAAGCTATGGTAGTCCCTCAAGCAGCCAAATGGGAAGAGGCAATGGACAACGAGATCAAGTCCATGTATGACAACCAAGTGTGGAATTTGGTTGATAATGTACCAAGTTGTAAGATAGTTGGTGTAAATTGATCTTCAAGAAGAAGACCGAAATGGATGGGAAAGCACACATTTTTAAGGTCCAATTGGTTGTGAAGGGATTTACTCAAACCCCTGGGATTGACTATGTTCAAATCTTCTCACTATTAGCTAAGATAAAATATATTCGGGTAATGCTCGCCATAGCTACGTTTCATGACTATGAAATTTGGCAAATGGATGTCAAAACTGCTTTCCTTAATGGAAAGTTGGTTGGGGATGTTTACATGATCCATCCAAAGGGTTTTGTCGATGCGATGTATCCAAATACAGTGTGTAAGCTTGATAAATCAATCTATGGATTGAAACAAGCTTCTCACAGATGGAATCTTTACTTTGACGAGAAGGTCAAGGAATTTGGATTCTCAAGAAGTGAAGATGAGTTATGTGTATATGTTAAAGCTAGTGGGAGTATAGTAACCTTTTTAGTATTGTATGTTGATGAAATACTTCTCATAGGAAACAACATTCCAACTTTGCAAGAGGTTAATTCTTGGCTTGGAAAGTGTTTCGCTATGAAGGATCTAGGACAACTTGCTTATATATTATGGAGATAAAAATTCTGAGAGACAAGAGTAAAAGACTAATTGGACTTAGTTAGAGTACATAATTAGAAAGGGTACTAAAACATTTTAGTATGGAAAATTCCAAGAAAAGAGAACTGCCTATCCAAAGCAATACCAAACTGAGTAAGACTCAACGTCCGAGTATTGAAAGATGATATTAGTTTTAGTAGTTAGATAGTTGTTTTGAAACTTGTAACAAAGTAAATGTAATTGACTTTTGGTTATAAAATAATGGAGAATTATTTATGAGTTTGTTTACTACCTTTTGTCAATTATTTATTTATTTTTTGTTTCCTTTTGCATGTTTTACTTCACGAATAATTTGATTATTCAAAACTCCACAGTCGTTCATAATTTTGGAAGTAAGTAGTGAATCAAGACTATCATGAATTGAATTGTAGATTGTCTAATCAAGGAAATTCATAACCATCACCGTGAGGTGGTGGCCATCACCATGAGCAGCCATTGACCACCACTACCCGAGGTGGTAGTGGGTGGTGCCTAACTTAATTAATAATTAATTAATATAAGAACTTAGCAAATGGATTAATTGGAATATGATTGGGTTGTAAACCCTAATTAGGGTTTAGAAGACCCTAATTTGGCTTGGGCCTTTCTATTGGGCTTTGGTGATTGGGCTACTGATGAGCCATCCAATAACAAGAATATGGACTAGAATATTTGAATTGGGCTTTAGGATAAGGCCTATTGGATAGGCTTGGGTCCAATTTGGAAAATTGGGCCATAGATGGGCCATACCTGGGCCTTGATGATTATGAGATATTAGACCATTAGGTGCCAAGTGTTAGACCAAGAATAAATAGTTGGGCCTTAGGGTAAGACCATGTAAAGGTTTGGGCCTAAATTGGAAAATTGGGCTATATGTTGGGCTTTGGTTCATAGATTGACTTTTGGGCCTTGAGCTTGAATCAACCAATATGGGGGTAAATCAGTCTTTTACCCCAAGCATGGAATCATGGTTATGTGTTGAAAATCCAATAATTAATTGGGTGTTATTTTGATATTGACAGTTAGGGAATCTGTCATTCAGCGACTAGAGTTTTGTCCACGGGACTTCAGCAATGTGAGGTGAGTTTTTCTCCAGTAGGAACGGGTCGAAGGCACCAATTTCGACCCATTTATGTATGTTAGCGTATGCCAGACTTAGGTTCGATGCCGGGGGTTAGCCCGATGTAGATTATATGTTTCCAGACTTCGGTCCGATGTCGGGGCAAGCCCGAGGAATGTTTGTATGATTGATATCTTCATGATTCTTGCATGTGTTTGTTTATGTGTTCCAGACCTCGGTCTGATTTCGGGGTAAGCCGGATAAATGTTTATATGTTTATGTTATATGGCTATGTGTTATGTGTCTGTTATTATGTTATATGTATACCAGACTTCGGTCCGATGCCGGACAGGGCCCGATGCAGTGGGCAAGGCCCAATATATGCTATTATGTGTTTATTTGTATGGTATGTGGTAGTTTGGGGGACTCACTAAGCTTCGTGCTTATAGTTTTCAGTTTTGGTTTCGGGTACTTCTGTTAGCAAGGAAAATAGCTCGGGATGACTGCATGACACACAACAGTTTTCAGCTTGTGATATTTTAGACTCTAATATTTTGATACATGGTTTTGATATAGTATTTTGATATGATGTTTGAGATACACGATTTGGGATTTTTATTATGTTGTTTATGAATTATGGGTTTTATTTAATGGTTTTAAAACGAAAATTTTGGACTATATTTTACAGTATGTAATCGTAAACCATAATTTGGTATTTTCGAAAATAGCCTAGTGTTCTTAGGGTTTCCTTTTGATGTTCTTAGTTATAGGTTCAATAGAGAAAACATAGATCTTCATTAGGGTTGCATGCACACTTAAGAGTTTAAGTTGGTTTGTTTTGCATAAAACCCATTAACGCCGCCATTCGAGATTCTCTATGGGAGGAAGTGTTGTACCCCAGTTTATTGGGGAGAGGTTGGTCATAGAGTCACGCGAAGGACTGAGGTAGTCCTTTAGATGTCGGAGTTTATTCTGCAGATTTGACATACACTACAAATAGCTCAGAGTTGGCAGAAAAGTTATACCGATAAGCATTGATCTGAGTTGGAGTTCCAGGTTGGCGATAATGTTTTGCTGGAGGTATCTGTTGGGTTTTGAGCATTCTAACACTCCTAAGGTATTATTCTAACCAGCATACCAAAATATTGATACATAGTAATGTAACAAGTTAGAATACATACCTCTTTGTTGTAATCTTGTCTTCATCAAGCTTGAGTGCCTAGTGCCCCAAGTGTGACACCTCAAATGGTTCACACAACATCATGAACACTTGGAATAACCATGAGAAGAAGACACTCCAAGCTCAAATTGACTAGCCCTCATATGTGTATTACTTGTGTCAATTTCTTGAGCTAAAGGGTTCCTTATATAGTGTGCACATTAGGATTACACCATGTAACCCATGACTTTACTCATTCCTTATGATCCATGGGTTTAACCTCCATGGAGTATCCATGGACCACCACATGGGTTAAAACCAACATAAGGAATCTTGGATCATAAGCCCACATATATAAGAATGAATGCTTTACATAATCAATCCCCATATATTTAATTAGTCTCTTTTGATCAATAAATTGAGTCCAAATTTATTCTTGATCAATACTAAATAAATAACATGATTTTATATTAATATATTAGAACTTATAATATATTAATATGTCACAAATGTCCTTTTCTCACAAACGGTCTATCCAAATGTCCCGATGCCATGCAACCCAAATGGACCATGCCGAGTCAGGTCAAGTCTTACCAATTATAGTTATGGACTTAGACACTAATCCAACAGTCTCCCACTTGGATACCACTGTTGGGTTTTGAGCATTCTAACACTCCTAAGTGTACATGCAACCCTAAATACCTTGGATCTATGTTTTCTCTATTATACATGCAAATATGAATATCCAAGGTATTATCCTAACTAGCATAACAAAATATTGATACATAGTAATGTAACAAGTTAGAATACATACCTCTTTGGTGTAATCTTGTCTTCATTAAGCTTGAGTGCCTAGTGCCCCAAGTGTGACACCTAAAATGGTTCACACAACATCATGAACACTTGGAATAACCATGAGAAGAAGACACTCCAAGCTCAAATTGACTAGCCCTCATATGTGTATTACTTATGTGTCAATTTCTTGAGCTAAAGGGGTCCTTATATAGTGTGCACATTAGGGTTACACCATGTAACTCATGACTTTACCCATTCCTTATGCTCCATGGGTTTTAACCTCCATAGAGTATCCATGGACCACCACATGGGTTAAACCCAACATAAGGAATCTTGGATCATAAGCCCACATATATAAGAATGAATGATTTACACAATCAATCCCCATATATTTAATTAGTCTCTTTTTATCAATAAATTGAGTCCAAATTTATTCTTGATCAATACTAATTAAATATCATAATTTTATATTAATATATTAGAACTTATAATATATTTACATGTCACAAATGTCCTTTTCTCACAAACGGTCTATCCAAATGTCCCGATGCCATGCAACCCAAATGGACCATGCCGAGTCGGCTCAAGTCTTACCAATTATAGTTATGGACTTAGACACTAATCCAACAGTATCACCCTGGAATGGTGTAATACGCTTCAGGAAGAAGGGCAAGTTGGGACCCCGATATATTGGGCTATTTCGAGTGATTGACAGGGTTGGCAAGGTAGCTTACTGGTTGGATTTACCTGAGAAGCTCGATCTGATTCACAACACCTTCCATGTTTCTTAGCTTCAGAAATATGTGGCTGATGACTCTGTAGTTGTTCCTCTGGATGATATTCTGGTTGAGGACCGCCTAAACTATGTTGAGAGGCCAGTGGTATTTTTTTATAGGAAGAAGACCTTGCGAAACAAGGTGGTTTCATTGGTTAAAGTTTAGTGGCAGCATTGGAAGGGTTCCAAGTGGACTTGGGAGCCCGAGGCAGAGATGCGGGAGCACTACTCTGAGTTGTTTGTAGTAGCGGACTTTGAGGATGAAGTCTGATTCAAGTGGGGAAGAATTGTAATACTCAGTTTAGGTGGGCATTTTATCAAGTTTAAAATTAGGAATTTTAACCCGGATCACGACGTGAGGGATGCTTGTCACGTCGTGAGGGGGATAATGGAAACGCGCATCACCTTTGGGCTCACGACGTGATGCCTTTCTAAGGGGAGAACCTTAATTTTGAGGGTTTTCTTTCCGTATTTAAAGGAAGTAAAGGCTAGGATTAACCCACCCTCTGCCCCCATCACCTCTTTGCACTCCCTTTTGACACTCTTGCATCCATATTTGATCTTGAGCTTATTTGTGGTGATTCTAGCCAAGAAGAACAAGAGGAAGGACATATAGTCCATCATTTCGACATTAAGGCCTTATCATCAATCATTTTCACACCTTTCTAGACCTTTTGTGAGTTTTAAGTTCATTGCTTTATGAGTCTATAAGCTTAGATCTAGAATTTTATGCTTTATCCTTCATAAACAAGATGATGTAGTGGTTGGAATCCATAAAGTTGCCAACTTTTATGGATCTCCAGTGTCCCTTGAGTAGTATATGTAATGCTTGGTCCAGGTATTATTCATTTCTTAACATTTTTTTTTGAGGATTTGGGCTGGAACTCGACGTGTTGGGGAGCTCCAAATTGTCGTGTAGGAATTTATTTGGCCGCGGAGTTTTAGGATCCAACTCGACGAGTTAAGGAGCCCCAACTCAACGAGTTGACGGCCAAAGATGAAACCCTAATTTTCAAGTGTTGTACCCTATATAAAGGACTGAAACCCTCTTGGCTGGCTTCCTTACCAGCCTCCCTATCCATAGAAACCTTATATTCGTATTCCATCTTGCATCTTGAATGTGACGAGCTTAAAATAATGGTTTTTGGTGATTCTTGAAGGGAGCTTGAAGGTGGGAAGCATCTAGCTTGAAGAAGGGGCTTTAGATCCAGAAACTTTTCTTCAAAGGCAACATTTTTGAGGTATAAAGTCATCACCTTGTCATGTATTCATCTAGATCTCCTTATTTGAAGTTTAAGTATGATTTTGGGGTTTTGGTTGAGTTGTCCAAAAGATGTGGATTCCAAGGGTTGTCAAGCTAGATCTGATCCCTTCATGACCTCTTGAAGCTTAAAGTTGCAAACTTTATTGGTTCCTATGTCCCATACATGCAATGTGTCCATTATAAAGTCATAAATGAGCCTTAGAGGGTATTTCTAGCATGCATGGACATAAAGTTGGAAACTTTACATGTTTTGCCTACCTTGGGACATCGGATATGTGTTTCGGGATGCTGATATGGTAGTTTTAGGGCTTAACGAGTTAAGTACCTCTTTAAAGAACCTAGGGTTTGATTTTGACACCTTTTGGATGGTTCTTAAGGGTAAAGCTGGAAACTTTACCCTTTTAGAAATCATTTTGGAAGAGATATGAGGTTTGAGGCCCTTGGATCCGTTGGAAACAACTTAATGCATTAAGAGACTGGATTCCTGGCCAACCCGACAAGTTCATTGGTGAACTCGATGAGTTGATGGGATTTTTTGCGGTCTGATCAGACATTAGGGAAACTCGATGAGTTGAAGCGACAAATCGGTGATTTGGGTCAACTCATGACATTGACTTCGACCTTTGACCTTGGTTTTTTACCAAGTTTGACATTTATAGGTTTTGGGGCATGTTGAGTTGCAGCTAAGGAAATTGTTTATGTTTTAGGGTTGTGTAGAGCGGATATTGGAACCTCGACCCAATCAGCTTCCGTGCAAGTATTGAGGTGAGTCTTATCACCACACTCATGGGTCGAAGACACGAAGGCCGACCCATTAATTGATATGATATGTTTGTATTGTACGGGAAATGGTATGTTATTTGATTTACGTATGGGCTTATGTGAAGACCATAGGGGAGCCCATGACACTTGTCAAGACCATGGAGGGAGCCCATTGCATGATGATATAAGACCATGGGGGTAGCCCATGACATTCCATTGAAGACCATGGAGGGAGTCCATGGAAAATTGTATGTATATGTATGAACATGACATTATGTGAGTATCTGATTTGTGTGATTGGGAAAATCACTAGGTTTGTGCTTACAATTTATTTGTATGTTTCAGGTACTCCTATTGATAAGGGCAAGGGCCCAGCTTGATGACAAGGAATACATTCTCCAGTGTATTGGGATTTTTATATTTACTATGGTTAAGGTTATGAAAATAAAAGTTTAAAAACTTTATGAAAATTAGGTTGTTATAGTATAGATGCTAGATCTGGAATATGGTTGAGTTTTATGATTCTTACATGATATTTGGTATCATTTCCTCTTTTTATGCCCTAGTTAGTGTTTGGGACATGCATGTCCAAAAGACAATGATATTTATGATGTTCTGGAGTAAATAAGATACTATGGAGGATTTGGTTGCTTATCTAAAAAGGGGTTGAGAGTTTTATTAAGCACTTTTGTCCAGAGTGTCCTCACGACGTGAGCACTTGGGGTATCATGAAGTGAGGATGGTGTTCCTCGTCTATTTTAACTTATTAGGTCATGAATTGACCGCTAGAGGGTCACGACGTGACGAGTGGCTGTGGGACTTTCAAGTGTGGATTTGATTTTGATTTTGACCATATTTTGACAAGTTTGACTCAGGCGTATTAAGAGTATTTTGAGTGGTAAATTGAGTTGGGTTACTGTTTTTGTAGGTGATAGATAGAGTTAGTATCCAGAGCGGTGATTTGTTTAGTTATCATTTTTTAGACTGTAAAGTGAGTTTTTTCTCATTGTACTTGTGGATCAAATGCACCAATGCCAACCCACTAGATTATGTATCCTGGTATATAGAATGTTGCTATGTTGTAGTGAACTGTTAGATTTGCAAGTTTGTCTGATGACTGGTTATATGATTATCTATTGATAAATATCTATTATTTATTATGTATGTGTCAACATGGTATGGTAGGGTTGAGAATGTACTTCTTTGTGCTGACAGTCAAAGGACCGGGGCATTCCAACCGAAAGGTTGTGGGCCCGGGCATTACAACTGGAAGGCTATGGGCCATGGGTAATCTAATCAGGAGATTATGGACCTAGTATGTATTAGGCAATCCAACAGAAAGGTTGTGGGTCTGGACATTCCAACCGGAAGGTTATGAGTCATGGGTAATCCAACCAGGAGGTTGTGGACCCGATATCTGTTTGATTATGTGTTTGTGGTACCTTGGAGGAACTCACTAAGCTTTGACTTACAATTTTGGTTTATTGTTTCAGGTACTTCAGATGATTGTGGCGAAGCGAAATCGTGATCGTACACATCCTTCGAATTTTATATTATTGGATATCAGGGATCATTCTGATTTATAAAATTATACTTTTGAAACAACGTTTTTGTAAACAATTATTTTCTTGATGTAGTTTTTGAAAAATGAAAATTTTACTCTATTTTTTGGAATGTTACACAAACTTAGGTAAATACATTTTTTGAACAGCTTGGTCATATAAAAAAAAACTCTAGGAAATGTGAGTTTTTTTTTTAATTTTTTTTAATTTTTTTTAATTTTTTAAAGACATAAGCAAAATGAAAAGAATTGAAAACTCACCGCAAAACAAAACTATTTAAGACGTTATGGAGTACTAATAATCTTACAAAAATTGAAGATGGTCTTATAAAAAAATTAAAAAATAATCCCCTACGATTTATAACTTGTCATTTTCTGTTTTGTTTTGTTTTCTTGGACAATTTAACCCTATCGAACTCGAGGAATCAAGCAGTGAGCCAACTCGGAATCAGTCGTTCGCAGGTCCACAGTCCACACTCCACACGATGGCCAATTTCAAAAAACCTAAAAAAAGAAATCTTTAGAAAATAAAATAAAATAATTTCTTTAAAAAATATCTCCTCAAAACCAAAATAATCTAATGGAACCGGGTGACCCTGGTCGAGGCTTTTACTATCACCACCAACAACCACCACAACCACCACCACCACAGCACCCCCCTCACCCTCACCAACAACCACCTTCTCAACCTTCAGCTGCCACGGGCAATGGGATCTTACCAAATACCAGCACAGATACACGATCCAGTCAAACGCTATATCCTCACAACTCTATCCCATCTGCCGTCTCTTCTCCATTACAGACCGGCGTCCGGAGGAAGAGAGGGAGACCCAGAAAGTATAGCACGCCGGAGCAAGCTGCTGCTGCTAAGAGACTCTCCTCCTTGTCTTCTCCAACCTCAACTGTTCCCCACTTGTCTTCGCCTAGCAAAAAAGACACATCTCAGACTGTTGGGGGCTCCTCAACAACCACTTCTTCTTCTTCCAAGAAACCTTCTCTTGGTAGGGTTCTCTTTCAAATCTTCTGTAAATCTAAACATTTTTAAGCACTCTAGACTTTAAGGGTTTATTGATTCTTGTTTTTACCGTATTATGAATTTCCTTTCATTACATGATTGAATTGGGTGTTTACATTCTGAAATTTGGATTGTTGGCTCACTGATCTGAAACCTTACTTTGAATTGAATGTCGAAATAAATTTTGTTATCTTTATTTCAGGGAATGCTGGGCAAGGTTTTACACCTTACATGATAACAGTGACAGCTGGCGAGGTATGCATTGGGTATTTCAAGTTTCAACACTTTGATTTATGATTTTCATCATTTTGATTGAATTTTGTAGGATGTTAGCTACAAAATCATGTCATTTATGCAACAAAGCAAGCAAGAGATATGTGTGATATCAGCATCTGGTGTGATCTCTAATGCAACGCTACATCAGCCAGCCACATCTGGTGGCAACATTACTTATGAGGTTAAACGATTATAAATAATACTTTTGATTTGACACATTCAAATGCCATTCATCTTTTTCATAACACAATTAAGAAATTGATGAAATCGAGTGATTTGATTTGTTATATGTTTTTTTTAATTATTTATTTCAGGGGCGTTTTGACATTATATCACTATGTGGATCTTATGTGCGTGCTGATTTTGAAAGCAGGAGTGGTGGATTAAGTATCTGTTTGTGTAGTAATGATGGACAAATCATAGGAGGTGGTGTTGATGGACCTTTGATTGCTGCGGGCCCCGTGCAGGTAACATTCACCTCCAGCAACCAAGTTTCACCTTAGCTTAATTTTGGTCCATTGTTGTGGAATTTTCTATCTTTTGGTTTCAATTTTTTGTTGATGTGGTAAAAACACACAAACACATCAAAAAGAAGTGGAGCCACATCAACAAAAGATACAAAATTTCATAACAATGTAACAAAAATATGCAAAATTTCACAACAAATTTGAAAGGTTGCAGCTTCTGAAAAAAAGTTTGAGGCACCTAAGTGGAACAAGTGGGAAACTTTGTTCCTTAAAAGTAAAGAAAGGGCAAATTGCAGGAAATAGCAACTAGTTGCCATTTGATTATTTGGCATCCTATAAATGATTCGGTGGCAATATAAATGCCAAATAAGCATAAAGAAATAACAGATCATAGATAGAAATAGAGAAAGTTTGATGGATTTGAACCCACTTCTCCTACATGCTAAGTAAATGTTTTACAAATTAGGCTATACGCCCTTTTGTGTTTGTAACTCTATCTCCTGAAACTTTAACTTTTTATTAAATTTTCTGTTTTTTATTTGGTTTTATTTTTTGTAATATTTATTTTCTAAACTTATTAAAACTTTGGTTTGTCAAAACGAAGTTATACTATTGTTCTAAACTTACTTTTTGTTCATTATGTAGTTTTATTAGGTTAGTTTGGGTTTTATTTTTATATACTTTAATTTGTATTATCTATTTTATATTTGGTCATTTTGGGTTGTATTTTGTTTATTTAAATTTCCTTATTGATAATCATATTAAATATAGTTTTGTAATAGGATTGAATATGTTTGAAAAATAAATAGTACAAAAATTAAATAAATTTAACAAAATCTAAAGATTTAGGAGAGTAAGGTCAATAATGTTTTTTGCGAACCAAAGAGGCATCTAGCCTAATTTGTAAAGCATTCACTTTGCATTTGGGAGGTGTTGGGTTCGAATAGCTACATCTTTTTCTTTTTCATTTGGTATTAGATGAATGCTTATTTGGCATTTATATCGCCACATCATCATTAAATGGATGCCACATAATCAAAATGGTAACTTGTTACCTCCTCCACACGTTAAATAAAAGTATATTGCCCATTAAATTTCGACAAAATCAGAAAACTACATTATTTACTCTAATAGAAACTGCATCAAACTCTATTTTGGGTTTTCTCCATAGTTTTTAAAATTTTATGCTCACCATTTACTCGGTTTTCCAAGGTAATTGTTGGTGCATTTGTTATAAGCAGTAAGAACACTGCTGCTGCTGTTACAAAAGAGGATGCTTCAGCCTTCCCATTGGCAACTGATTCCTCTGCAATGATTGGCAACTTGAATAATCATCACCAACAAAACAGTGACAAGTATCCATTCATCATCCAAAATGCAACCACCCCTTTGCCCTCTCCTCGAATATCTGACTGGAGGAGTAACAATGATTCAAGAAACACTTCTGGTTTTAATTTGTCAGGTATATTTTCATGTCTTTCTTTGTAAAATGGTATGTTTGGTGTTGCATTGGGTAGATGTGTAAAATGGTATGTTGGGTGTATGCAGGAAGAGTGAATCATGGAGAAAACCCTTCTCCAAATGAAGATATTTATCAATTCCGTGATTGACTACTTAAGAAACTGGTTGAAACACTGTATAGTTAAAGCGAAAGCATACGCATGGCCCTTGATTTGTATTTGGTTATGGTATATGATAAATGATAATGGTATGCTCGGTTAGATTCTTGGGATTTGCTTATTATGTATGTATTTTCATTGCAGTAAAAGTAGTAGTATTCTTGGGATGCACACAATGTATTTAATGGATGTTGTTGTTTCTTTTTGTCCCTTTATCTTCTGTTTGAACTATTTTCTTGTCTGAACAAATGATGTACTTATTATAAAAAATGCCACATTTGGCCTTTCCGGGGGAAATACAAGTAAAAAATAACCACATATTTGTCCAGCCCAAACAAGTGTTATCACAAATTCAAATTTCTTTTGCAAAATTCCTTTTTCGACAGTACCATTAACCATGTCTCTTTAAAGTAAGTGGAATAACAATCACTTTCAATTTCGCCAAGTTTAAATTTTTTTGTTATAAACTACGTGGTTATTGGGAAATCACAATCACTTTATATCTAACATATTCAAACATAATTTGTTTAATCGAATATGAACTTACAAAACAAAAATTTGCAATATGTGTTTGCTGTGTAGGTGTGTAGGACATAGTTGATGAAGTTTACCTTATGTATATTTTTTTTTTTTTGAAAGAGAATTGATGAAATGTTTATGGTTATTTTGGTGACTAAAAGTTATATTGAGCAAATCGTATCAGTCTATTTGAGTCTCTTTCAATTCTTTGCACATGGTGATGTTCTTGAGCCCTTGATTACGATGATGTAGATTTTTTTATAGATATTGATTGTTATATGTACCCTAAAATGGTAAGACTCCATGTTGGTAATGATGGAAATCGAATGGGTGTTGAAAGCAATCAATCACATAGTTTTTTCCATGCTATGTGAATCCAAATCGTGTGGACGAAACCCCATGAATAGGTGTTTTTGAGTATGTCTTTAAACAGAACAATAATTGTGTTTGTGAGTATGAAAAAGTTTTTGGTTCAAGATTCCAAACTATGAACATATAAAGATACATAAATTGTCAAACAATATGAAACCAAGTAAAGCAGATGATGATGATGGAGTAAATTTTTATCGAGGAAGAAATGATTTATGGGGTGTAGATCCCTCATCACCGACCTTAGTCCCTATTATCACATCTAGAGCATCGATCATGCCACTTTGGTTTAAATTGAACGTTATATATTAATACTTGTTAGTCCAAGAATGATCTATTTGGATGGAAATGTTGAGTATACTTGCAGATGACAAGTACTGGGAGAACTGTACATCCATGGGGAAAACGAGAGGGAACACTAGGAAAATTATGTTCATAATTCATCATAACTAAGTTCATATTTTATATAGATTTTTATGCCATATTGGCAATCCATGTGATGCGTTTGTTGGTTGTTAGTAAGGCAATTAGTTGGTAGTAAAACGGAGCATGAGCATCTCCTGTCTCCTTTTGTAAATAGTCTCATCTTGTATTATGTTGTTTGAATGATAACTTTATAAAGGTTTTCTCTAAATAAAAGATTAGTGTATTAAACAAATAGTATTTGTTTTATATAGACCTGTAAGGATTAAAATGTATATTTTAACGAAAAACATCATTTGATCCAACCTCGGAAATAGCATTATCTGACCATCCACCACATGATTTATTTATGTCATAACTGTACGGACACCTCTTGGCTCTTGTACATTAAACATAGTCAAAAGTCGAAATATGATAAGATGATAAACAAAAGAATACCAAGTGTGATCTTCATGCTAAATAAATTAAAAAGTTCAAACTAATATAATATTATCCTATTTCCTATAATAATGGTACACATTTGCTTAGGGGTTGATTACCGGCTCCACCTCCACGCATTTTTTTTTTCTTCCAATTTTTTAATTGGGGAATTTATTATTAATTATAAGCTTTTTTACTATTATGCAGTGGTCCATGATGACATATTTTTCCATTTCATTCAATCTTCCTCCCCTTTCCCTTACTTTATAATAATTTAAACTGAGGTAAAATTAATTTGGTATAACCAATTATAAGCAATGTTTTAAAGAAGTTTGAACCGGCTAGTCGAACCGATTGGACCGAATCGGAACTGGAGATTGGAGCGGCTCAACTAGCATCAGTTTTCTGCTTATTTCTATTAGTATATGTATCCATATCATTGCATACTAGTTGTGTACCCGCGCAAAGCGGCGGATAAAATTTGTTTCCGAGTAGTGATTAATTCATTTCGATGAATAGTTTGTTTTACTGTTATTAGATTAAATCATAAAAACTATTAAGAATCAACCAAGTTACAAGATA
The DNA here is from genome assembly GCF_052625555.1 of Lactuca saligna. Classification (NCBI taxonomy): domain Eukaryota; kingdom Viridiplantae; phylum Streptophyta; class Magnoliopsida; order Asterales; family Asteraceae; genus Lactuca; species Lactuca saligna. The sequence goes on from NC_136424.1 coordinate 3,244,552, forward strand.
TTGATAATTCTTTAGTTCTTACAATCTCAAAAGCTGGAAAATCACTTCCTTGCAAATTGCAGTTAAGCAATCATGTAACATCCATAAAAACCATGCCACTTTAAAACTTTTTAAATCATTCAAAACCAACAATTATTACGAATTTGTTTTCAAAATGGTTTCATGTCAGAGTATCCCAGAATCAAATCATAAAAATATAAGGAGGTGCACAATCATGCCTTCGCCTTCCCACGATAATTGGAAGTACCTAAAACAAAATCCAAAACTGTAAGCCCGAAGCTTAGTGAGTTCCCCCAAAATACCAACGCCATACAAATATAACCATATCATAACAAACAAACAACATGCATATAGAGTCTACAGTATGACTAGACCGACCTCACCGGGCCTTCAGTCTATCTGGCCCACTCTCAGAACCTTCAGCATGTCTGGTCCGCCCTCCCGGGCCTTCAGCCTGTCTGGACCGTTCTCCAAGCCTTCAGCCTAACTAATATGCCCTAAATGGTCTGCAGGCTATCCAGTCCGGCCTGGGTCTGTTGGCCTTCAGCACAAAGTAGGTCCGCCTCAACCCAACCCCCAATTAAACAATCATGTGCACATAGATATCATACACTAGCTAGCATGTATAACTAGTCATACAGATCTACAGATTGCTAACATAGCATCATCCTATATACCAGGATACATACCTAACATGTCACTAACATAACATCATCCTATATATCAGGATATCGACCTAACATGTCACTAAGCATATCATCATGAAACAAACCTGGATACAAATTTGAAAAGGACCGACATTGGTGCCTTCGACCATGTTAGTATAGTGAGGACAACTCACCTTATAATTTCGATTGAAACTGGAATGTCAAACTCCCGAGATACGGCTCCAAACACCAACACCTACAACCACCAATGTGTTGGAATAGTGTGTAAGGCTGTAACTATATTTGGAAAGTACTTGACCCGATTGAGCATGGTCCTTTTGGGTTGCCTTCACCGTAGCAACTTGATAGGATGATTTACAATGAGAGTTGAAATATTATAAGGAATAATAATATTTGATTAATATAAGTTATAAATTAATTAAGAATTAATTTGGTGACTTAAAGAGATTAATTAAATAGAAGTGCATAAACTATCAAGTGTATGATAGTTATACTTTAGGCTATAATCCCTTATGGATAATGGGGTGGACGATTTTAGGGCTTAGGATAGACCTAAAATCCGTCCAAGGTTATCATGAAAGGGATTAGGATTTCTTAGGGTCTAAGTTATCCAATCAGGATTTAAAGGTAAAACCATAGGAGCCTTACAAGTATAAATAGACCCTAAGGGTCATGGAAATCAGCAACCCTTGTTACTAAAGGAACCCTAGCCGATTTCTAAGTCCCTCCCCACTCCTCAAATCATCCTCTTGCTAGTTGGTGTTTGTAAGCCATTAAAGGAGTGACAATTGTGACTCTAAAGCTCCAAGGACAAGAAGATCAAACAAGTGATTCAAGGTAAACTTATAACTCTGATTTCCCAATGCTATTATGATAGAATGATCATTAGAAGTCTTGGATTCATGCATGTTCAATTAGAGAAACCTAGATCCAAGCATTAGGGTTTGTATGTGCACATAGGAATGTTCATATGGCCAAAACCCATCAGTGGTATCAAAGCCTAGATTGGTTTCTATTGAATTGATGCATTGATTGCTTGTTTGATGCTTGCAAAATTCGAATTTTGTGTTCCTGCCTGATGAACTTGGCGAGTCCCATAGTGGACTCGGTGAGTAGGCCTCAACTCGGTGAGTCCATTGTGGCACTCGGCGAGTTTGAGCATCCAAAAGAGCTAATTCGGGATTTCTTGCTGTTTATCCTTTGGAAACTTACCTTAATCATATTAGGTCAATATAAATCTGATTTTAAGATATATTTGAGTATATCCTTGACCTAATTGAAGATATTTATCAATTAATTAAATATTAGTTTCCTTATGTGATAATTCATTAATTATTTTAATTAAATTGGTAAATTGTTTTGCAAGAAATAATTAAATAAATCAAATATGAATAATTGTGTGGTTAAATGTTAATTTAGATTATTTGTTATTTGATCCTCTATGTTTTGAAAAGTTTAAAACCTGCCCTCAAGTTTTGAAATTTATGTTTTGTAATTAAAAGTTTAATTTAGAAAATTTAAATTTCAAACCCTAGAATTTTACAAGTTTAAAATTCAACCCTATACTAATATAATATTACAAGATTAATATATATATATATATATATATATATATATATATATATATATATATATATATATATATATATATATATAACTAAAATGCTAGTCTTACCGTTAGTAGGCCTCATTCACGAAGCCGGTCTATAAGGTGGGTATAAGGTTGCTGCCTATAAAATGACGCTTAATGGGTGTACACTCACACCCACCGCTTGCTTGATCGGTGGAGGGTTGTTAGCCAAACTGGTAGGATAGGGAAACCTTATCCCCTCATTAAAAGTATAATATGAAATACAAAGTAACTACATGTTTTTCAAAAAATTCCCAATCCTAGTTACTTTAGGAAAAGTGAATTGATCCAATCCCATGAAATTACACTTTGCAACCTTGCTAAGAAGTTAGTGGAGCGTGTGTGGTTTACCGGCACACTAATTGGTTCTAAGAAAAGGTGGCAAATGGTGATTCATTGTTTATCATAGTTTGATGGAGCGTATGTGGTTTACCGGCACATCAAATAGGTGATTGTTACAATGAAGGCACCATGTGAATTTGCATGGTAATTCACACCCACTTTGTGATCCTCGGTATCCCAGTCACAAACGAGAGGGGCATATTGTAACGCCCGCAGATCCGGGCTAGTCAATTTAGAGGCAATAGGGGTCGAAAACGACTTTTCTACAAAAAGATTATTTAGAATAAATAATCTTAACCAAGTTGTAGAATATGTCACAAGGTTTCCGTACATATAAAGAACGCCGAAATCCGAGTTATAACGAAGAAGTTATGACCCGTCGAAGTTTCGCGTCGGAACCGGCACAGCGCCGGGAAGCGTAAATAATAAATTTATGATAGAGAGAGATTTAGCCTTAGCACTCTAAACGAAATTCGTAGAATATGTTAAACTAAGAACATCGATAAAAAGAACGCCCAAATCTGACTTCGTATGAAGAAGTTATGATTTTTTTGAAGTTTCGGATTAGCGGTGTACAACCCGAAATTCGAATTTTAGATCGATTGATTTTTAGCCGACACAACCTAAACAAGAATCGAAGATCTCGTTATTAGTAGCGTAACGATAAAAATACAGACGAAAATGGACATCGGATAAAGAAGTTATGAGATTTTAACGGACCAATCCTGTCCCGGCCTGTTAAAAATATAACTTTAAAAATAAAGTCAAAATTAGCCGACGGAGTCTAAACGAAAGTTGTAGAGTACGTCTCCACCTACGCGTGGATATAAAGAACGTCAAAAACAGAGTTCGTATGAACGAATTACAAATTATAATAGCATATTTACGTATTAAAATAAAGTATAAATCATGTATACGTACACATATATATACATATGTATATATCATTAGAAAGGTATCGACGATGCGGTCATTATAAGACTAATGTTGAGTTCTTTCGACATTAGTTTAGTACAAATATCATTAAATCCATTTAAAATAGTATTATAGAGGGGTGTTTAGTTGTTTATATAACTAAAAGGTCATTAAGTAATTATGGAGGGTAGTTTTTGAAAATTCAATTAGTATAAATAAGAGCCTTGGGCTCTCATATTTCTTGCACCATTCTCTTGATTCAAGAGTCTTTCTCTCCTTATCCCCCGAGCATTTCGGTCCCTCGTGATTCGACTTCTCTTTCTGTAGTTTTAGTATAGTAAGGTGAGCGCTGAAGCGCTGCACAAATCTTTCTTAGAAAGATTCAGCGACGAAGTTCTGCCCTTGCAGAGCCTGACTCCTAGCTAAAATCCCCTTGAAAGTAAGTTATGCTTACCCTATTTTAAATATAGTTTATATCTAAAATTGGTGTTGTTATTATAAATTTATAATAAATATTTGAGCTATTATTATGACTTATATAAGTGTCGTTATAATATCTTTTAACTACTCGCGGTACGGGGAATCTGGTTTAAAGGGCCGCATAAGGTTGTTGGATTTCAGAAGTGCTATACGCCAAAATGGTCCTGCCCTCCGGTGTTTTATGTCTGGCCCCTGTCTGTACATAGTAGTTGGAAAGTATTGTTTAAACGCTTATATAATAATAATAATAATAATAATAATAATAATAATAATAATAATAATAATAATAATAAGACTAATAATTAGTCACGGTAATATTAGACTAAAATCTAGTGGTGATAATACTAGGTTTCGTCAAAGGAAATTATTTTAAAGTAAACGAAGCGTTGTCCGAGTACCGAGTCACCACCTTCTCAAGTGAGTGCATAGTCCCTTTCATCTTACACATAGATATGAAGTATTTTAATATAAATTACGTGCTATGTGTGCATGTTGTCTGAATACTTGCTGTCTATGCTGAGTGAAAGATTTTATACATGTTTTAAATGATTTAAACTATATATGTATTTTATATCTACGAAAATGTTGGGGTAAAACATGGGTAGATATAATAGATGAAATATGAGTTGGATGATGAGTTGAGAGGTGATATAGACTATAAGGTGTGGGTGAGAGGTGTACGATGTGAAAAGCCTTTTTCCCAAACGATGTCCCCGTCATTCAGCAGAGTATGGATGACAACCACGGACCATCCGAGATAGTCCAGTGGAACATTATCAGGCTCGCAACCTATAGGTGTTGTGAACGATGTGTTCACCCGGTGTACTCTAAACCTTGGTGATCATGCAGACTTGATACCTAGACCCTGGCGATCATGCAGACTTGGTGCCAAAACCTTTGCGACTATGCAGACTTAGTGCCTATTGTATAAATTCTGGCGACTATGCAGACTTAGTGCCTAAACCCCGGTGACGATGGACTTCGTGCCGATTCCTTAGGATGATCCTTAGGAATGTATGAACGAGGAATAGTTGATTCTTAGGGTAGATCCTAAAGAATAAAGCAGATAATAGGGATGGGTAATTGGGTTGATTGTTTGATTGTTTGAAAATAATAATTATATTATTGTGGGTTGAAAACCCTATGTACTCACCAGGTTTCCCAACCTGACCCACTCAGTTTATTTATATCATAGGTGTTGATATGAAGTCACATTACACTGAGAGATTTAAAGAGATGTAGATCACTAGTGTAAATAAATGTAAGTTCTGTTTATGCTTATGTTTCTGTATTAACGATGACATCCCAAATGTTTTAAAATGAACAAAATACGTTTCTTCGAAAATGTTTTAAAAACATATTTATCATGTTTGTCTGGGAACAAATTCCGCAACATTTTTATTAAAAGAAGTAATCTGATTTTTATAAAGCATAAACAAAATCGGTCTTTTCTGGCCGTGAAAATGGGGATGTCATAGTTGGTATCAGAGCATTAGTTTAAGCGAACTAGGAATATGGATTTATTTCTAGACTTAAACTTAGAATGCTAAGTGATGATTGTGAGGAGTGTGTCAAATAGATTTAGGTAATGCACCTGAATAGACACAAGCACTAGCTTATTTTAGGAATGATGCCTAAATTCCTTTTACGTGCTAAATGATGCTATAGTTTGATCGGATCTATGGTCTGTTGCCGACCGGATCTGGAAACCTTATGTGTTTAGGATTCTAAACATACGAATACGATATTAGAACTAGAATATAAACGTTTCGGAGTGATAAGGATGATTTAAACGTCAATCTTAAGTGAAGGTCTAGATTCACCTTATTCGGTGTATAGATCAAGATGACAAGGACCCGTAGCGGAAACATGAATGCAAATGGGAACCGAAACCAACCCCCGGTGATTGAGCAAATACCAGTTGTGGTAACCGCTGCTGAGCCAATAACAATGGCCGGAGTGCAAGCGATGATCCAGGCGATGTTGGATCATCAAATGGAGGAAACCAGACGTTTGCTCCAGCAAAATCGAGAAGAAGCAACCATACAGATCGAACAGCCCGAGTTGAACGAAGGGCAAATTGAGGAGGGAAACTACAGTGGGACTGTTGGTCAAGCCAACCCACCGATAGTTAGGCAAAACCACCAGGATGGAGGAAATGATGGACGTGGATGCAAATACAAGGATTTCATGGCGTCCAAACCACCGAGTCTATCTGGATGCCCGACGTCGGTGGAAGTCATGAACTGGATCTCCGAGATGGAGACGATGTTTGAGAGTTGCGAGTGTAGCAACAGGCAAAAGACCGCTCTCACGGTTCCTTTGTTGAAATCTGGAGTACTAAGCTGGTGGAAGCTACTAACCGATTCGATGCCTAAAGGAGAAGCGAGCAAGATGTCATGGGAGGATTTTCTAGTGCAGTTAAAAATGCAGTACTGCTCTAAGCAGGATCTTCTGGAGATCAACAACGAGTTTCAGAATCTAAAGAAGGGAAAGATGAGTGTCATCGAGTATGCTGCAAGTTTTACAGAGAAAATGAAGCTTGTTCCTTATCTAGTTCCAACTGAGCTCTCCAAGGTCAATAAGTTTGCCCATGGATTACCAGCAGACTTTAAACCAATGGTCAAGCAAGCAACCACTTTGAAAGGAGCCATCTGGGCAGCCAGGAATGTTGAGACCCAGATTAGGGAAAAAGGTCTGGAGAGAGCTGAAGTTGGCGAGAAAAGGAAACATGAAGAATCATCAAAATCCAACAAGGAAAAGAAATTCTCAAAGATTGAAGAAGGAGGAGGAGGTGAAACCAAGTGGTGCGAGAAGTGTAAAAAGAAGCACTTCGGGAAATGTAGCGAGGAGGTGACTTGCTACAAATGTGGGAAGACAGGGCATTACGCCAGCAAGTGTGCGTCCAACAAGAAGGTGTGTTATGGATGTAACAAGGAAGGGCATATTTCCAGGGACTGCCCGGGGAAAAATAAGGCAGCAAGACCAGAAATGCCACCGAGGCCAAGGGCATTCCACATGATCCTCGACGAAGCAGAAAACCGTGCAAGGAATCAATGATGAGGACTTCATATCCGAAGATCAAGTTATGCAGTAGCCATAGTGTCGTATGATGTAGCCTATTAGAGGCATAGTCTAGGGTGAACTTGGACACCTATGTAATAGTTTCAAGAAATAATAAAACCTTCGTTTTGTTATCTGATGTGTTAAAATGTTATGTGATTTTCTTGTATGGTGACTTGGGAAACTGCGGGACAATACTTGGGACGAGTATGAGTAGGTGTGAATGGTAGTAGAGGCCTATACTACCGGAAGCACAAGACTCACACTTGGATAAGGGAAAGTCACAAGGTTACCAAGAAGCTAGTAACTGATTCTGTTTTTTTTCAAGTATGTCATTACCATCGTTTCGATAATGACTAAAAAGATTGTTAATTTCCGACCCTAGTGGTCGTACCGAATTGAGTCCGACTACGATGAGTATGTTGCGTGGTTCAGGGAACCAAGTTCGATGTAGCATCCAACTTAAACCAAACAATTGAAATCAAAGCGATCAATAGAAGTATCGCGTTCGTTGTTAAAGAAGTTGGTAGCCAGAAACGCTACATGTTAAAGTGTGATTATATCACATTAGAACATGAAGGAAGGCATAGTCTATTTTAGAATTTAACTCTAACACACCTAAGTCTAAACGTGCATCACATGATGATAGGTCATAATTTGAAGTCTAGCCTGAGGTAGAGAGCAGGTGCACGATCGAGTACTGCTTACAGTCAATGAGTCTAAGAGATAGACTTGAAGGAATACATAAGTTATAATTATTACCTAGGATGAAGAGATGACGTATGGAGTCATTATACGAGCCCTGTTTCGTTGATGATTCCGGGACGTAATCATCCTAAGGGGGAGATAATTGTAACGCCTGCAGATCCGGGCTAGTCAATTTAGAGGCAATAGGGGTCGAAAACGACTTTTCTACAAAAAGATTATTTAGAATAAATAATCTTAACCAAGTTGTAGAATATGTCACAAGGTTTCCGTACATATAAAGAACGCCGAAATCCGAGTTATAACGAAGAAGTTATGACCCGTCGAAGTTTCGTGTCGGAACCGGCACAGCGCCGGGAAGCGTAAATAGTAAATTTATGATAGAGAGAGATTTAGCCTTAGCGCTCTAAACGAAAGTCGTAGAATATGTTAAACTAAGAACATCGATAAAAAGAACGCCCAAATCTGACTTCGTATGAAGAAGTTATGATTTTTTTGAAGTTTCGGATTAGCGGTGTACAACCCGAAATTCGAATTTTAGATCGATTGATTTTTAGCTGACACAACCTAAATAAGAATCGAAGATCTCGTTATTAGTAGCGTAACGATAAAAATACAAACGAAAATAGACATAGGATAAAGAAGTTATGAGATTTTAACGGACCAATCCTGTCCCGGCCTGTTAAAAATATAACTTTAAAAATAAAGTCAAAATTAGCCGAAGAAGTCTAAACGAAAGTTGTAGAGTACGTCTCCACCTACGCGTGGATATAAAGAACGTCAAAAACGGAGTTCGTATGAACGAATTACAAATTATAATAGCATATTTACGATTTAAAATAAAGTATAAATCATGTATACGTACACATATATATACATATGTATATATCATTAGAAAGGTATCGACGATGCGGTCATTATAAGACTAATGTTGAGTTCTTTCGACATTAGTTTAGTACAAATATCATTAAATCCATTTAAAATAGTATTATAGAGGGGTGTTTAGTTGTTTATATAACTAAAAGGTCATTAAGTAATTATGGAGGGTAGTTTTTGAAAATTCAATTAGTATAAATAAGAGCCTTGGGCTCTCATATTTCTTGCACCATTCTCTTGATTCAAGAGTCTTTCTCTCCTTATCCCCCGAGCATTTCGGTCCCTCGTGATTCGACTTCTCTTTCTGTAGTTTTAGTATAATAAGGTGAGCGCTGAAGCGCTGCACAAATCTTTCTTAGAAAGATTCAGCGACGAAGTTCTGCCCTTGCAGAGCCCGACTCCTAGCTAAAATCCCCTTGAAAGTAAGTTATGCTTACCCTATTTTAAATATAGTTTATATCTAAAATTGGTGTTGTTATTATAAATTTATAATAAATATTTGAGCTATTATTATGACTTATATAAGTGTCGTTATAATATCTTTTAACTACTCGCGGTACGGGGAATCTGGTTTAAAGGGCCGCATAAGGTTGTTGGATTTCAGAAGTGCTATACGCCAAAATGGTCCTGCCCTCCGGTGTTTTATGTCTGGCCCCTGTCTGTACATAGTAGTTGGAAAGTATTGTTTAAACGCTTATATAATAATAATAATAATAATAATAATAATAATAATAATAATAATAATAATAATAATAATAAGACTAATAATTAGTCACGGTAATATTAGACTAAAATCTAGTGGTGATAATACTAGGTTTCGTCAAAGGAAATTATTTTAAAGTAAACGAAGCGTTGTCCGAGTACCGAGTCACCACCTTCTCAAGTGAGTGCATAGTCCCTTTCATCTTACACATAGATATGAAGTATTTTAATATAAATTACGTGCTATGTGTGCATGTTGTCTGAATACTTGCTGTCTATGCTGAGTGAAAGATTTTATACATGTTTTAAATGATTTAAACTATATACGTATTTTATATCTACGAAAATGTTGGGGTAAAACATGGGTAGATATAATAGATGAAATATGAGTTGGATGATGAGTTGAGAGGTGATATAGACTATAAGGTGTGGGTGAGAGGTGTACGATGTGAGAAGCCTTTTTCCCAAACGATGTCCCCGTCATTCAGCAGAGTATGGATGACAACCACGGACCATCCGAGATAGTCCAGTGGAACATTATCAGGCTCGCAACCTATATGTGTTGTGAACGATGTGTTCACCCGGTGTACTCTAAACCTTGGTGATCATGCAGACTTGATACCTAGACCCTGGCGATCATGCAGACTTGGTGCCAAAACCTTTGCAACTATGCAGACTTAGTGCCTATTGTATAAATTCTGGCGACTATGCAGACTTAGTGCCTAAACCCCGGTGACGATGGACTTCGTGCCGATTCCTTAGGATGATCCTTAGGAATGTATGAACGAGGAATAGTTGATTCTTAGGGTAGATCCTTAAGAATAAAGCAGATAATAGGGATGGGTAATTGGGTTGATTGTTTGATTGTTTGAAAATAATAATTATATTATTGTGGGTTGAAAACCCTATGTACTCACCAGGTTTCCCAACCTGACCCACTCAGTTTATTTATATCATAGGTGTTGATATGAAGTCACATTACACTGAGAGATTTAAAGAGATGTAGATCACTAGTGTAAATAAATGTAAGTTCTGTTTATGCTTATGTTTCTGTATTAACGATGACATCCCAAATGTTTTAAAATGAACAAAATACGTTTCTTCGAAAATGTTTTAAAAACGTATTTATCATGTTTGTCTGGGAACAAATTCCGCAACATTTTTATTAAAAGAAGTAATCTGATTTTTATAAAGCATAAACAAAATCGGTCTTTTCTGGCCGTGAAAATGGGGATGTCACACATATCGAGATTTAAACATGCCATTGAAAAGTTTCAATGAATCTCATCCAAACCTAGGAATTCTCAATACATTTAGAACTTAAAGTTATGTTTTCATGGTGGAGAATTAGTGAATCGTCATTCACTTACCTTCAAATTGTTTGCATGTTAGATTACGGTATCCCTTTTCTAATATGTAAATATTGTTGTTGGATCCTAGCCCTAATTTTCTTATTGGGTGATAATTAGGGATCCAAATTCTAATCTATCTTTGTCCTTTCTATTTGTAGATGTCGAACGTAAACAACGCTGTTGCTAGCTCGTTCACATTGATGAGCCTTTTCCAAAAGGTGACTTTCGATGGAACGAACTTTAGCGAATGGATAAGATACATTCGCACGATTGCTCGCTACGAGGATAAGGAGTGTGTCCTCGATGAGAAGCTCGAGAAGATCAATCCTGAAATCGCTACTCCGGCTGAAATCACCGCTTTTGAAACTCGTTAGCATGATGCAACGAAGGTTCATTGCATCATGATAGCCACTATGAACTACGAATTCCAAAAGTCCTACGAGGACATGTATCCGTACGAAATGCACCAAGACTTGTTGGAGAGATACCACAAAAACACGAGGCAAGAATGTTACGAGATCTTCACTAACATGATCTCCGCTAAAATGGGTTATGGTGAATATCTAACCATGCACCTGCAAAAGATGTAAAGGTATGTCGATCGTCTTCGCAAGTTGAATGTTGCTTTGGGGAAGACTTAGCAATCGACATGGTGCTTCACTCCTTGCCTCTGTGTCACAACCAATTTAGGATGAACTACCACATGAACAAAGACGAGGTCGCCCTAAGTAAGCTCCAAGGTCTCCTTAGGGTTGCTGAGAGCAATCTCAAGGACAAGTCGGTTGCACCCACTCCTAATCCACCCGCTGCTCCTGTTTTGGCCATTAGGCAAGGAAGAGGCAAGAAGAGGAAGGCTCCGTCTAAGAGCCACCGCAAGGGAAAGTCCCGAGATGGTTCCTCCTCTAGTGGGACCAAAGTTGATCCCGCTAAGCCTACCTCTAACCCAAAGGAGGCAGAGTGCCACCATTGCCACAAAATAGGGCATTGGAAGAGAAGCTGCCCAGAGTACCTACAAGCTATCAAGGAAGGAAAGATCAAGCCGTATTTCACAGGTATATATACAATTAAATCTAATGATTCATCTCATGCTATTTCTTGGGTCCTCGATACCGGGTGTGGTTACCACATTTGTTCTGAATTGCAGGGACTACGAAGAAATAGGGATGTGGAGCATGGTAGAATAAATCTAATTATGGGGAACAGAAAATCGTCGCCTGTGACCAAGATTGGAGTGTATTCTCTAGTGCTTAGGAATGGTTTATGTTTAGATTTGAACAATTGTTGCTATTCGCCAGACATGGCAAGAAACATCATTTCATTTCATGGTTTGTTTAGACAAGGATTTAGATTTTCTTTCAATAATGAGAATGGTTCTATTTGTGCTTATCTAAATGGTGTCTTATATTTTGACGCAATACCATGTAATAGAATTTATGAAACTGTTATGATTGTAGATAACCTAGGAAATGATGTTTTATGCATGGATTCTTCCAATAGTATGGATAGAGCATCATTGTGGCATTGTCGTCTTGGACATGTCAACAAGAAGCGCATAGCCCAACTCCAAAAGGATGGAGTGTTGGAGTCATTCGACCTTAGGGAAGATGACACATGTGAATCTTGTTTACTTGGAAAGATGACCAAGTCACCCTTCACTAGCACATGTGAAAGGGGTGAAGGTTTATTGGACCTAATACATACCGATGTATGTGGACCGTTTAGATCAACCACAAAGGATGGGAACCGCTTCTATGTGACTTTTACCGATGACTATAGTAGATATGGGTATATCTACTTAATCAAACAAAAGTCAGAAACATTTGAAAATTTTAAAGAGTTCAAGAATGAAGTGGAGCATCAATTGGGCAGGAAAATCAAGATGTTGCGATCCGATCGAGGAGGAGAGTACCTAAGTCTTGAATTCCACGACTATCTAAAAGAGTGTGGAATAGTTTCACAATTGATGCCACCTAGGACACCGCAATTGAATGGTGTGGCAGAAAGGCGTAATCGAACCTTGTTAGACATGGTCCGCTCTATGATGAGTCGTGCTTCACTATCTATCTCATTCTGGGGGTATGCCTTAGAGAATGCCGCCCATATCCTTAACCGAGTCCCTACTAAGAAGGTTTCCAAAATACCTCACGAGATGTGGACAGGGAAAGCTCCCTCGTTAGCACATATCAAGGTTTGGGGTTGCGAGGCTTTCGTAAGATGAGATACTCACGACAAACTCGAACCTCGTAGTGAGCGATGTGTTTTCATCGGCTACCCGCAGAAATCCTTTGGGTATCTCTTCTATAGACCGAAGGATGATGTTGTCTTTGTTGCGAGGAGAGGAGTTTTCCGAGAGCGAGAACTCATAAGCCAAGGAGATAGTGGGAGGCAAATTGAGCATGAAGAGATTCAAGAGTCGATAGATGAAGGAACCTCTACCGCTGTCCATCAACCTGAGGAGGAAACTTTGGTTGAACCGATTGACGAGTCCTTACCTCTTAGACGTTCCGAAAGAGTTAGAGTTCAACCCCAGTTATATGGTTTTCATATTACTACCGAAGGGGACACGTATATTAGTGATAGTACATTAATAAATCTAGATGAACCTAATAGCTATAAGGAAGCCATGGCAGGCCCGGAGTTTGCGAAATGGAAAGAGGCAATGGACAGCGAGATCCAGTCCATGTATGACAACCAAGTTTGGAATTTGGTTGATAACGTGCCTGGACGTAAGACCGTTGGGTGCAAATGGATCTTCAAGAAGAAGACCAACGTGGATGGAACCGTACACACATATAAGGAGTGATTGGTTGCGAAGGGCTTTACTCAAACTCTCGGAGTTGACTATGATCAGACCTTCTCACCAGTTGCGAAGATAAAATCTATTAGAGTGATGCTAGCAATTGCTGCATTTCATGATTATGAGATTTGACAAATGGATGTCAAAACCGCTTTCCTTAATGGAAAGTTGGCTGAGGATGTTTACATGGCTCAGCCAGAGGGTTTTGTTGATCCGAAGCATCCAAATAAAGTGTGTAAGCTTGAGAAGTCCATTTATGGACTTAAGCAAGCATCTCGCATATGGAATCCTTGCTTCGATGAGAAAGTCAAAGAGTTTGGATTTGTACAAAGTGAAGATGAATCATGTGTATATGTCAAAGCCAGTGGGAGTATAGTTAGCTTTCTCGTTTTGTATGTTGATGACATACTGCTCATAGGAAACGACATCCCGACACTGCAGGAGATTAAGTCCTGGCTCGGGAAGTGCTTCGCTATGAAGGACCTTGGAGAGGCTTCATATATTCTAGGAATAAGGATAGTGAGAGAACGAAGTAAGAGACTAATAGGACTTAGTCAGAACACTTACTTAGATAAAGTACTAAAACGTTTTAGTATGGAAAACTCGAAGAAGGGAGAATTACCGATACAATATAATGCCAAGTTGAGTAAGACTCAAAGTCCGAGTACCGAAGCCGAAATAGCAGAAATGAGCCGAGTACCATACGCTTCCGCAGTTGGCTCAATCATGTATGCTATGACTTGTACTCGCCCTGATGTAGCCTTTGCTTTGAGCATGGTCAGTAGATATCAAGGGAACCTTGGCAGAGCCCATTGGATTGCGGTGAAGAATATCCTTAAGTACCTTTGGAGGACCAAGGAATGGTTTTTAGTCCTCGGAGGGAGTGATGACTTGAAGGTGCGTGGGTATAGTGACGCCAGCTTTCAGACCGACATGGAAAACTACCGTTCGCAGTCGGGCTGGGTCTTTACCCTGAATGGAGAAGTAGTAACTTGGAAAAGTTCCAAACAAGAAACCGTAGCTGATTCAACGTGCGAATCAGAGTACATCGCAGCGAGCGAAGCGTCGAAAGAGGCAATATGGTTAAAGAACTTCATTGGTGATCTTGGAGTTGTGTAACAACGTGAATTTTTCAAAACAATTTTTCATTTTTGAAAACATCATAAACCATCATTTAATATTCTGAAATCACATGTGTAACACTGTCATTGTAACAAAATACATCCCATGGTCATAAAACAGTTCCTTCGTCAGTGTGTACAAATCACGTCGGCGCCTTCCCACGGTCCTCGCTAGTACCTGAAACACATAACACAACAACTGTAAGCATAAATGCTTAGTGAGTTCACCAAAATATTACTTACGCACATACGCCTTTCCAGGCCCGGACCTTCTGGTCCATGTGTCTTAGGGGACTTCCGTCCCGACTCGGTAAACCTTCCGGTCCTACCTGCATCAACCTTATGGTCCACATCACAACGCCTTCCGACCCATAACATATATGCCTTGCGGCCCACAACATAATGCCTTCCGACCCATATCAAGCATAGTATACATAGCACATACAAACGATTAACTTATCATATACAATGCATACAACTCATAACATATCCGACCATCCGGTCACACAATAAAACCCTTCCGGGTACAGTATAGTGAGAAAACTCATCTCGTGGAAAGTCTAGAATCTCACGTGCTCGCTATCTCTGAAACCCAAATGAAGACTCAACTTCGCCTAATCATAACGAATATCATTTTAATTAATATAGACTTCCACAACTAGACTTTACCCTTATTATCATTCCTCAGAGGGGTAAAAGACCATTTTACCCTTCCTTGACTCAAAGTCCACATGTTGACCAAAACCCTAAAAGTCAACAAAAGTCAACATCTTCAGTACGCGGGGCGTACAGACTGACATACTCGGGGCGTACATCGCCAACTCAATAGTCGGGGTCTCCACCCAGTACGCTGCGCGTACTGGGAGTTACGCCCAGTGTAATAGTCAGATCTAGACATTCTTCATTTATGGTCTTAATCGGTTAAGCCACTTCTTCAACTTCTAGATCCGACTTTATTTAAGCATCCTTACTCATAAAGTCGAAACCTTTAAGCCTTGGCATGGCTGTAAAGGCTCCTACACTCCTTAACATCTTTCTATTTCAACTCAAAGATCTAGATCTCATGCATGGTTAATCATTCACGTCCAAGATTACATTTTTATGAATCTACAACTCAAATGGACCAGAAATATGATGGATCTAAGCTAGTGGAGACCATTTGCTCATAAAGTCTCCACCTTTGGGACCAAAACCCTAGAAAATGGTCCATAAAGCATACCACAAGAACTACAAGTCAAGATCCGAACTTTTTACCTTACAATGAAGCTCCAACCTTTGCTAAGCATGGATCTACACTTGAACACCAACTTCTAGCCTTCAAAATGGAATCCTCTTCTCCTTTGCTACCTTGAAATGGCACCACCAAGCTTAGAACACTCACCAATGAGCTAGGAACGAAGGAACACTCTCTTAGGGTTTCTTTCTGAAGGATGGTAGCTGAGGAATCAAGCCATCTCATTCCTTTTATAGCCAACCACAACAATTAGGGTTTTTGGGTCTGGACCAGTTACGCCCAGCGTAACCTTGGGTACGCACAGCGTACCCGAGGGAGGACGCGTTTAAATGAAGCGCGCGTGTACGCGCAACGTACTCCTTGTACGCCCAGCGTACTCGCCCAACATACAAAACCCTAAAATGACAACAATTTAAAGATGAAGGGCTAAATAAAAGGGTACCTGGATTTCCGGCTGTTACAAGTTGTACCTACCATAAAGGAGCCCATGGAGATTTTCTGTGATAATCAATGAGCGGTTGCCTTGACCAAGGAACCAAGGGATCATGATAGATCTCGACATATCGACAGAAAATATCATTTTATAAGACATCGTGTAGAAGAAGGACAACTCTTGGTGAAGAGGATATCATCATAAGATAACCCAGCAGATCCACTTACGAAGGAACTGAGCAGGGTTAAGCACTTGCAGCATGCTAGGAGCATTGGGCTGAATGATGATATTAGTATAGATTAGATAGTGTTAGAAACGCGTGGTAGATAAATGTAACTAACATTTGATGATTAAATAAAAGAGTATTATTTATGAGTAATGTTACTGTCTTGTGTTAATTGTTTAACTATTGTTTCACTTTGCATGTTTTGATTTCCAGAATAATTGAGTTTATTAAGAATAATCGAATTATTCAAATTATCCACAATCGTTCATATGTTGGAAGTAGGTATGATTGAAGATTGTCATGAATTGGTGTGTAGATTTTCTAAATGGTATTAGACATAGCAAAAGTTTGCCGCGACATTCATGAGTGCTTATGAACTAGTTTTGAGGATTGGAACAAACCCGTGCTTGCTGGAATCACCTTATGAAATGTGATAAAAAGGGTGATCGCAAGATGATAATATCATATGGTCTTAAAACCTAGATATATGGTTTGTTATTTGTTAATTGGTTATACATTGATAATGCGAAACCGCATCAATAACTTGATGTTATAAAACGCATTGTTGTGTATAGTTGATTAATGAATAAGTAAATGCATATAAGTCGAACTTTATCTGTTACTTTTATCCTAAGAAGGTAAAAGCGATATCTCGGCTGCTCGATGATTTGATTTGACTTATGTGCCGGGCCTGGTCAGAACTGAATTGATGTGTTTGATTAAGTTCTATGTCAAATAAATCTGAGATCGAGAAACCAATTGCGAGACGAATTGTTTCCATTTGAATGTCTGCATGATATCTATACAGAGGACTGTACGATCCCTTATCTAAAGGACAAAATTGATTAGAATAGAGTTTGACAGTGTCTTTGAAGAGCTACGATTGCTAATCGGTATATATAGTTACTAGACTTATCCAAGTGGGAGACTGTTGGAATAGTGTCTAAGGCTGTAACTATATTTAGAGAGTACTTGACCCGATTGAGCATGGTCCTTTTGGGTTGCCTTCACCATAGCAACTTGATAGGATGATTTACAATGAGAGTTGAAATATTATAAGGAATAATAATATTTGATTAATATAAGTTATAAATTAATTAGGAATTAATTTGGTGACTTAAAGAGATTAATTAAATAGAAGGGCATAAACTGTCAAGTGTATGATAGTTATACTTTAGGCTATAATTCCTTATGGATAATGGGGTGGATGATTTTAGGGCTTAGGATAGACCTGAAATCCGTCCAAGGTTATCATGAAAGGGATTAGGATTTCTTAGGGTCTAAGTTATCCAATCAGGGTTTAAAGGTGAAACCCTAGGAGCCTTACAAGTATAAATAGACCCTAAGGGTAATGGAAATCGGCAACCCTTGTTACTAAAGGAACCCTGGCCGATTTCTAAGTCCCTCCCCACTCTCTCAAATCATCCTCTTGCTAGTTGGTGTTTGTAAGCCATTAGAGGAGTGACAATTGTGACTCTAAAGCTCCAAGGACAAGAAGATCAAACAAGTGATTCAAGGTAAACTTATAACTCTGATTTCATGCATGTTCAATCAGAGAAACCTAGATCCAAACATTAGGGTTTGTATGTGCACATAGGAATGTTTATATGGCCAAACCCATCACAATGATCCACTTCCATAAATACCCAATTTACCAAAATACCCTCATAAGTCAACTGGTCAACCTTTGGTCAAAGTCAAAGTCAACGGTCAAGGTCAACTGTCCATGTTGACCCAACCCATCGAGTGTAGCTCACTGACTCGTCGAGTTCCTTTAAAACTCAAGAAATCATGAAAACCCTAGTCGACTCGCCAAGTTTCCAGACAACTCGTCGATTCCACGCGGTGTCCAGGATGTCGGGAAAACCTAACCAACTCGTCGAGTTACCTCTCTAACTCGTTGCGTTCATGAATAATCTAGAAGATGGGGAAAACCATCTCAACTCGTCGAGTTGGCTATCCAACTTGTTGAGTCCCTTCAGTCCATTTCTTATTTAGATGCTTTTACGTGAAACCAAAGCTCCAAACTGTAGATCTAGGCTCTAACTCGAGTTCCTTCAATAAAATGAATATAAAGCTTTTAAAAATTATATCTGGGAGTCAGGATGTTATGATTCTCCCCCACTTGAACTAGACTTCTTCCTTGAAGTCTGCTACGGCAAACAACTCGGGATAGTGCTCTCGTATCTCTGCCTCTGGCTCCAAAGTCCACTTTGATCCCCTCCAATGCTCCCATTGTACCTTTACCAAATGTACTTCCTTGTTCCATAGAACCTTCACGTTCCTCTCCAGGATGACCATTGGCCTCTCCAAGTAATTTAGGCACTCGTCGACCTGTATATCATCCAATGATACCACTGCCTCCTCATCTAATACGCACTTTCGCAACTATCAAACATGGAAAGTGTTATGGATCTGACTAAGCTCCTCTAGGAGATATAGTCTATACGCCACTTTGCCAACCCTGGAAATAATCCTGAATGGACCAATGTATCGGGGACCTAACTTTCCCCTCTTCCTGAAGCGGATCACACCCTTCCAGGATGAGACCTTCAGCAATACCATGTCGACAACCTGGAACTCCAACTCGGATTAGCGTCGGTCGACATAACTCTTCTGCTGAATCTGGGCAGTCTGCAACCGATGCCTAATCGACTGAATCTTCTTGGTAGTTTGCAGAACTACCTCGGTCTTACCCATCACTCTATGGACGAACTCGCCCCAACAGACCGGGGTACGGCATCTCTGCCTGTACAACAGCTCGAAAGGTGGAGCACCAATTCTGGAGTGATAGCTATTTTTGTAGGCAAACTCTGCAAGGGGTAGGTGGGAATCCCAACTCCCACCGAAGTCAATGACGTAGGCCCTCAACATGTCCTCGAGGGTCTGTATGGTCCGCTCACTCTGGTCGTCGGTCTGCGGATGATAAGTTGTACAAAAATGTAGCAGCGTGCCCAGTTCCTCGTGGAACTTCTTCCAGAAGCGAGAGGTGAGCATAACATCACGGTCGAAAACAATAGAGACCGAAACTCCATGGCGAGTAATGATCTCGCAGACTTACACGTCGGCCAGCTTCTCGGCTGATGAACTCTCCCGTATGGCCAGGAAATAGGCACTCTTGGTCAATCGATCCACGATGACCCATATATTATCAAATCCCTTCGACGTCCTCGACAACTTGGTAATGAAGTCTATCGTGATCTGTTCCCATTTCCACATGATAATCTCTAGAGGCTGATGCTTTCCATGTAGCCTCTGATGCTCGGCCTTGACCATCCTACGGGTCAAGCATCTCTCGACATACCAAGCGATTTCTCGCTTCATGCATGGCCACCAGTAGCTCAAACTAAATCTCGGTACATCATGGTGGCCCCCGGGTGAATAGAGAAGTAAGACTTATGTGCCTCCGCCAGAACCGTATTTTTGACCCCACCAAACATTAGAACCCATACCCAACCGCATCGGGTCAATAATACTCGTCTATCCTGCACAAATTGGGTGTTCTCACCCCTAATCCTTTCCGGTTTCCAGTTCTCCTATCGCATACCCTCAGCCCGAGCTCTATAATCAAGCCCAAAAGTGGATAATCCTTTGATATCCTCAAACATGTCGCTGGAGTAGAGGATCCAGCTGACTTGCGGCTCAGAGCGTCCGCACCTACGTTCACTTTACCTGGGTGGTAAAGGATCTCACAATCGTAGTACTTGACTACATCCAGCCACCTGTATTGTCCCATGTTCAGGTTCGGCTGATCCATGACGTGTCTCAAACTCTTGTGGTCTGTATATATGGTACAAGGGACCCCATATAGATAGTGTCTCCAAATCTTGAGAGCGAATATCACCGCTCCCAGCTCCAGATCATGTGTGGGATATCTCGTATCGTGCGGCTTTAGCTGCCGTGAAACATATGCTATCACCCACCCTCTCTGCATGAGTACTGCTCCCAGTCTGGTAATAGATGCATCATAGAGCACCACCAAATCCTCAACTCCCTCCGGGAGAGTCAAGATTGGAGCCTCGCAAAGTCGCTGTCTGAAGGTCTCAAATGCCCTCTGCTGCTCAGTGCCCCACCGGAATTCCACCCCTTCCTTTTCAGACTAGTGAGGGGTACTGCAATTTTGGAGAAATCATGTATGAATCTCTAGTAGTACCTTGCCAACCAAGAAGCTCTTGATATCCGAGGGAGATTTCAAGACCTCCCACTGCATAATCGCCTTGATCTTGGCCGGATCGACCAAAATCCCCTCCTGGTTAACGCGATGTCCAAGGAACTGAACCTCTCGCAACTAAAAATCACACTTTGAGAACTTGGTATAAAGCCGCTCTCCCCATCAAAAACTCCCATCAACTCCCGGAGATGCTCCTCGTGCTACCCTATAGTCTTCAAGTACACCAAGATATCATCTATGAATACAATGACGAGCGATCGAGCATCGGTCTGCAGAACCGATTCATCGGGTCTATAAACACTGCCGACACGTAGTCACAACTAGCATTTTAGGGCTAGGTTTCTTATCCATAGTCAAGATAATTCCTTTGTGTGACTATGTAACACTATGTGTAGTATAAATTAATTTCAATATTATACAAGTTTATACATCCAAAATTTTGCTTCAAGTCGAAACATCCTCGTGCAAGCCTAAAATCTAACCAAATAAACTATATCCATTCAACTTTTGGGCCTTAACCCAAGCCTTCTCGATCCAAACCTTTTTAATAGACCTTTACTTTCTTATTGGGCCCTTCTTGGACCAAAAACCCTATTTGACCTTATTATGGGCCAAGGACCCGTATTTGGGCCATAGTTGGGCCGAAAACTCTTAATTAACATAGTTTTGGGTCGTAAGACCCTTATTGGGTCGTAGAAAACCATTTAAAGTCTTATTAGGCTTAATACACTTCTTTTGGCATAGTGTTGAGCTGAAAACCACTCTTGGGCCGATCCAAGCCCCAAAACGCATAAAAATTAAATGGGCCAAGGTGTTCTCGGCTATCCTTCAACCCCAAAAATCTTTTCTTCCTCCCCTCTCCTAACTAGCCCAAATAGAATTTTATATAAAAAAAGAAAGAAATAGATTAATGTAAAATGTGACACCTCACTTTTGTATCACATACAACCAAGTAATTGCATTACATACATCTAGGCAACATGTGTTAACCAACAAGTATTAACTCTCTAATCTCTCTCTCTCTCTCTATTTCTCTCCCCCCCCCCTCTCTCTCTCTCTCTCCTCTCCTCTCTAAAAATCGGCCAAGGCCCTCTCTCCACACCATAATTCATTGAAAAACTCACCCACTCACTTCATTTGCTCTCAAACTCTCTTTTTTTTTCTTAAGGAACTCTCACATTTTCCTCCTAAAATTTTGTGGGTTAGGAGTGTTCTTCCAAGAAGTTTTCTTCAAGCATTGTACTTTTGGTAAGATCCTATCAAACTTTTGAAGTTTTATTTACATAATCTACTAAGATCATTCCTTATACAACACCATCTTTGTATTTTGCTTCCTAGCACCCCCTCACTTCGAAGATCTCATCAAAAACTCAAGCTAGGTTCAAAGATTTTTCTTCTCTTCATCTACATCTCAAAAACCTCAAGGTGAGCTTCATACCCCACTAATTTTCATGTTTTAATATTCTTTGGGGGGGGGGGGGGGGGAATACAAGTCAAAGTTCCAGTTAACCATTGGATAATTGCATGAACCATTGTGTTGTGTGTTTAACTTTTGGGTTTTCACTTGAACATGAAGTTTACCACCAAGATATTCATAAAAATATTGAGAAAAGGGTTGTTAACATAAATATTGCTTGAAAACTGTAGATATGGGGCTATACACTCCAAAAAATAGCATAAATGAGTCTTGTGTGCAAACATGTATAACCTAAACTCAATTTCCAGCCTTCCATAAAAAAGTTATAGTCCATTTACAGACTGTTTTGACCACCTTAAAAGTAATATTTTTCAAAACTATTTCACATAAAAAGAGTTCAGGTTTTTACCTTTCCAATGACTACTCTCACGTGTTTATACGATGTTTCTACAGTTTTTGGCGATTTTTACAAAACAGCCTATCATTTCCGGAATAATTTCGGACCAACCTGTGAAGATGAAGATTTTCACACTGGTTTGAGGCTATTAAAAATTATGATAGAAATTCTGAATAAATTAGACTCAATTTCCAAACTCCCAGAGTTTATGGATTAAAACTTCGACTTACAATGATTTTTCTAAAAACAGGGACAGTAAAATCAAAAACTAGAAAATTGTTTTAACATACTAAAAGAGCTTACGCTTGTGTTTAGATGTAAGTTTAAAGGTTGTAATCTTTTGAAAGCACCTAGGCATGATAATTTGTATGCGCTTATAAATTTTATTATATAAATATTTTTAATTACACTAGATACATCCAAATCATTTTACAAGAAAGAGAAGTCATAGTTTACGTAAATCTGTTAAGGCTCTTGTGAGACTTTCCTTCAACGTACCTACCTAGCTTACACCGTAAGTCCTATAGTTATAACCAGAGTCTCCTAGAGAGAGAGAGAGAGAGAGCGAGGTAATTATGTATAGATCTATACGGGGTTGACACCCCCACACCTGAGTTGTTCGCTACAGCTAGACGGGGCCAGTCTAGGGTGACAAATATCTTACCTAAAGTGACGCCTGAAGAACGTCATGGAAGACATATTAGTCATATCAAGCATGGTTATAACGAATCACATAGGGATTAACAACACTATTTTGGTTTACGAGAAGCTTTACTTAGTTAGTTTTATTAAAATAAATGAAACCAAATACTAATCTCTGAACACTATTCATTTTCATCATGGTCTTAGGGTTTAAGACTACAGTTCTCTATTAAGAATATATTGGATTTTCTGGATGCATTCATTACTACTCTACAAGGAAGAGACACATAGTGAGTAACAACATTATTTTGATTTACAAAGAATTTTACACTCTACTAGTTTTTACAAAATACCAAATTATGTTTCGTATACTTTGTAAACTGATCTCACCACTCGGGTCTTTGGGTTTTAATACCACAACACCTTTCTATACAGAAAATATAGGATTTTCTGGGGATACACTCTTTTCAAACACAACAAAAGATAATAAAGGAGATGTATGCAATTATACACAGTTTTGGAACGAAACTCCCAAACTACTTTTTATAGAAAATATTGGATTTTCTCGAGTTTTAAAACTTTTTATAAGCAACGATATTACAAAGTTTTTCCTACAAACATGCTTATGAACTCACCAACATTCTATGTTGACGCTTTTCAAAATGACTTGTGTTCTCAGGGACTTAGTGAAAAGGTACTCGAGCCTTGGATCTGGATTATTTTACTACTTTTTGAGCAGAACCTACTTTATGTTACTTTTGTGTAATTGATAAACAAGTACAATTTGTAAAACAATGAATGTTGGTATATTGTAACGTATGACGTTTGGTTGCTATGTTTCATTCATATTTAATTGTTATCATACTGTACATGGAGTCATCCGCCCCCAAACGTTTCCGCCGTTCTGGTTTGGGGGTGTGATACACATTGATGAGCCCAAAAGACATCACTACGAACTCGTAATGTCCATAACGAGTCCGAAACGTGGTCTTCTCCACGTCCTCCTCCCTAACCATGACCTGATGGTACCTGGACCTCAGGTCTATCTTGTAGAACCAAGATTCTCCCTGCAACTGATCGAAAAGATCATCTATCTTCAGGAGTGGATATCAGTTCTTCACCGTCAACTTTTTCAACTCCCGGTAGTCAATGCACATCCGGTGTGAACCGTCCTTCTTCCTGACGAAGAGAATCAGCGCTCCAATGGAATACTGCTCAAACGAATAAACTGTTTTTTTGTGTTAAAGACTAATATGTACATTTTTATTTCTTAAAAATGATTTATATTGTTTTTTTTGTGTTAGTTTTCAAATATATTGACAATATTTTTGAAATGCATAATGCTTTAGTTGGTGAGGTAGCTTTACAAACTCATCACATAACCGATTCCGATGGTGATCCGAACTCCATTGATTGGATATCAATATTTGAGAATGTGTTAGGTGCTCGACGGGGGCATATGATAGGCACCAGGACTAAACCTCCTTCGGTAGTAGGTACAAGTGCTCCCTCCCGATGAAAGTTACATTCAGAATTACAAGCACCACAATCAACACATGTATTTATTAAACTCTTAAAGAATTTGGTAGCTTTGCTATGTTGTTAAGAACTTGATACATTTACAGTAATTTTCAGTTGTTATGAATTTGGTACTTTGGTAGTTTGTTAAATTGTTAAAGACTTCATTGATTTGGTAGTTTGATAGTTTGTTAATTTGGTAAGGACTTAATTCATTTGGTGGTTTGATAGTTTGTTAAATTGTTAATAACTTAATGTGCTCGTGACTTAATTGTTAGGTGATAATAATTTGTTTTTTTAGTTTGATATTTTAACATATATACTTACTTTGTAGGATGTGGATGTTAACACATTTCTCCAAAACTCGATGTTTATGACCACAAGTTGAGATATTATCCTCTCGTTTAAGAACCTAGTCAATAATGAGGAAAACAACAAGATGCCTATTAATTCTTATTTTATGTTATGGATGATGTTATTTTGGATTTATTAAATATATAGCTTATGGATGTTATTCACTAATATTTCTTGGTTATTAGATCCTTTATCTAATGTGGTATATTTGATTTTTATGTAATGTGGTATGTATTATTTTATTTTATTTGCTGTTTTATGTAATGTAGATTTGTAGATAATGAATTTTGTATATTTCTAAAATCTGTATTTTATAAAATATAAAATAATATCATTTATAAATTGTTTAAAAGAAAACTAGCGGTGACAACTTTTGCGACGACATGCACAAATTGCGATGACTTTTGATTCCGAGAAGCTTGGCCGGAAAAAACTCTGACCGATGGCCGGAAGATCAATAGAGGTGACACTAATAGCGACGACCGGGGCTTTTAGCGACAACATCTATTAGAGACAACACTAATTGCGACGACATTTAAGGATTAGCTATGAAGTAATAACAACAATCATTTAGCAACAATTTTAGGTTTCAATTATGTCGTCGCTAAAGGTTTTTTCATTGTGATTATAAGTAAATAGGAGGTTTGTCAAATTTTTATTTCCTATGTATTTTTTGTTGAGAAAACATGATATAGATGTTGATTGTTTATTTTAAATCATATTAAGTTATTTATTTAGTCTATGAAATTTCATCCTTATTCTGATTTTAAATCTATTTTTTTTAAATTTTCTAACATAATATATATACTTAATTGATTAGTTTAGATAAGTTGTTTTTAGTTGAACATCATTACTTAATTTTAAGATATTTGAATTATTGATATGATCTACTTAATATATTAATATAAACACGATGTTAAAAAGAAATTTTATATCAAAATGTCAAAAGATTATTTTTTTTAAGTAGTTAATTCTTCCAATTTTTTTATAATTTTAAAAACAATGATAAACAACTTAGAAATAACATTAAATTAAAAGTTAGAGTGTTACCTTAAATACAAAAACACATTTTCAACTTGTGTTTATATTTATCCTTTAGTAATACATTTATCAAATCATCATGGAATGTAAGATCTTGATTTTAAATCCAAAATTTTTATTTTTGTTTATTCAAAATATTCATTTACATTAGAATATTTATTATATTATGCGGAAACATAAATGTGAATGCCCGTTTGTACTGTCAAACCTTTCCCTCCTTATGAACCAATGAAGTTCTTGAAAAACATTTATAAACAACGGGGTAAGCGCTAGGCTTAGTAAGTTCCCCCAATATACCATATTCCACAATACATACACAATGCATATATATATATATATATATATATATATATATATATATATATATATATATATATATATATATATATATATATATATATATATATATATATATATATATATAATGGCCTTCAGCATAAATCTGGTCCACCCTTTGGCCTTCAGCATAAAGCTGTTGCGCCCCTTTTCGCCTGCAACATATAGTTGGACCGCACTTCGTCCTTTAGCATGAATCTAGTCCTCCCCTTTTTGCTTACAACATATAGTTGGACTGTACTTTGGCCTTTAGCATATAACTAGTCCGCCCGAGTCTATTGGCCTTCAACACAAGGCTGGTCTGCCCTCAACTTCAACATAATATCAACATATATAGCAAACAATTCACAAAATAGGAAAATAACTATCGCAGTCTAATTGGCTAAGTGTATACTATAGGATAACTATATCCTAATATATAGATGATACATACTGGAGTATACAATATAGTGAGAAGAGCTCACCTGGACAATTACTTCAAAGATTAACAGCTAATCGGACGATCCTACAGATATGCAACAAGCCTAACGAATATTAACCTATAATACTATAACTTATTAGATCCTAAGGGAATCCGGCAATGTAGGGTAGCCCTATCAACAATCCCAATGAATACGGATAGTTCTATTAAGTAAGGATTAGCCAGGCGGGACAATTAGGAGGTATGATCATTTTGACATATAGCTTTTCTGAAATCCAACAACTAAGCCAACATAGCTATTCTAGACACCTATCTCGTAGGTAGATCAATCAATATTATAACTTGGAATTACTGATAGTTCTTATTTTTAAGTTCATAACAACGACGTATGACTATAAATATAAGTCACTGAAAAGAATAGAGTGTAGCTTAGCTTATCGAGATTATTGATGAAAACTAGAATCTAAATGTGCAGAATATTGACTCGGGATCTCCTACTCAAAGGCTACTACTCGGATGCGTACTTAGGGGCTTCGCCACAGGCCAAAAACTAAGGGAAAAAGGCTATACAGGGGAGAATATATATATATATATATATATATATATATATATATATATATATATATATATATATATATATAGAGAGAGAGAGAGAGAGAGAAAAAATTATAAGGACTGGATGTAAGGAACCTATACGGGAATGAGCTCTATTTATAGGACTTGGAAATGTGTGTCGGGCACATAAGCCTTGTTCGCTCCTCTGGTCTTCTAACATGTGTTGACATCACATTGCTCCACGTCATTCCTTCTAAAAGGCTGCCACATGTCCAACTATTATGGAGCTACGTGTCGCAAGCGTGTGGTGCTAACTCATTTTGACCATTAGAGGAGGGGAATGGTTGACTTGCCACATGGAACTCTCTGGTGCTGCCACGTCGTCAATGTGCGACAGGCATTCTGCGTGCTCGGTTTTCTAGATATTCGGAATGACATAACTTCATCATACGAGCTCATTTTTTGACGTTCTATATATCGTCGGAAAGCTCTCGACGAGATCTATAACTTTCGTTTAGATCGCAACAACTAATTCTCACTCTATCAAAAATTTATATTTTTGTACAGGCTAGCCTGTTATAGATCGCTGCGGAAAGCATAACTCCTACATACTGATTCCGTTCTCGATGTTCTTTATATCGATGGATTCCTATTAACGTTGATATTCAACTCTTGTTTAGTTTATTTTTTTGTAATAATTTTCCATTCTAAAATTCTATTTTTGTACACACAATTTTGTGCCGAATCTTAAAAAAAATCATAACTTCCTCTATAAAAGTCAGATTTGGATGTTTTTTATATGTATGGATTTGCTTTTCCGATTACTACGACTTCCCTTTAGATTATTTATCCTAAATAATCTTCTATATAAAATGTATATTTTAGATTATACTGTAAAGCGATAAACGAGGTGTGACAACTCTCCCACACTTATAGTGATTTCGTACCCGAAATCCCATTTCTAGTTTTCCTTAAGCTAATTCCTACATGTCGTTCTAAGATGCTATTCGAGATCATCACATGATCTAGTCGATGTTATTGCATACAACTTTATTATCTACCTTAGACGTACTCCCGAACTCCTAACGAAATCTTCCAAAACTAGGAGCTCGTCGGCTTGGACTATACTCTATGACAAACGATCTCCTTCAGACAAGAAATGTTGATTGGTTTCTTTGGCTAGGAACATAGTCCACTGGATTTAAGGAGATTGATTAAGGAAATTTTTCTATGACGTCCTAACATAATCTATTTTTCGGGAAAATGCCTCTAAAAGGCTTAATCCATATCCGTAAATCACACACAAATCTAGATTATAACGATAATGTGACCAGGTGTTCCAACAATTTGGAAGTTAACGAAAGCTATCATTACGGGTTTATTGGTTCGAAACTTTGAAACCAACATTCTAATATTGGTGGCAGACTTATCATCAGACTTGCTCATCGACTAAAGAAATAAGTAAACTAAACATGTAGCCTATCCTGATGCCTAAAATACTACTGATACATTACTATTCAGATCCTAAGTTTGAGTTTGGAATCAAATGAGTGTTAATCTAGTTCGCTCCAACCGGAGCTCTGATACCAACTTGTAACGTACCAGTTTCAAACCCAAAATTTTCATTTTTATTCAAAATATTCATTTACATAGGAGTATTTATTACATTATGCGGAAACATGAGTGTGAATGCGTATGTGTACAATCGAACCTTTCTGTTCTCAAGAACCACTGAAGTTCTTGAAAAACATTTATAAACAATTAGGTAAGTGCTAGGTTAGTGAGATCCCTCAATATACCATATTCCACAATACATACACATAATGACCTTCAACATAAATCTGGCCCGCCCTTTGGCTATCAACATAAAGCTGGTCTGTCCCTTTTTGCCTACAACATATAGTTGGACCACACTTTGGCCTTTAGCATGAAGCTAGTCTGCCCCTTTTTGCCTACAACATATAGTTGAACCGTATTTTGGCCTTTAGCATATAGCTAGTCCGCCCAAATCTATTGGTCTTCAGCAAAGGCTGGTTCTCCCTTAAGTCCCATATAATATCAACACAATAGACAATTCACAAAACAAGCAAATAACTATCATAGTCTAATTGCCTAAGTGCATACTATATGGTATATAACTATATCCTAACATACATATGATACATATTGGAGTATACAATATAGTGAAAAGAACTCACCTGGACAATTACTTTCAAGATCAACAACTAAGCAGACGATCTTACTGACATGCAACAAGCCTAACGAGTATTAACCTATAATACTATAGCTTATTAGATTCTAAGGGAATCCGGTAATGTAGGCTAGGCCTATCAATAATCAAATGAATACCAATAGTTTTATTAAGTAACGATCAACCAGACAGGACAGTTGGGATGCATGATCATTTCAGCATATAACTTTTTTTGAAATCCAACAACCAAGCCAACGTGACCATTCTAGATACCTCTCCCGCAAGTAAATCAATCTGTATTATAACTTGGAATTACTAATAGTTCTTATTTATAAGTTCATAACAACGTATGACTCTAAATATAAGTTACACTGAAAAGACTAGAATGTAGATTAAATTACAGGGATTCTTAATGAAAACCAGAATCTAAATGCGCATAAGACTGACTCGGGATCTCCTACTTGAAGGCTACTAATCGGATGTGTACTCAGGGGCATCGCAAGGCTTCACTGCATGCCGAAAACTAAGGGAAAATGGCTCTATAGGGGAGAATATTGAGAGAGAGAGAGAGAGAAGTTTTATGGGCTGGATGTAAGGAACGTATCGGGGAATGAGCTTTAGTTATAGGACTTGGAAACGCACATCGGGAAAGACATGGTGCGCGTCGGGCATGTCAGCCTTGTTGGCTCCTCTGGTCTTATAACTCGTGTCAACGTTGCATTGCTCCACATCATTCCTTCTAGAAGGCTGCCATATTTCCAATTATAGTGGAGCCACATGTCGCGACCGTGTGGTGCCACTTCACCTTGACCTTTGGAGGAGGGGAATGGTCGACTTGCCACATGACACTCTCCGGTGCTGCCATGTTATCGGTGCTCAATGGGCTCTCCGTGTGTCTGGTTTTCCAGATATTCAGAACGGCGTAGCTTCTTCATACGAGCTCCATTTTTTATGTTCTTTATATCCCCAGAAAGCTCTCGATGAGTTATATAACTTTTGTTTAGATCCCAATAGCTAATTCTCATTGTATCAAAAATTTATATTTTTTATAGGCTTAGCTTGTTATATATCACTGCAGAAAGCATAACTCATACATACAGATTCCGTTATTGATGTTCTTTATATCGAAAGATTCATATTGATGAGATCTTCAACTCTAGTTTAAATTATTTTTCGTAATAATCTACCGTTCTAAAATTCGATTTTTGTGCGCACACAATTCGCCGAATCTTAGAAAAATGATAAGTTCCTCTAACGGGGTCAGATTTGGATGTTCTTTATATGTATAGATTCGATTCGTTAGATTATTTATCCTAAATAATCTTTTATCTAAAATTTCTATTTTAGATTATACTATAAAGCGAGAAACAGGGTGTTACATGGAAGATTAGAGTACCTACTAGATTTCCCAACGGAAGTTCATTGTAACATTTTTAGATCCATTAGTAGGTTTAGTAATAATTTTATGCTCAAGATGAATGATATAAGTGATTAACTGTGTCACCCTCAATGAATATGAATAGATGTCTACAAGAAAAATGATGATATTGAGTAGGCATCTAGAGTTTAATAAGTGTAGTTCATTTATGTATGTCATGGTTTGCTCATGTTCTTGTACCTAGTGTTGTTATTTGATTCATGATAATCATGTTAAAGAGAATCTAAAAGAAATTAAATGGATCATCATATAACTTATGTGGTACTTCGAGATACCATTTGAAATTTGAAAAACTATAAAAACAGGTTGTTGTATTTTATGAGTTAGATTATGTTGGTGACTTGGACAAAAGAACAACTCTCATGGTTTCCCCCATTAGTGATTACGTTCTGAGTTTGAAAAGCAACCTTGGAGGCTAACAATATCCTTTTCAACTACCGAGGTTGAGTATGTGGTGAATTATGATACATTTAAAGAAGATGCTTAGTTGAAAGGTTTGTTCGTTGATCTCTATAGAGATAGCTTTGGTATGTTATATTTTATGATAGTTAGGGTCCTATATGTCTTATAAAGAGTTCTATGTTTTAGGAGAGAACAAATCACATTGTCCAGAGAGATCTCTACATTATAAGTATTATTTTTAAGGGAGGTGATTATTTAACTTAATGAATTCATTCATCCACATAAGGTACCATACCCTTGTAGCTATCATACAAGTCAGTGATTCATATATTTTGTGTGGATGAGTCAATTTTCTTAAAATGCCATACCCGTTAGGGTTTCCACCAAAATTTTGGTGTTTTTGTTCTTTCACTTTTGCTTCTTCTTGACCTGTCGAATTGTAACACTTAATTACACCCTTGAAATCTATCACATACGATAGTACCATGTCCAACCAATGATCAATAAAGCAAGAAAAACTTGATACCCGACCAACTCGGAAGTTTGAGCAGGTTTACAATTCTAAGGCCGGATATGACAGATTCAAGGAGGTTGGCGATAACCAACAAAGTGCGAACGTCTACGCTTTTGTTATTCTTGACAGAGCAATGGGAAACTTTGGAACGTATATACATCCTTTACAAATACTAAATCCTATAAAACCTAGGAGAGTGATTATTAATTATATGTTAATTTAAAACATTTATTGAAACATATAAATAAAAAGTTGTATAAATATTTTTATTGTAATCTGCAAATCAACTATGTTTATAAACAGACATTCCCTAAATAGAATAAGACCAAGTAACTAATACAAGCAAAATATACAAATCCAGGAGTTGAGATTAATTTTCTTTCTCATGCATTACAACCTGATCAATATCATCAAATATTGTTGCTTTAACATCACATACACCTTATTCAGATTTAATTATAGTTATAATGATGTTATTCGTTTTTAACTTTTACCTCTAATATGGAGGCCGGCCATGAGCCCAGCCAAATGCTTCATGGTTCATCTGTCCACTACCATTAGGGATCAAATTGGGCTGCAAGTTATACCCGGGCATCGGATCACCCAACCCTCCTCCATCACCACCCATCCCAAGTGGCGGTGGTGATCCACCGCCACCCATCCCTGCCTGCACCACACTATCTGCTTCCTCTTCTTCCTCTACAGGGAGTCTTTCGTATGTAGCGTTGGAAAATGTGGCGGCAATTACCATCACAGGTCCGGAGGCCACCAACGACCCCACCACGCTCCCACCGACAACCTGACCTTGACCTCCCGCAAGGTATATAGTCAGACCTGTTGAGCCAGGCGGAGCAGGACCAGGTAAAAAAGCTCCGGTTAGTGACAAAATCTCGAATCGGCCTTGTAAGGCCATGACTGAACCAGGTGCTGTGGGCTGTCTTAGGGTTACATTCATGACTGTCCCACTAGCACTCATAACACAAACCCCTCTCTGTCGTCTCCTACTAAATTGAGCTATGCTCTCAGCTACATCAGTTCCACTCTCAACCTCCATGACATGGCTACGAAGCGCGTTGGGGCTGTCCCTTGTCACAAAAATCGGGGGCTTTGGCTTGTTCTTTGAGCCTGGTGGACGGCCTCTAGGCCGCCTATTTGAAGTCTCGATCCCACCTTCTCTTGGATCATCGCTGTTGTTGTCTCTTTCATCTTCTTCACTTCCAGTGTTGTTCTCGTTCATTGATATTCCCAGATCTGGCTTCTTTAGAGCCAAGGAACCACCTGATGGTGTTTCTACACCACCTAGGTTGGCCTGCCCAGTCCACCAGTTTGACATGCTCAATAACACAGATATAAAGACTCTTTTAAACTCTTCTCAGTCCCTCGTGATCTTGATGATTGGTGGAAATTGAAAAGATACACAGAACCGGTAGTACTAGCTACTGTGGTGGTGTAGAAGAAACAACTGCTACTTAATCTTGAAGATACCCTATGGGAGCTATGTGTGTCTTTTGTTGGCTTGGCTATTGGTTTTAGTGGGTGAGGGTATATCTAACAAAGTTTTTGTGATCATCTCTCTCTCTCTCTCTCTCTCTCTCTCTCTCTCTCTCTCTATATATATATATATATATATATATATATATATATATATATATATATATATATATATATATATATATATATATATATATATATATATATATATATATATATATATATATATATATATATATATATATATATATATATATATATATATATATATATATATATTATCTTCGTCACAATTTTTAGGAAAGTTTGAGTGAGCTACTTTGCTATATATTTCGTAATATGTAAATTGAGTAACAAGGGCTCATGTGACTCGTTCACATTCATCTTCCATCGAGAAAAAGAAAAACTAGAGAGGAGAGAAAGGGTCTTTGGAATTAGGGTTTGGAGGGGTGTGGGGTAGCGTGCGCATGAGGTAGTGGGGTGCACTCCTTTGTTTTCTCCTGTGGTTGGGATTTGAATGCAATTTTTGTCATTCATCATATAATTAAATAACTCCCAGCCGGACGCAACTTTGACTTGGATCCATGTTTGATTCCTCTTTCATCATATGCATAGTAGGGAGCGTTCACAATTTGTCTTTTGACTGTTGAATGAGTCATTAGGTAAGACAAAAAATTACCTCACTGGACATAACATTCCCCACTGCTTTGAGCTACCATCTTCTCTAGCTCTCTAGATATAATAAGCTTTTAAAGTAATAGTTTTCGTAAATTTTGAAATATTTTTATGAATATTTAAACTAAAGAAACTGCTTAAATGATAACTTGGTGAATGTTTTGAGTTCATTTCAGATTGACCATTGATCGTGTTATAACCGAAATTTCAGTTATGCAATATAATATTTCAATGCATAAATTTTTGTATATAGAAAAAATTTGTTTCATGTGAATCAACTCCCTTTTGAAATAACATTGTTTATTAAAAGAAATAAAACTTTAAGGTAATTTTTTTAATCTAGCAAAATAAATAAATAAGCGTTCATCTAATGAAAATAATAAATATAAATAATTGTTTTTTTTCTTGAACAACAAATAATTATTTGATGATAGAATAAATATAAAGCTCACAATGGATTGGGTTTGGATTCAACCCATTTATTAATTAAGTTGAAGATTTCAACCCAATCCAATCTATTTATTTAAATGAATTTATATTTCCAATCCAACCCAACATTTCAAATAAATGGATTATCACCGGGTTCATATGTTTATATAGTTTTCAACCCAACCTATTAAATAAATATGTTAAACTTGTGTTGACCCATTTTAATTAAAAATAAATAAATTAATTAACTAAAGATTATGCTACTTAAATAGTTATATATTTAAATAAAATTTCAAAGTATGACAAAAAACACAATCCTAAATTCATATATAAAAAGAACTTCTTAAAATAGTACTCATAGATATGTGTTTACTCATGAGTTTTGTTTCTTAAGCAATGTAGCATAAGAAATGTGTTAGTCTCTTTATTTATAATTGATTGTTTTTTCTTCAAAAAAATTTCTTAAGGGACACAAAAAGACACTGGTAAAAAAAATTGTATCCTACCTTGTCATGGTAAACAAACTCAATAAACTATTTTATTCTATAAATAAATATGCTAAAGCCATCTCTCTTACATCTTTATTCTCATGTTTCTTATTTTGATCGATTTTGACATCAACTACAATATTATTAGAACCATGAGGTCGACCATGGATTTTTTTTTTGTAGAATTGTCATATATTATACCTTTTATGATAAAGTCCACATTCTGAGCCTGACTGTAACATCTATAAAATTTCAAAAAAATTTAAAACTTTCTCAATCATTCAAAAACACCATTTAATTACAAAATGTTTTCAAAATAGTTTCATGTCAGAGTATCCTAGAAATCAAAATCATAAAATGCGAGGAGGTGCACGATTAAGCCTTCGCCTTTCCGCGATCATCCGAAGCACCTGAAACAAAATCCTAAATTGTAGGCTCAAAGCATAGTGAGTTCCCCCAAAATACCGATACATAATAAGTAGCACATATAATAACAATATGTAATGGGTCCACAACTCTACAGACTGGATTACCCCTGAGCCCACAATGCGAGTTTGGCTTGCCTTTCGGGCCTACAGCTTACATCTGGCTTGCTCCCGAGCCCACAACATAAGTTTAGTTTGCTCTCGAGCCCATAGCTTATGACTGGCTTACCCCCTTCAATCCCATGACTGGAATATAATTGATCAGCCCTTAGTACGAGTCTGACAAGCTCCCCTGGCCCTCAGCTCGCATCTGGAATACTTAGGAGTCCTCAGTATGAGTCTGGCCTCCCTGCCCTAAGCTCATATCTGGTATACTCCACTATTATTTGGTCACCGCACGAAGCAGTATAACTTCAACCCTACCCACAAAACATGTCGACATATAACAACTAAATACACATAAAGATAATCAGATAGTAACGCAGGTAGTCCTATAGATCTACCCGACTGGCACATCAAACTAGCATGCATAACTAACTCATACTTAACATATCATCAATTACTAGGATATTAGACCCAATGGGCCAGACTTGGTGCCTTCGACCCCTAAGTATAATGAGGACAACTCACCTCGTAAGTACTGCTGAAATCAAGAAGATATATCTCCAACTCTCGGCTCCAACTCAACTGCCTGCAACCATCATATATTTATTCCATTAAAATCCCGAATTACCAAAATACCCTCACAAGTCAAACTTGATCAACCCTTGATCAAAGTCAAAGTCAACGGTCAAGGTCAACACTCTATGTTGACCCAACTCATCGAGTTCATCCACTGAATCATCGAGTTCCTCCATAACTCGGAACCTCCCACTGCATAACCGCCTCGATCTTGGCCGGATCGACCAAGATCCCCTCCCGGTTAACGAGATGCCCAAGGAACTGAACCTCTCGTAACCAAAACTCACATTTCAAGAACTTGGCATCAAGCCGCTCACGTCTCAAAACTCCCAACAGCTCACAGAGATGCTCCTTATGCTGCTTCCTGGTCTTGAAATACACAAGGATGTCATCTATAAACACGATGACCGAGCGATCGAGCATCGGTCTACATACCTGATTCATCAGGTCCATAAATACTACCGGTGCGTTGGTGAGCCCAAACGACATCACCACGAACTCGTAATCTCCGTAACGAGTCCGGAACGCGGTCTTCTCCACGTCCTCCTCACTAACTTTGACCTGATGGTAGCTGGACCTCAAGTCTATCATGGAAAACCAAGATGCTCCCTGCAACTGATCGAAAAGATCATCTATCCTTGGGAGTAGATAACGGTTCTTCACCGTTAACTTGTTCAATTTGGTAGTCGATGCAGATCCAGTGTGAACCATCATTTTTCCTCATGAAGAGAATCGGAGCTCCCCACAGAGAACTGCTCAGACAGATAAACTGCTTACCCAACAGTTCCTGTAACTAAGATGACAACTCCTGCATCTTAGGTGGTTCCAATCGGTACAGTGCCTTGGCGATAGTAGCCGTACCTGGCACTAGGTCAATCATGAACTCGACCTGCCTCTCAGGAGGCACTCTAGGTAACTCCTCCGGAAACACGTCTGCAAACTCTCTAACCACTGGAACTTCGGAAACTGATACCTGACTCCTGACCCGTGTGTCTACCACATATGCCAAATAACCCGCACACCGTGCTAAATATACTGTTGAGCCCTGGTGGCTGAGCAAAATCCTGAACCCAATCTGGTGCCCTCGTTGTAGATAACCAGTTCTCCCCCACTTGGGGTTCGAACTACCACCCGCTGACCCTCGGAGTCGATCATCGCACTGAAGTGACTCAGCCAATCTATACCCACAATCACACATACATCCCCCATGGGGATCGGAATCAAGTCTATCGGGAAGGATACCGCGAAGATCTCCATAATGCAACCCTGATAGACTGAAGAAGTAGAAATCCCGTGTCCTTTAGTGATATAGACTTGCAATGGACACTCAAGCTCTCCTGTAGGCAAACCGAACTCCCTACTAAACGATCGAGAAACAAATGATCGACTCGCCCAGGTGTCAAATAATACCAATGCAGGTAAGGAGTTCACTAAAAGCATACCTAACATAGGTACAAACACATAATCATAAAACATATATAATTAATAAGATAAAGGGCAGAAACATACCAACCACCACATCAGGTGCTATCTTGGCCTCCTTGGTTGTAAGCTGAAAGGTGCGTCCCCGAGCCCGTAGGGGCTCTCCTCTACCCTGGCTTACATCAGTAATCCTCAGTGTAGCTGGTGTGAGACTCTACACTGGCTTGGTGGCGAGCAACGGACAATTGGCTTCACGTGGCCAATCTGATCACAATGATAACATATCCTCACACTCGGAACCAAGGCGAGCTGGCGACAATTCCTCACATAGTTACCTTCCTTGATACATTTGTCGCACCCACTACCAGATCGAAAAACCCCTGAATGAACCTTCCCGCACTTCCTACAAGTGTGTCCGCGCTGACCTCCATACCTAGAATCAGCGATCTTGGACCGCTTCGGCACCAACTGCGACTGCTTCGGGGCCAACCTCTACTCTCTCAACTGCAGCTCAATTTCAAGCTCATGTCGCCTAGTGGCCTCCTATAACTCTAGTAATGTATCATATTGTTGAGTAGCAACAAACTGTCTGATGTCAGTTTGAGCATGCTCAGATAACGAGTCATCTGAGGATGCTCGGAAGCAAACTCTGGGCAGACCATCGCCCTTTCAGTTAACATACGGGTGATCTCCATCACCGACTCCGTACCCTGTCTCAGATCCAGAAACTCTTGTGACAGACGCTCTCGATCAACCCGTGGAAATGTAGCGAGTGCAGAACATCTCCCTAAACTGATCCTAAGTAACCATAGCTCTCTGATCATCAGAATACGACCCTGTCATCAATCTCCACCAGTCCTTTGCCTCGGACCTCAACAGGTTCAAGGCACACCTATCTTCTAGTCAGTAGGACATGAGCATGTGAAAAAGCATCCCTCAACATCAGGTAGCCACCTCATAGCTATGATCGGGTCCTGAATCCCATTAAAAGTCATGGGCTTCATGTTGTCGAAGTCCCAATACTAAATAGCTTGACCTTTCCCGTACCTACAGCCGCCACGGCTGTAGAGGCTACATCGATAGCCATCTCAGCAATGGCTGCATAACACTAATCAAAAGTACTCTACCAAGGCGGTGTTAATAGACCCAAACATCTCTGGCAACTCTGGCACTGCTGGTCCACCCTGACTTCCAACTACTTATCCTAACCCAGATCCAGTCACAAATCACCTCGTAACCACCATGCTGAAAATATACCAGGAATATATTAGACATCCCATATAATAACATGGAACCAACTCACAACAAATCCCTAGGGGTTGTGACTTCCTTGATACGCTTATGGGTCCTGTGCTTTTAGTAGTACGGGCCCATACTACCTTCCACACCTACCAATATTTGTATCAAGCATCATCACAACACCCTAAAAATATACATAAACATAAGCGAGCACTCAATCCTCACTCCTAGAGGAAGGCTAAATAACTGGCTGACTGAACCCGCACAACTCCTCCATGAAACTTTCACCAACAGGGCAACACTCGTGTATGCTAATCATACATAACAATGGACCCTATAGACTTTCGAATATCTGATCCTACCCTTAGCCCTTCATCAAAGAAGAACATGAAATAAGGCCAAACTAAACATTCTCAGGCTATAAGATCTTAATTATGTACAACTATGATGCATACACTAAGAAACTACAGTAATGATGCCAATTTCATACAAGGGAAACCCTAGGCTATCAGACATCATATAATCAGGCAATTCTATCATGCAAATTCTGAAGATCCCTATCCTGTCACTAGCATATTCTTCTAACATATCACAATATCAAATATCTGTATGGTATTTTGGGGTCTACTTAATGGCTCCGACTAATCGTACACTATGCATCCTCCTATAGTATTATGAAAACCATTTGAAAATCATTTAAAATATTTTCCTTAGTTTGAGACTAGATTCACACGAGTGTTCCTCCAATTAACTCAAACCAAGGCTCTGATACCAACTTGTAGCATCCATAAAATTTCATAAAAAATTAAAACTTTTTCAATACTTCAAAAATACCATTAACTTACAAAATGTTTTCAAAATAGTTTCATATCAGAGTATCCCAGAAATAAAAATCATAAAATGCGAGGAGGTGCACAATCAAACCTTTGCCTTCCCGTGATCATCAGAAGTACCTAAAAAAAAATCCAAAACTATAAGTTCGAAGCTTAGTGAGTTTCCCCAAAATACCAATACATAACGATTAGCACACATAACAACATGTAATGGGTCCACAACTCTATAGGCCGGATTACCCATAAGCCCATAGTGCGATTCTGGCTAGCCTTTCGGACCCGCAGTTCACATCTGGCTTCCTCCCGAGCCCACAACATAAGTCTTGTTTGTTCTCGAGCCTAAAGCTTATGAATTTTGGCTTGCACCTTCAGTCCTAAGACTAAAATATAACTGATCAAACCTCAGTGCAAGTCTGACATGCTCCCATGGCCCTCAACTCGCATCTGGAATGCCTAGGAGTCCTCAGTATGAGTCTGGCCTCCCAGCCCTAAGCTCATATCTGGCATTCTCTAGGGTTTTTTGGTCACCGTACAAAGCAGTATACCCTTTACCCTACCCACAAAACATGTCGACATATAACAACTAAATGTACATACAGATAATCAGATAGTAACGCAGGTAGTCCTATAGATCTACCCAACTGACACATCAAACTAGCATTCATAACTAACTCATACTTAACATATCATCAATTACTAGGATATTAGACCCAATGGGCCAGACTTGGTGCCTTCGACCCTTAAGTATAATGAGGATAACTCACCTCGTAAGTAGTACTGAAATCAAGAAGATATATCTCCAACTCTCGGCTCCAACTCAACTGCTTGCAACCATCATATATTGATTCCATTAAAATCCTGAATTACCAAAATACCCTCAAAAGTCAGACTTGGTCAACCCTTGCTCAAAGTCAAAGTCAACGGTCAAGGTCAACAGTCCATGTTGACCCAACTCGCCAAGTTCATCCACTGAATCATCGAGTTCCTCCCGAACTCGGAAACTAAAAACTAGGGCCAACTCATTGAGTTACCTGAGTAACTCGTCGAGTTTCTTCAGAACTTCAAAACCGAAAACTCGAGTCGACTTGTTGAGTTACCTGAGTAACTCGTCGAGTTCTTTAATGTCCAGATGATCGGGAAAACCCTCAGCAACTCGTCGAGTTATCTAACCCACTCGCCGAGTTCACTCCTAATCCATAAGGCGGGTAAACCCTAACCAATTTGTCAAGTTGGCTTATGCAAATCGTTGAGTTTCTTCAACCCATTTCTCATTCAGATGCGTTTAAGCGAAACCAATGCTCCAAACTATAGATCTATCATTCTAGGGTGTAGTTATCACGTAAAGTTGGTAACTGTACGTGCATGCAAGGCTTCAAGAAGCTAAAACACTCAAAACTCGCCTTAGGAAGAGGTTTAGGGCATGGAAAAGGGCTAGGTCTAGATAAAGTCGAGAACTTTATGCTCATGAGGGCCTAGAGGAGTCTAGGTATGAGACCATGTTCCCATGACAAGCTCAAACCCGAAAATGACCACATTTTGCACCAAAAATGCCATATACTGACATAAGAAGAGATCTAAGAAATGGAAAACTAAGGAAAAGACTTTTTAACTCCAAATGGATTCCAACATGATGTAGATGCTGGATCTACAAGCTTCTTCTTGTTCCAAACCTCTAATTCTTCAAGCCTCTTCAAGAAATGCACCAAACATACACTTTTAGCCTCACACATACTCAAAGGGAGGTTAGCTCAATTAGGGTTTCTCTCTGGAAGTTAAAAGGTGGTAAGGAGGTTGGAGGGGAGGACTTAAGGTCCTTTAAATAGGGTGCAAACCCTAAACATTAGGGTTTTCATGTCCAGCCTCAACTCGTCGAGTTGGATCCTCCAACTCATCGAGTAAGTTCTAGAATTCATGCGGCTTTATCAGTTTCTACACGACGAGTTGGGTCAACCAGCTCGTCAAGTAGGTCCAGAATTATGAATATAAAAGCATTAAATTTATACCTGTGAGTTGGGATGTTACAATGACGATCACGAACCGCTGACCATTTCTAGTTAGATTTTATCCAACCATGCTACTAGTGTGAGTTCATAGTTATTTTCATCTTACACATAGATATGGAGTATTATATATAAATTAAATGTTATGTATGCATATTATCTGTTTACCTGATATATATGTTGGATGAATGTTTTATGCATGTTTTAAGTTATTTAAACTGTATATATGTATTTTATATCAACAAATATGTTGGGGTAAAACATGGGTAGATGAAATAGTTGGGGTGTGATGAAATAAAATGATGAAAGGCCTTGATGTTGACGATGATCCAGTCATGTAGCGAAGTATAGATGACGACGACAGACTATTCTAGACAGTCTAGTGGAACAATAGCAGGCTTGCAACCTATTGGTGTTTGTAAATGACATGTTCACCGGTTTACTCCATCCCCCTCATGGTTTCCTTACGAACATATATGACTGAGGAACCCCCTTAGTAGTAGTGTCCATCTCGATGAAAATCCTTAGGATAGGTCCCTGGTCCCTTACTTTAGATGCTCTAGGGAAAAAAAAGTAAGGATAACGAAAATGGGTAATCAGGCAGTTTGAATTGATGACATTAATAAACTTAATTATTGTGAGTTGAAAACCCTATGTGTTCACTAGGCTCCCAAGCCTGACCCACTCAGTTTTCTCATATACAGGTAGTGGAAAGAGAGCAAATAAGTGATGATTTGATGAGAGATCAATTGATTATAGGCCACTAGAATAAATAGATATTATAAGGCCTATGTTGTTTATATTTATGCTTTGGATCTGTATTACCAATGATATCCAGAAGTTTTTAATATAATATATTTCTTTGGAACAAATTCCGCAACATATTTCATTAAAAATATACTCTGATTTTCCAATAAAGCATAAATAAACCGGTCTTTTCTGGTCGTGAAGTTGGGGATGTCACATTTTGTAACTTCAAACGGTTTTGTTCCAATAATCAAGGTACTACGTGGAAGTTGAGATAAGATATAGTATAAAGAAGTTATAATGTCAATCATCAATTCTATGTTGCAGACTAAAATTTAAAAATGAATTTAAATTCTTTAAAAGAAAATATTTTTGAATTTTTGAAAAGAAAACACAGAAACAAATCAAATATTTTTGGAATTTAGATTTACTGAAAAGAGCAAAACAGAAATAAGCAAAAAGAACAAAAGACTTACAAAGATAGAAAATTTCGAAAACATAGTGAATAGTTACTTCAAAACCATTCTGAAGCTCGGAATAATTCGGAAGATGAACAGTAGATTCTGATAGCTTCTGAAGATCGGAACCATTCGGAATGTGAACAATAAATCTAATGATTGTGAAGTGGATTTCGGAACTGATTCAGGTTCAATCATTCCCAACCCATGTAGAATCTATTTGAATGATGCTTCATGTAGGGCCTCTGTGAAGATATCATCTAACTTAATAGAAGATCTAATAAAATGAACTTCTACATTTCCATCTTCAACATCATCCTTTATGAAGTGCTATCTCAGTGTTATATGATTTGTCTCGGAGTGTTGCACTGGATTGTGGAAGATTCTTATGGCACTTTCGGATTCACAACATAGAGGAATTCATTTCATATTAATTCCATAGTCTCTTAGCTGGTTCTGAACCCAAACCACTTGGGAAGTACATGATGTTGCTGCAATGTATTCTACTTCAGCTGTAGATAAGGATACATAGGTTTGCTTCTTAGATTGCCAACTAACTAGCTTACCATCCAGAAACTAACATCCACCTTATGTACTTTTCCGATCAAAACCACAACCTCCTAAATCAGAATCGGAGTATGCTTGCACAAAGATTCAAGAATTTTATGGATACCACAATCCAAGAGAAGTGGTTTGCTTCAGATAGAAGAATATGTTCTTAACTACCAACATGTGAGGTTTTCAAGGATTCGCTTGAAACCTGGCACAGTAGCACACAACATATTATGTCAGGATGACTAGATGTCAGATACAACAAGTATCCGACCATCTGACAATATAAGGTGATATCAACTGCTGGTTTATCACGAAAAGTAGTGAGTTTCGTTCCGAATGCCATAGGTGTTGGATTAGTGTCTAAGTCCATAACTATTTTGGTATGTACTTGACCCGATTAAGAGCATGGTCCTTTTGGGTTGCCTTCACTATAGCAATATGTAGGATGAATTAAGGAGATAGAGGTTTAATTATGATTTATTAATATATTATGAAAATAATATATTAAAGGAGAAATCATATTGTTTAA
Source organism: Lactuca saligna (assembly GCF_052625555.1). Classification (NCBI taxonomy): domain Eukaryota; kingdom Viridiplantae; phylum Streptophyta; class Magnoliopsida; order Asterales; family Asteraceae; genus Lactuca; species Lactuca saligna. Next base: position 3,288,465 of record NC_136424.1, read on the forward strand.
TTAATATTAGTCAAGAATTAATTTTGTGGCTAAAAGAGATTAATTAAACTTAGGGGACTGGATTTGTAATTATAAGATAATCGCAATTGAGCTATGGATTTCCTAAATAATATAGGTTGGACGAATTCTATGGGAAGCCCATTAAGAATTCTTCCAAGGGATATGTTAAAGGAGTCCATGGGCTACTTAGGGCATAAGCAGTCAGATTAGGTTTCCTAGTTGCAAACCCTAATAGTCTACATGTATATAAAGGACCTTTATGCCCCAAAAATGTGGCTAAGTGTTCCTTTAGGGTTTCCAGCCATTTTTGGTGCCTCTTCTCTCCTCCCTCTTCATCCAAGCTGCTTAGTGGTGTTTGTGACTCCATTAGAGGAGCAGCACTTGAGGCATTAAGCTTTCTGAAGCTAAGGATTGATTGTTATTGCTATATAACAATCAAAGGTCAGGTCTAAACCCTATTTTATGTTAATATGATTAATTGTATGCTAGATCTAGGGTTTATATATTTGGATATCAAATTGCATGTTTATTAGACAAACTAGATCCAAAAGCTATTAGGGTTTGTATGTACACCATAGAATTGATGTTTTGCTCAAAACCCATCAGTGGTATCAGAGCCTAGGGCTGTTTGTTAGTGAATTTGATGCTTATTTGATCTGAAAATCGAATTTTTGGCTGACTGGTTGATGAACTCGCCGAGTTTTCTCTAAGAACTCGACGAGTAGCATGAACTCGATGAGTTCCAAAGAGGAATCGATGAGTTATCTGTTCTGTTGTCGGGATTTTCGATTTTCTGGCAAGATTTTGAAGGGTATAATTACCAAAACTTGCTTTTATTGCCTAAAATCGATTTTTTATGTTTGGAATGTTTATCCTTATCAAAATTGATGGATTTGGTTAAATATGGATAATATAAGATTATTATTAGATAAATATTTGACCTAGTAAGTTTGAAAAGTTTCAATTTTCCCCCTTTAGGTTTATAGTTTAAATTTGAACTTAAAAGTTTTGTTTTTGAAATTTAAATAGTTAAACCCTAATGTTTTGAAATGTTTCAAAACTTGCCCTCAAGTTTTGGAATTTAAGTTTTTGATTAAAAGTTTAATTTTGAAATATTTAAATTCTAAACCCTAATTTTTGAAATGTTTCAAAACTTGCCCTCAAGTTTTGGAATTTAAAAGTTGATTAAAAGTTTAATTTTAAAATGTTAAATTCTAAAACCCTAGTAATTTGAAAAAGTTCAAATCACACATAAAGTTTTATTAATTAATTAAAGTTGTATAATTAAAAGAGATTTAATAAACCCATAAAGTTTTGGTTTACATTTAATTAAATTAAAAGTATAATTTACTAAATTAAACCACCTAGTATTTTAAAAGTGTAAAATACACCATATACTATATATAAAATTAAAAGTCTAATATTTTATATATATATATATATATATATATATATATATATATATATATATATATATATATATATATATATATATGAGTAAAAGTCAGTCTTACCGTTAGTAGGCCTCATTCACGCAGTTGGTCTAAAAAGGGTGTTTAAGGAAATTGCCTATAAAATGACGATTGAATGGGTATGCACTCTTACCCACCGCACTCTTGACTAGTGGAGGGTCGTTAGCTGAACGGGTAGAATAGGACATAAACCTTCCATTATAAGTATAATGAAGTACAAAGTAACTAAATGCTTTTACAAATTCCCAAATCATAGTTGCTTTAGGAAAAATGTGAAATTATATTCTAATCCATGGAATTACACTTCGTACCCTTGACAAACGTTAGTGGAGCGTGTGTGGTTAACTGGCACACTAATTTGGGGATGACATTGGTGGCAAAGGGTGGCTCGATGCTTCTCATAGATCAATGGAGTGTGTGTGGCTAACCGGCACATTGATTAGGTGATTGTAGCATTGGGTGCACCACGTGATTCGTATGGTTATTCACACCTTGTTTGTGATCCTCGGCATCCCAGTCACAAATAGTAGGGCATAATCGAGATTAAACACGTCGTTGAAAAGTTCAATGAATCTCAAAAGATCAAGGAGTTTCAATTCATTTAAAACTTAAACTTCCTTTTCATTTTTCATGGTGGAAATTGGTAAATCGTCATTTACCTACCTTCAAATATTCTGCGACTAGATTACAACATCCCTCTTCTAGGTTGTAGAGTATTGTGTTGGATCCTAGCCTTGATGTTTCATTTGGGTGTTACATCAAGAATTCTAATCAACTTAACTTGAATTTTCTCCCGTTTTGTAGATGTCTAGTGCTGACAATCATGGTCTTCCCAAATCCCATGGAACAAGCTTTCCAAATGAAGATGATGTTCCACGATATGATCGAGGAACAAGAGATCATGCTTCACTACCTCCACCTCCTCCAATTGTTCTCCCTAACCCACAAGTTCGAAGGCTTGAAAAGTTCAAGCTCACTCAAGCCCTTTTGACAACTAAACACGAAGATAGGAAACCTGTGTGTGCACACGTCTTAGAGATGAAGTCACACATTGATAGGTTAAGGATGTTAGGTATCAAGATTTCAGGTGAGTTGGCGGTTGACTGGGTTCTTTAGTCGCTTCCTGAATCATATAGTGAGTTCGTTAGAGAGTACTATATGATGGATCATGACGTGACCCTCATTGATTTGACCTATTTGCTTATAGCTGCTGAATCAACAATGATTTGGCGAGCTGGTCAAGCAAATTCGTCCGGTGAATCAAATTCCCAAACTTCAATGGACATTGAAAATGTTGGCATTAGAAATCTAGAAAAAGGTAAACTCTGAGATAGTTCCTTTTGTCATTCCAAAAGAATTCATTTGCTTTTATTGCCAAGAGAAGGGGCATTGGAGACGAAGCTGCCCCATTTACCTGAGAGATGTAAGAGATGGGAGAGTCAAGACGTATGGCTCTACTTCAGGTAAAATTCATTACCTAACTCTTTTAAGTTCCTATTCTAGATTCTTAATACATGATGTGATAAGATTACATTTTGGTGTTTTGTAGGACCGAAGAAAAGAGAGGAAGCTTAAGGGAAGAAGTGAGCTGAATCTAATCGTGAAGAAATGGATTTTGTAAAGTGTAATTGACATTTGATGATGAATAAAAGTTGTTTATTTATGAGTAAAGTGTTGCTATCTTTTGTCGATCGTTTACTATAATTTCATTTTGCATGTTTTGACTTCCAGAATAATTATGTTATGGTATATCATATTATTCAAATTCTCCACAGTCAGTCATATGTTGGAAGTAGATATGAATCAAGACTGTCATGAGTTGGCTTGTAGATGTCTAAGTTGTTGGACATAGCAAAGTGGTGCTACAACACTCATGAGTGCTCATAAGTTCTGAGTATTCGATTCAACCCATGCTCACTGATATCACTTCATGGAATTTATCTCGAGTGATCGTGAGACGGTAATATCATATAAGTCTTCAAACCTAGAGATATGACTTGTTGCCTATGAATTGATTATGCATTGATTGTACGGAAACGCATTGGTAACTCGATGTTATAAAACGTGCCTTTGTGTATAATTCAACAAGTAGCAGAACAAGCATATGAGTTGAAGTTTATCTGTTCCTTCTTGGATTAGAAGCGATATCTGGGCCCCTCGATGATTGTGTTTTGACCTATGTAGTGGGCCCGGTCAGAACTAAATTGATGTGTTCAGTTAAGTTCTTTGTCAGACAAATCGGAAATTGGGAAACAACTGCAGGACAAAAAGTAAGACATTGTTCCATGTATTTATCCAGCTGGTATCTAGAACAGATGAGTATATGATCACTTATCTAAAATGGTGTATCATCATCATCTCAATTCCGAGAGACCTTGAAAGAGCTACGATTGTTGATCGATTCCTGAAGTCATACTTGCAACTACAGTTATTATACTTATCCAAGTGGAAGACTGTTGGATATAGTGTCTAAGTCCATAACTATATTTGGTATGTACTTGACCTGACCCGACATGGTTCATTTGGGTTTTATGGCATCATGCACTTGGATAGACTAAATGAGAGAAAAAAAACTCTTATGGTTTATTAATATATTATAAGTTCTAATATATTAATAATAATATTTAATTAGTATTGGTCAAGAATTAATTTAGAATTAATTATGTGATCAAAAGGAGACTAATTAAATATATGGGGTTGATTATGTAAATCATCTATTCTTAAAATAGTGGGCTAATGATCCATGGTTTATTAGATTGGGCTAAACCCAATAGGGTACCTCATGGATAGTCCATGGAGGTGATAAACCCATGGATCATGGAATATGAAAGGCCATGTCATTTAGGGTTTACACTTTGTAACCTACATTTGAAAATACTATAAAAGGAACCCCTAGGCTATGAAAATTGGCCACTAAGTGAAAACAAGAGGGCATAGCCGAGTTCAAGAAGTGTTCTAATTCTCTCAAGGTTATTCCAAGTGTATTTGGTGCTGTGTGAGACATTTGAGGCATCACACTTGAGGTGCTAGGATCACAAGGTTTTCAAGGAATCCAAGCAACAAAAGGTATGTTCTCTTACTAGCTTTTATGTATTCAGGTTCCCCATGCCATGCTAGTTAGGTTGAGAACCTTGGAAAATCAAATTTGCATGTATCTTAGTAAAACATAGATCCAAGGTTTCGAGGGTTGCATGTACACCATAGGAGTGTTAGAATGCTCAAAACCCTTCACAAAACTCTCTTAATTCCTCTTTCCTTCCTGTCATGTCACGAGAACAGCCGCTATCGTGGAACCATTCCGAATCATACTATTTGCCACGCATAACCTACAAATTTTAAAAAGGTTTAGGAACCGAAACCAACTTGGTTCCTTGTGAGAAATTCTTTTGAATAGGAAAAATCTTTGTTTTGTCAACCCAAAAGGATTTCCTTTTCAAAGTATGGTTCATCCATTTTTCCATTTTAAAAACTTCAATTTTATTATCACAAAGACTGATTTCAATAAAATCAGACTTTCGGTAAATACATTCTTTGATTTTTGGAGCCATCTTTTTCGAAAACTCTTTTTCTTCCTTTTTCAACTTTTCTTCGTATTCTTTGGGAGTAATTTCCTGTTCCGAAGCAACATTATTTTCAAGCTTAAAATCTTTTGATTTAGAAATCGGTTTTGAAATCTATAACTTTGGTAAATAACTTGATTTTGGTTTTGGAATTTAAGATGAATCTTTATTTTGATTAGAAGATCTTGATGTATTGACAAAAATTTGATTTGAATTAATTTTCTTCCAGAATTTCTTTCTTTTAATCAAGTTATTTTTGTACCTTGCATTCATTTGTCTTTTCTTTGCAATTAAATCCTCAACAAATTTATGAATGTTAGCTTTTGGTTTTTCCTTACTAGTTGGTGTTTAATTCTTTTCTAATGAAATTGCACTTGAAACATCTTTTATATCACTAGGTTCGGCCTTATTGTAACAAAATTCCACACGATTCAATGGTTCTGAAATGTATTTTTCTTTTGTTTTCCAAAAGGTCATTTTTTAGAGACTTTTTGTTTTATCAGCATTGTCTATTGGTCTTGACGAGAAAAAATCATCACACCCTTTTGCATTATCGTTAGCAATAATGGACGTTAATTCAGAAGCGCCATTTTTGTTTAGTCCTTTCTTTACAAAAAAAAAATTGATTTGGAACTGTTTGAACTTTTGAAAAAACTGTTGCTTCTTCTTTCAAAACTTTTGAACCTTTGTTTTCAACAATTCGAACAAATTTGATCGAGTTTTCAGAAATTAATTTTTCTTTGGTTCATCAAGATTTTTCACAAAAGCAGAACAATCAATTTCGTCATCTATAGATATTTCACTCATTTCAATTTCATCAAATTCAGAAATATTCTCAGAATCAAGTGTATTATCTGAATTCAATTTCTTGTATAATAAGTCATATTTCTGCATAGCACTTAATTTGATTTATTCTTTCTCTTTTTCAATTAAAATATCTTTCAACATGTTTTTTATATTCTTTGGACTTAATATATTCTTCAAGTTTCTCAAGAACAACTCTGTAAGAATCAGAAACATCATCTGAAGAAATAATTGATTCACATTTATAGCATTCAACATCAGTTTCGCCTTCTTTCAATTCAAGAAAAGGCAAAATCATCTTATGCAAACCTTTACCTATTTTGCAATCCAAATGAAGCTGAGTAGTATTAAAATACAAACGTTTTGCAATTAAACAGAAAATGTTTCGTTGTTTCAAAAGAACTCTATTCTCTCTCTTAAACAAAATAATATCATCTTTAGATCGATTAAGCTCTACTTCCAAGGCTTCTATTCTTATTCTTCTCTCCTCATTCTTAAATGTTACCCTATTAAGATTATCATTCAGATTAGAATTACTGATACGAGTTCTTTTTAATCTATCACTAAAATAAAAAATTGTATAATGTAAATCATTTAATTCAGAATAATAACGAGATGTAGGGATATTGAGAGATTTAAGAATAGAGTGTACCTTGTCAACAACCTTCTCACATTCACTCACCCGCTCCTTGATTGTCTTTGCAGCAAAACAACCATCTGAAACTTTACCACCATTGGTTGCATACCCTTTCTTTTCCGAACTATCACTCCGAACCATCAAACACTTTCCTGCATAACCTTGCTTCTCGGAATTGACCACAAAACACCCTTCATGAGTAAGTTTCCTTACTTTATCATCCTCTAAGTCTGTGGACCATAATTCGACTTGTCCATCATTACTGTCTTCTTATACCATTAGGATAGGTTTCTCAGTTGATGCATTCTTCTTTCAGAGTTCTTCTATCTTTTGGGTGTAGCAAGATTCGTCTTTAACATTCTCCTTTTCTCATTCTGTTTACGCAGCATGCACTCTTTGTCAAAATGATTCTTTCCATGACAATAGTTGCAGTCATTATGGTGGAAAGGTATACATAGCACATAGTCTTCAAAGGTATACATAGCACATAGTCTTCAAAAGAAGTCGATACCTAGCACATAGTCTTCAAAGTGAAGATCCCAGACTTCGTAATCTTCTAGAAAAAGGATAGGAATCCTTATTGTTCAACCAATGTTGCTTGGAAGATTAAACGAAAGAGAGTGAAGATCGTCGTTAGGCATGTTAACAAGAATTCAATGAAACAAAGTATAGAATCAGATGCGTAAACTTGAATCAAGTTCAAAGGAAAACAAGGGATCTAGATCTGAGATCTATAATCGATTGAAACGATTGAGATGACAAGAACGTATCTGAGAAAACTGTAAACCCCTAATGAAAAACCCTTTACTCGACAAAAGAATAGCGAATTGATTACACTATCTCCTGCTCTGATACCAATTGTTAGAACAGTAAAAAATCGATAGATTCTATATTACGAGAATAATCAATGACAAGAAACGACAATGATTGAACATGTGTCAAATGTATTAATCACAACAATAGAACAGTTTTTAGAGGCGGAACTATTATGTAATTGCTTCAAAAGTTGTAACCCTAGATGTTACATGCACGATATATATAAACAAACTAAGATAACAATTCCGAATATAGACAGGGCCATTTCGGAATCGGAATTAAACACAAATCTAAAAACATACATTTGACACAATACTAATTTAGACTTAACAAATTTCCCCTAACGGTTTGTTTTGCTATGACTATAAATAAAATTCATGGCCAATCATTGTCAAAGGTTGGGTTGTTTTTGCGAGAATTGGTTTTCTCAAACAGTTAGTTATATGTTGCTTTATCCAGAGTAAAGAGTAGAGAATGATTAAAGTTATTGATTTTAGATAAGAATGATAAATTAACTAATAAAACTTCCAATGTTGTTTACAAAGAAGTATTTCAAAATCTATGTTAAATTGTTATGTTTATTTTATTTATCAAATAAAGTTGTGATTACTTACCATCCAAAATCCGATGCTTATATATATATATATATATATATATATATATATATATATATATATATATATATATATATATATATATATATATATATATATATATATATTTGTATATATAAAAATTTTAATCCTACCAACCGTGATTTCCACGAGTTTATAACCTAGTTCAAAATAAATAAATAATAAATTGTTATTCGGTCTTTATTTTATAAATCAAAACCAATCCAAAATTTAAAATAATAATTAGGTTTTTGTGAAATCCAACCAAAAATCTAAATATCTGAACCAAACAATCCAATCCATATTGTCCAATTACACAATTCAGTTTATCAGAAATTGAAGAATCTTTAAGGCAAAAATATTGTTTTTCTTTGCAATTTTTTGTTTAGTGTCGCACATTCAAATGAGAAGAGTTGCGAGAATATGTGTTTGCATCGTTAACTCCTCGATTTTGTGAACTTTCTATTTTTTATTTTTAATTACATATTGCATTCATTTCATGTTAGTCTTAGCATACTTTATATTGTTTTCATAATTGAATTATTACAATATTTGTCCTTCGACATTTTCATTCGTTCAAGATAAATTCTATAAAGTGTATCATGTTCGTGATGGCATTGGATAGAATTTCGGGCTCATCAAAAGTGCAGGGAACGTGTCAAATTACAACAAACCATTTAAGAAGATTTTGATAATATTTATGCGTCTTACATTAAATCAGCCATTTTGTTAGTATATCTAATTCCATTTTTTCCGTTAATAGAGGCCCAGTTCTTGATCACAACAGTAGCCCAAATAATACATATAATCATAGTGCCACACATGATGCTTATCTTACACCGCCAAATAAAATGTGTTTCAGCAGCTCATATTGAATTAATTTCAACCTGCTTTTGGTGATTAAGGGCAATCGAAAGAAACAAGGTCAACCAACCTAATAAGAGGATTCGCAACAAAGATTGTATATAATTTGAATTTTCATTTCCTTTCTTCTATACTAGCATTTACTAAATTAATAAAATTTAAAGTCCTCAACCTATATTGGCATGTTTAATATATCTGAATTAATTTATAAGAATTATAGAAATCAATAAAATCATTTTGGAAATTCCTATTTACAAAATCCCCCATAGAAGTTTCACAATGCTCAAGAGTCAAGAATATGAAAATCATCATCATTCACAAAACTCTCATACATGTTGGTATATACCATTATCAACATGTATCAACCAAACTTATTCACAACCAACTATATTTTATACAGTAATATAGAGATTTTTTTTATACCAACTATAATTTGTACAGTACACTGTTTAGTGAAAAAAATGAATTTGTACCTACTAAATCCAGCGGTATATCATATCATCATTCCCTACTTTTTTTAGTTTTCGTTAGAATTAATTTCTATTTCTAGATATTCAATTTATGAATATCTTTATTTGAATTTTTACTAATTGGAATGACATTGATTTAGGTTAACAACTAACAAGATACTTTGGGCTGCTTGAAGTAGCTACTTTGTCACCAACACAAGTGATCCAAAATTAAATAATTCTTAGTTGCTGAACTGAAAAAAAGTTCAATGGGTAGCCCAATTTTGACTATCATGGCGAGATACAACTTAAAACAATTTTTGGGCTGCTAAGAATGGACAAAAATAGGCTCAAAATCCATCAAAGGGCTCCGATTACGTAAGTTGTAATTGGACATATTTGCTAAGACACAAACAAAAAGACTCATCTTAGAGAAGTTGTGGCTAAGCCTAGAAAAAACCAAGATAGAACCCATCTGAAATGAGACCGAGCCGACTGTAGATTGTTCGGACGATCCGAAAAAAGAACAAGTCGTTCCGAAATTGGGCCAAAAAAGACCTTATTGTTTCCAGACCGCCATGAAACCGGTTGGAATAAATACTGGAAGTGAAAGTTTATATACATATAATTTTTATGTTATTTACATATTTTTTATCACATTACACAAACTTATTCCATTCTTTCTTTTATTAAAGAAAAAAACTTCATAAATGGTCTCTATCCCGAAATCCAAAATTTAGTCTCTAAGTTTAAAAAACCTCACAGATGGTCCATGTGGTTTTAAAACTTTTATTGTTTAGTCCTTATTGCTCATTCCGTCATTATTTGTCTGTAAGTAAAGGGTGTTTCCATCATTTCACTACCCAACGATCATCTATGAGGTTTTCTCTTACATTTTGTTGTGACTAACTAAAACCAACTATATGTGTAGCTATTTTGTGCAAAATTTAAAATATATATATGCAAAATTTCCCCTAAACCAACTTTTATAATCACTTATCTCAAGAAATCTATTTCAAAACAGTGTCATACTCTATGCAAATTCATAGTTAAAATGAAGAACGAAAGCCACCATCAAGAATCACTATCAATCTGAGTGCCATCATCAACAATCACCATCGGCGAAACAAAAACATCACATATTGTTTTCCAAACTGTTGAACCACAATTAGCCCCCATTCAAGGACACTCGGATAATCAAGAACCCTAAATTTCTAGCTTTTTCAATATATTGGAGTAAAGAAACTGATAATTTTAGTATTTTTACCATGGTGGAACCAATGGAATCCATAGAAAGAGTAATAATCTCGGACACGTTTCCTCGAATCGCAGTGGTTTTAAGTTCAATTAGCTCAAGACATGCCTTTAATCGAAAGCTAAAAACTCTGACGACAACTTAATCGAGAACCCAAGGCGTACCCAATTGATTCGCTACACCGGAGGGTTTTGTATAAGGATTGAACTCTAGGATTTCGAGAATCAAGTTGACCATAGCAGGAGATTCAAGTAGTTTCGAACTTTAGGTATGTAAATTTGTTTTCTGGAATAAGAGAGAGAGAGAGAGTAGAGATAGGGGTACAATGGCTTTAGGTGGGGTCGAGTGGGCGGTGGATGTCGGCGATGGAGAAGGAGGTTGATGGTGATACGGTCTGCATTTTTTTGTTTGTGTTTTCTTTTAGTTACAGGTGAAATGTAGGGGAAGAAGAAGTATGTGTGTGTGTGAGCAATGTTGTAGAACTCATTACTCGGTACCTGTTCGGCCGACTACCGAGTAGTGAGTACTCAGGAGTACTCGGGGGAGTACTCGGATTTGGTCATTCATGTTGAAATATTTTTATGGAACTTATATATGTCAAAATCATAAGTTAAAATCTTAAGTTGATTGAAATATATAACAATATTAGATACATGTGAATACACAAAAAATGAAAAACACATATTGGTATCACTTCGTGAATAGTTACAGAAAATTTAAGATATATTAATAATCACATATGTGTGTGTTAAACAATAAATCATTAAGTATATTATACGTATTAATCACCGAGTTGACCTGGTTTTACAACACTACTCAGTTCAGTAAGCGGTCGATCGAGGAGTACTCGAGATTATGTAACTCGCCTCGATAAGGGGCCAAGTAGTGAGTACTTGTAGGAGTAATCGGCTAACTCGGTGAGTTTTACAACATTGTGTGTGTGAGAGAGAGAGAGAGAGGTAGGACTCTTTTTAAATTAAATAATATATATATATATATATATATATATATATATATATATATATATATATATATATATATATATATATATATATATATATATATATATATAGTAGTGAAATGAAGAAAATGTCCTTCGAATTTTTAATCAAATAACAGTTAACGGCCAAAAGTTAATAAAGTTAGTGAAGATGACCATTTGTTAAAAGTTTTGAAACCACATGGACCATCTGTGAGGTTTTTAAAACTTAGGGACTAAACTTTAGATTTCGGAATACCGCAGGAACCTTTATGAAGTTTTTTCTTTATTAAATTTTGGTGTATCATTTCTATTGAATTTTTAACATATCATTTTTGTATTAATCACACATTTGTTAATAGAAAACTCGTAACTGAAACCAACAAATCAAAAATACTAAAACGAAACCAAAAAGACCCAAAATTTGAATTGAAAAAAACACACACAAGGACCACCGGACCAAATGTAAAAACATCAAGACCAACCCCAAAAAGATCGGACCAAAAAGGACAAGTTCGAAAAAAAAAACAAGATCATCTTGAGACCGACCCGAGATTGATTGGGGGATCGCCAATGTGCATTTCTATATTTGTTGTGTTTTTTATCTTGCCCAGAATCCTATATAGAATGTTATCTACGTAATAAACTTAAACTAGTAAAATGTCCTACAACCAATTTGTAATAAATTAAAGGAAAAGTGACCGAGAGATAGCATATTTTTCAATTTTGTTCGGTGTTGACCATTTCACCAGAACCCTTTTGGTTTCCGATTGTCATATTTAATCGTAAAATGGTGACCATGTCACATGAAAGTCACTATATTATTAATTTTTTTATTTTGATACTTCATAATTTTTTTAAAATCAAATATCTTTCATACAATTGTCTACATGCCACCGATAGAGCTACATTACAAAACTGGCAATGGAAACACATCTGTGGTGTATTTATGGTGTTATTCGAAGAGTTGTTTGCTATTTGGGATATGGTTTTGGTATTGCTCGCCAATTGTTCGACAAAATTCTTGACTTAACCAATAGGGTAGCATAAAATCATTAAAACAAGATCATATATGAAGGTTCATATCCCACCTCCAATTCTTGACTTTAAATCGAAGATTTGCTTGCTACTTTAAATAGGAAAACTTGACACCAAATATTTCTTCAAATGAGTTTAATATAAGGAACCACAATCAAGTATGAAATCTTTCAAGGGAATGAAATCAAGTTTAATGGAAGAAGATTTACTCTATTAGATTTCAAGCCAACGTTGGTTTTCCTTCTCAAAGGAATGCAATCAAGTATATACGTTTTCAAGGAAATCAAGAGGAAGTTGAAAGTGAAAAAATCATGTTGCCTTTTTGAGTCTTAAACCAATGAAGGGATAGTGGAAAAAATATGACACAATATTATGTAATATAATTGAGGATTTGGATAAAAGTGCATCAACATTGTATAATTAGAACTTAAGTCAAGTAGCCATTTACTATGAGGATGAAGGAAACTTATGATATGGGTTGGATGTAAAAAGAAGATAAGGAGTAGAAGATGATGAAGAAGAACATGGGAATGTTGTTGAATTACTTGATATCCTCTTTATCCCTCAAATGAGGCTTTCAATAGTCTTACAAACATTAAAAAAGACAATGAGAGCCCCAACCTAAAACACCAATTTGAAGTCCACCACAACAATGTTAAGTAGGGTTTACGGTTTAGTGGTTACAAAAAGTGGAAGGTGGGGAGAGGGTGGTTTACCGAGAGTGGGAAGCAGGTAGGTAGGTGATTATATGGATCGTGGGAAGTGGGGTGAGGGGCGGTCACCGATCATATATATAGGTGAGGGAGGGTTAGTTATTGGACATGTCAGGTGGGGAAGGGGAGAAATGAGTTTAATAATAGATAATGTAGGTTGAAACCACAAATAAAAGTTATGGTAACCATAATTAATGAAAGTGGGAAACGGAGGGAGAGGGTGGTTATCGATTGCGGGAGGTGGGGGAGTGTGGATGGTTGCTGGTCGTGGGAGGTAGGGGTTATCATCCATTTCTCTTTAATCCTTATACTAATAAAAGAGTAGTTGCTCTGTCATGTGTCATCATATTAAACATCCTAATTAATACGATGTCACTTGTCAATCAATTAATTCTTCATTTCAAATTTATTAGACCTCCTAATTAATGTGATGTTACTTGTCAATCTATTTATTTTCCATTTTATATTTTATATTACTGTTTACATTAATTCACAAATAAAAGTTATCTGATATAAATTAAAAATTAATTTCACATATTTATTTGAATCAACCAATATAATTTTATATAACTAATAAAAATATTTTTTAATTAATAATTTATTTAAAATAATTGATTAACACTTATGAATATTTATAATGAAATTTTAATTAATTTTATAACCGTAATTTTCACGGATTATAAACTAGTGCATAAAATAACTATGCAAAGTGCTTATTATATGTACCTTCTAAAATTCAAGATCCGATGAATATGTTTTACTATATAGTTCTTGAAGCAACTTTCAACAGGTAACCACGACTCACTTACATACGATCGATCGACTTGGTAATCTTATTAGGAATACAAAAGCAAACGTGACAAAGATAACTTAAAGCCGCAATGTCAGCCTTTGAGATTTTGCTCAAGTAAGAATGCCAAAGTTCAGTAGCACATTCAATTTTCGATGAAAACCGAAGAGCGGCACACAGGAAAATTCACAAGCGAATTAAAGATCCCAGCATTTGTTGCATTGTAAACTAATTGAATCTAGACGAAGCAACTGCATCAACACGCGTGAGAATAGCTTTATATATAGGGGAAGTGTCACTCTCAACCGTAACCCTTGTATAGCAATCATTCCATGTATAGCTGCTTTCTCGGCCTGCTGATGGTGATTTGTCATAAATCTCATCCCAAACAGCACCATGATCAAAGTGTCCAACCTCATTGATCTCACAATAAGCCTGTCAAGTACATATATATATTCAATTAATTAATACTATTTCATCTGCTTAAACAAAGACATAATCTGTAACATACATACCGCGTTGTCTTGGGTGAATCTTTGCCAAGGGATGGACCAAGTAATCATTCGGTCGCATGAAGCATTGTCTGAGTATTTGCCACGATACACTACAGCAGCCTGAGATCCGCTAGGCACTCTTGGGGTTTTTGTGTGCAAATACGCACCCCATTGTCCATTCAGAATGAAAGTTGGGTATGGTGATGGTCCAATATCACCAAACCAATTGCGACTTGCAGCGTATGTTAGAGTTTCTCCTGTTGCATTGTAAAGCATGCAAAGGCACGTAATCCCATTTCCCCACTGTGCCTTGAGGTCTTTCACAAAACGTAGGGCGTTATCATATTTGTTACCATCGTTCATCATCTTGTAAGCTATCCGTGCCTTGTTTTCACGAGTTGGATTAAGGCGCATTTGCGCCAGTGTTTTGTTCCCGATTGGTTCACCAAATATGTTGCGCGCCTTACCTGATTTGATCCATGGTAGCACCAAATTAAAACCAAGTTTTTTTAAGACACAGAAAGAGGCAATAGTTTTCATTTTTTGATTTTCAACTCTTTAATCATTCTGATGTAATTTAAATTTACAACTTGAAAATAAATTATGATAATATTAAACATGATTTGACTTCCGAAAACCATAGAAACACGATGAGTAGTTATGCCATGAAAGCGAATATGCATAATAGAGAAATAATTTAATTACTAATGAAAAAGTCAACTATGTAGGAAAGGAAATGTATGATGTTACCTAGATATTCTGTTATGGAAGAGGTTTCTTCTTCAGACTCGAACTGAAAAATATCACCCTGAACCATTGAAGAAGAAGTTTGGAAAGCCAACGCAGACTCGAGCAGAGCTACCACTTCAGACATTGAAGGTCGTTTCTTAGGATCATTTTGCAAAGATTTACTTGCGGTGTAGGCAAAACGTTCTAGACATTTCGGCTGAATTTGGCTTACTACCTTTGAATCAACGATTTGATTAAGGGTTTGACTTCTCATGTGTTGTAGGATCCAATCGGCTCGATCAGTCAACTCAGGACTGGGGATGATCTTATCACGCCAGGCAGATGTCCCGCTTAATACTTCCAGTAGCACCACCCCAAAGGAGTAGACATCTGCTTTTCTTGAGTATTTGTGTGTCTTAAGGAATTGAGGATCTACATACCCCCACGTACCCCGAATATTAGCTGTATTCACTTCAGACTGTGGTTGGTTTGCAGGTCCTACCTTTGATAATCCTAAGTCTGCAATTTTCGCAGCCCAATTATCGTCCAACAAAATGTTGGCACTCTTTACATCAAGATGAATAATCCTATCCGAGACTCCGGTGCCAGTGTGGAGGTAATCTAGCCCACGCGCAGCCCCAATACATATCTTGACACGTTGCTCCCACGTTAATGAAGAACCACGATTCATGTACAGATGATCAGCAAGATTTCCTTGAGACATATATTCGTACACCAAGATCATCTCTTGATGCTCGTTACAATATCCCACGAGGTTGACAAGATTGGAGTGCCTGCACTTGGAAAGCATCTGGATCTCCGTTTCGAACTCTCCAATGCCTTGTTTTGATTCTGGGGTCAATCGTTTCACTGCCACAAGAGTCGTCGTCGATCCATCACCAACAGCGCCCTTGTACACAGTTCCGAAACCTCCTTTTCCGACGATTTTAGACTCACTGAAGTTGTCGGTGGCTTTCTGTATTTCATCCAAGGTGAATTGCCGGCAAGGCCTTTCGTGAACTAGGGACATCTTTGCCAAAGAGTAAAGGCAGCGTTCAATTTTCTTTTTTTTAGTGGATGCGTAGCTGGTAATATGGAAGAGATGTGACAATTAATGTCCGGTAAGTGGTGAGGATTGATCAGGTCCATACGTTGTAGTACGTACTTATGCTTATCTGCACATGTAAAAGGATTGAAGTCAACCCTCATGACCTAGTCGCATAGACGTAAAACCATTGACACTAATTAGTGGTGGTTAGTATTTATTTCAATAAAATCGTGAGACGATGACAAAATGCTCTTTTTTTCACAAATAATCAATAATTTGGGGCAATTGCCATGCGAAATTAGTGTTTGGTAGGAATTTCATTTTGGTATTCTCCCAAAAAAAAATCTAATATAAACTTTAAAATATTGCATATACTTGGAAATCGTTTATATTATCGCAAAAAGTATCATAAAAAAAAGGTCCTTTTTATTGTTGGGAGTGATTTTTGAAAGAAACGTTAATGTAAAAATAAATAAAAAAACCTTAAACAGGAGTTCATTTCATAGCAAATAATGATTTTGCAATTGCCCCGATAGAAGTGAACAAACCGGATCGGTTTTTTTGAAAATTCGAAATATTATTGGATATAAATCATATACGTAACATTGTATATGGGTCCTTCAAAAATAGAAAACCAGATTTTTTTGGGCCTTAAAACTAGGGTTGATAACTCTCGATCCAACTCGTAATTTGATAATGACCCAATTCGAAAATAGACGGATTTTGGTTGAGATTTTTGACCCACCAACCCGTTTATTTCATGGTTTTGGTTGGGTTATGTGTTTGGGTTTGCGGGTCAACCCGTCAACCTCTGTGTGTGTGTGTGTATATATATATATATATATATATATATATATATATATATATATATATATATATATTACATTAAAAAAAATGATATATTTAATTACTAATGAAATTTGATTTCCATTGTAATCCTTTTGTATTCGTATGTGATTAATCTGCATTTGCGATTCACTAATCAAAAAAGAAAAAATACATTTCGTTATTTTTAGATACTCACGAGTCATGAACGAAGAACACGTCCATTTTCTATGAATATTTTCATATTTCTTTTTTATTTGGATATTATTGACTTTATGAATTTATGTTGAAAACATTTTTTTTATGTTAATTACTTTAATTATTTTATGAATTTATGCTGAAAAAACCTTATTTTTTAAAATGTGTTGCTTATTTATTAAACGGGTTATATATATTAGGTTTAACTCAATAACTTGTGAACTTGCGAGCTCATATACTTAAACGGGTTATATAGGTTGGCTTTAACCGAAGCCTAACCCAATTGTCAGGCCTACTTAAAACCCATAAGAATAAGATTTTCTTCATAAAAACGAATACATGATTCTAACAAATAAAAGCCCCAAAACAATCATTTTATACTTTGTATAAATAAAAATGGTAAACTATATCATCTGATGACCCACATCAACCCGTCCCAAAACTCACATGGGATGGAATCAGTCGCGGTACACTAACAATTTTTAGGCATGCGATTGATTGAACCATGGACCTCATGTGTGGAATTCCGCTCTTCAACCGTTAGGCTCCCATATGAACTTAGTGTAAATAAGTGTTGGTAGTATAGGTTTCAACATATCGTTAAAAACGTTTGCTATTCTCGACTATTTTTAAAGTATTCTTGATTCCGAACTCTTTCTTCATAATGGCATCCTAACAAACTTATGCATATATACTAAATCCGTTTAGTGTAATTTGAATTTGTGCGAGATAAACATCAATGAAAAAAAAAAAAAGGTCCGATGCAAAAGATGTGTTATGTTATATAACCCTACAAGAAACACCAGTTGATAAATCATATGGCAACGACTTGCAAAGTGGTAAAGAAATATTGGTGGTGTACAAGCTTTAATTGAACAAATTGTTGACATGATTAACTAGAAAAAAATGATTTTACCCGAAATCAAGTTGTTATTTCCAACGATATTTTTTCAAATGTTATTTCATGTGTATTCAACCAAATATTGTCAACAAAGTAATCCAATAAATGATGTTTCGAGAAGATCAACAATTAGCTAGGGAATCATCTAGTCGTCGTCGGGATATGAATATCCAATTTTATAATACTTTACTAGATGATGCTAATAAACTACAATGAACTTGACCTTAATTAACAAAATGGAAACTTGGAATCAAACTTTTTTTCCTTTATGGGTATTAAGAAATTTAAGAACCATAGATATTCTTAATGGAAAGAAAATGAACCATGATTCTAGTCATAATCTTCTTGGTTCTTGATTTACTAACCGTTCAAATGTCTACGGTAGTTTCAGAATCCGTTTTTTCTAATGACAGGGGTAATATCAAAATGAAGGTCAATATATATTCGGCTCTAATCAATGGAAGTATGCATTTGTTTGAAAGATTAGTTTCAGGGAGTAAAGTATACAAAATGTTGTTTCACTTGAAGGCACACTTTTGGCACCATGCTAATAACGAATACGTGAAGAAGAAGATGCAATTGGTTTAACCAACTAATAAAACTTGTATTTCATTTTCTAGCTTTGTCTTGTTGTATTTTTGTTCAAAATTATCTTTTACTTTTTATTTAAAATTAAATATAAAATGAATATATATGTTAGTGTTAGGGTCAGGATCCTCACGATATTCAGGATTCTTAAATATTCAGGATCCTCAGCTACATATCCCAGCTATACCGTTATTATTTTTATTAATATTTATAACGGTTATATTTTGTTCATAACTAACACGTGTGGAGAAGTAGTCAAGGGAATACCAATTCTCAACGAAGAATCATCTCAACTATGCTAAAGACCCGCAATATTTAGTCAAATAACGTTCGTGAAGTTGGTCATGGAGGATCCCAGAAATAACACATCTCGTTGGCTAGTTTAGACTATAAATTGAAACTTGTACTTCGTACACAACACACGGCTTTTTACTCTAAGCTTACTCTACGAAATTGTTCACTTGTTCTTACTAAAATTCTCTATAATCACCACTTTATATTAATAAAATCATCAAGGTATGTGATCATTATCACCTTCCAAGGTTTTGTGTCGGAGATTCTAGCAAGGATTAAGGGTTTTTTCTTGTAAACCATTGTGTCACTCTTTTTTATTATTTGCTATTGCACAATTCGAGCATTACATTCTCTCATTCAATTTGATTGATTAAGTACTTGTGTAATGTTTGACCAAAACAGTTAGGTTGACTAAAATTCAATTGGAAACCAATTTAACCTAATCTGGTTAAATTGAATCAAAGATTTCTAGCCCAATTTTGAATAAATTTAGTTAGAATTTTTGTTAAAAATGTTTGTCCATTTCGAAATAAATCCAAGTGGGATTGGATAAAATCCAACCCATGTGCACTTCTAAACTAGGGGTATTCAAAAATACCCATATCCAATATGAAATTTCAAAAAATATGGTGTAAAATTATATGACATTTTGGATTTTTGGATTTTTGGATTCCGATTATGATAATCATTTTTCTAAATTTTCAGATATTTCAGATATCAGATATCCAATATATAAATATTTTTAATTTCAAAATGAAATAGATGGCTTGGTTAGGGACTACAAGAGTTTATTAACCTTGTGCTTTCACAGTGGAAGGATTGTTATTGTTTTTTATTATTATTCTAGAGTATCGAGTTTCTCATGTGTTTACTTGTGATTTGAAGTAATGAAGCGTTATCCATATCATGTTTTTACCACACGCAGTGATGTAGAGTGACTAATTTAGGCAATGCTTAAAAATTGAAAAGGAATTGTTAGTCAAAATTTGGATACTTTCTATTAGCTTCTACATCATTATATCTTGTCCTTAAATAATCACATAGTTTCATTTTAAGTGGTCCTGTTGATTATATTTCTCAGTTTGTATTCTAGCTATATTAGTAAACACAATAGTTAACATAGGATAAAATATGAATTATTGATCGATTTAATAATAGTTCATGAGTTTTAGTCTTTGGTCTAGTTTCATGTAGTAAGTTAATTAATTTCATTTCATTTGTTAATTAGTTAAAGGAAAAGAAAACACATTTATCCACCTTACGCATTCTTCCTAAACGAAGAGTTTATATTGGCCAAGTTTTGGAAGATTTTTGGAGTTTTTTTTCCGAAATGACGGATCTGATATATAATGCATCGGTCGTATTCATAAAGGTTGTGTACTATCCCAAGAAAATCCATGAGACTTTACTTGGATTTGGGGCATTAGGTGGCCCTTTGGTTGCTTCCGTAACGCCATGTATGGATCGCGTAAGAGTTTTAAAAAAAAAAAAAGTAAACTAAGCTTAGTAACCTTAATTTGGTAATTGGGAGTTGTTTAGTGTTAACACCGAGCCCAATAATGTTCATTTTGGCGATGTTGGCGTTTCATTCACCTAGCAAAGTTGGAGAGTAGATTATCTACACAAGTGAGTCCATTACCTATATATAAGTTGCATTCATGAAACATTTTACAAAGCGTTTTGAAATGGGGACAAACTTTCTTGTTTTGAATTGAATTTTGATCAATGATCGTGTGCATCCATTTTAGGACGAGTTGTACACTCGTATTGTCCTCATGCATTGAGAGATGGAATTCTTATCTCTTTTCAACCAGTGATGCATGTCCGTGAGTTGTGATTGACATTACCTTGTTTATAGTTCTATTTACCATCTTTTTCATAGGGCTTACTTTGGGAAATCCCTTGGAGACAAGGGGCTTTTGTGTTGTGAGATTAGTTGACTTGGAGTTGGGCTTAGTTTCATATTATTCATTGCATTTATGCATTATGATGTTTATTCAAAATTTGATGATTATAACATCAGTATTGTACTTTATTGTTGCAATATTGTTGATGTTTATTCAAATTTTGATTATTACAACATCAGTATTGTACTTTGTTGTTGCAATATTGTTTTTCCTTCAATATATATTGAAGCTACGTTTAAGTTAATGAGTTTTTAATGGTTTTATGGGGCTTTTACATAGTGTATAAGTTTTATGAACATCTATATACTCCCCGTTGATGCTCATTGGACTCCCCAGCCGTGGAGATTGAAGAGCTTAAGTACTTTTAGAAGACATTATTATTATGTTTGAAATAGTAATTAGCAGTTTACCTTTGCATCTTGATTGAATTGTTAATCTGTCTTTTACTTTTTACATTTTACTTTTACTTCATGTTTTGGTACGTTATCTGCATAATTTTATCCACGTTGTTTTTCAAACTACTTTAAATGATTACTTCAAACTACACATACAAGAGAATCTCTAGTGCTTTCCGGAGACTCTAGACATAATCCTAAGTAAGAAAATGTACGGACTTTTATCAGGGTCTTCTATATTTTCAGACGCTGAAAATGTATGGTGTTTTTTTTAGAGATTTCTAATTTTCCATATGATAAAAATCTGTAAACAGAGATTGTTGGAGCATAGTTGTATGTTTTTTTGGTATGGAAATAAGACCATATTCCAAATGAACCAAGCATCTAAACAAGTGTTTCAGAGGTGGGGGCAAAAAAAGTGAATTTGGACAGAAGAACCAAAACCACTAATTCAATACCAATATTGGGGGGTAGTTGTGATGATGTATTTGATACAAAGAGTACAAGAACCGGAATAGGAATACAAATTCCATGGAATCAGCCAAGCCATTGTTCAGCACGTCGAGTATTGCCACCAACGGAATGGCGGATGCTTATTTTTTCGGTTGAGTACTTTTGTTGAAGCCACTCAAAACCATTCACATCAAGTTTCCCAGATACTGATTTCCCTTGTTTCCTTCGAGTTTGTTGCTCTCTTATGGAAGCCCATAGTTTCTCAATTGCATTCCTTTGTTTTGATGTAAAATGGCTTACATTGTCAAATGCGTGTTTCACAGTTATGTCTATCACTGTTTGGCACCTGTCAACAAGACACAACATAATTATAAACAGACATTAATTTCCATCTCCAAAACCAAATAATATCTAAAACTATAAAACCACAACATACTTTCATCATTTTATAAATTTAGCAATTCTTTTTATTGTTTTGACCTCAAAAGCAAAAGTGAAAAGATCTAAAAATCTAACCATGGGATTTTATAACGTTTTGCTGCAATCTCTAAACAGAGAATCAATGCTGCTCTTTCTAATTTCAAGAATCTCTTTGCTTCATCATCTTCTTCCTTTCTTATTTTAGATGCTGTTGCTTCAGCATCCAATTTTGCTTTCACTTTTTCATCTTTTTTTGATGCATTTGGAATCAAAGCGTCCAATCCAAAGGGATCAGACTCTTCCTTAATGCTTGATTCAGGCATAGGATTTGAGGAAGAATGTTGTTCTGTCTGACTATCTGATTCCACCATTTCTGAATCATCTTTCAAGGCTGCAGCTTCTTCTATGTCATCATCTTTTGTTGCTACAGGAAGATTTGAGATAGCTTCTTTGATCCTTCCACAAGCCTTTGAAAACTAAAGAAACAACACCATGAAACAGTAAAAAATATGAAGTTTTGATTAAAAAGTCAAAAAGAGCATACCACGAAACTATCATCAGTGAAGAGATCATTTGCCATAACCGCTCTTATAGCCCATAGACTCCAATGCTTCTGCTGCTTCTGAGTAAAGATCTACAAATCAAAATGAGCATATATTTAGACTTGCAATTGTCCTAATTCACGATCATGAAAAGATCAGAAGGACTTAAACTCCTTACTTCTTTCAAGTCTTCTGCAGCTAAGAACAAAGCATGATAATCTGCCCTCACCCGTGGATCATTACAGGTTGTTGGTGAAGACATCGCTGCTTCAAGTATGGAAAAGAAGTAGTCACTATTACTAGGCTTAACACTTCCAGCCTGGATCAGCTGAATTGCAAGCTTTGATGCCTTGTTGAATTTCGAAGCATTGTTTATATGTGAACATATCTTCTTCATGGCATCTATGACTTGGGTTTCAGAAGTGTCGGCGATCGTTTTAAACCTCAAGCTTTTCTTTGGGGCAGGAGCTGAAAAACCATAACCAGCAAATCAACAAATTTATTTCGAACAAAATAAATTAATATCTACTTAATTTAAAAAATCGTTTATAGCATCAACGTTTCGAACCCTAAAAATGTTCTAAAGAAATTCGTACTATACCTTGAGGTCCAGAGTCTGGAGTATTGGAACGTTTAAGGGCGCTCTTGAGAGCAGGGGCTGGTGGAGCTGGAGAAACTTTGGCGGTGGCAGGATCCAACGGCGGTGGTGCCGCTTGCTCTGGCGGGGGAGGAGGCGGTGGCGGCCGTGCCGAAGGGGGAGGAAGCCCTTGGAATAGGTTACTAGACATGGCTAACTGATCACTGACGAATTGTTCCCAATATATTCGACTCTTTTCCACAGTGACGGCGAGGGAGAGAAGAGGGGTTTGGTGGGGGTTGATGTTCGACTTCCTTCTCCAGATGATTTCCGTCGTCGTCGAAAAAAATCCACATTCTTCTTCCGGTACACAAAGGGTTAACTAATTAGTTTTCATCGTTAATGTGTTTAGGATTATTTTAATACGAGAAAATTATAAATATAACCAAATTATTTAATTACTTTGTGAAAAAAAATAATAAATAAATAAATAAATCTCCTCTAACTCCATTATTTTCCAAAGTTAAATTCCTATAATATCTCCTCTTATTTTTAATAATTATGTCCATTATTTTCCAAAGTTAAATTCCTATAATACCTCCTCTTATTTTTAACAATTACGTAATAATATCTCCTCTTATTTTTAACAATTACGTAGATCTTGCATATATTAGCAACCCATTTGAATGCAATCTCATGGCTTTAGGATGAAATTGATTTCATTTTTTTTCCTTTCATATCGTTACATCAAACTTTCAACACTAAGGCCGATATATCATCAAAAAAAAATCAAGAATTTTATTGATGGTGCCCTTCTAAATCTATCTGATTTATGATGCTGAAAGTTCTCCATTTGATATTCTTGATTAAGGCTGTCGTTTATGAATTCTCCTTTTTAATTATTTAGGGTTCTATTATTCTAATTCTTAGTTGATTTGCTCCACCAAACACCAATCATATCAGAGTAAGCTCTATTGAACGTCTTTCTCTCCCACCCCACACCTCAACTACAACCATGTTTATTTTTATACCATCTCTTTGATTGTGTGTATATAATCTGGTTCTCCGACCATATAACGAAGATGTTGATAATTTCATCATAATCATTGTTGCTACCAAGAGTTGTTTTCCTCTCTCGGAATAACCCTAAACAATAAGCATCCTTTTTATGTATGTTACGCGACCATCATCATCCCTTTTTTATATGATTTTATTTGTTCATACGAATGTAATATTTTCTTTAAGTGATGTTATCAGAATATGAAGATCTAAAAATGGTTCCACCGGAAAATAAAGATAGTATTTTGGGTTATTCTGTTTTGTGAGTGTGAAGCTATAGATCTACCTGAAAAGGAAGATTTTTAATTTAATAACACTGCAGTTGTGATTAATCTTATAGTAAAGTTGAGTGATCTTAGAACTTTATGCCTTATTTTATGGTCTTTTTGATACATATCATGATGGAACACAACCTTTTTGACAAAATAAATAAATTGATAACCACGTTTGAATATATTAATACACTCAACAGATATTTATGATTTTCTCTTATGAATTTATGGTGAACAACAAAAGGTACGTACTAACAAGTTGTTAAGTCTATAGAGGTATGAAACCCTTTGATTGTAGATGGGCAAGAAGAAAAATATAAACTACTTGAAGAGGTACCTTGAATTTTTTTTTTCACATATCCATTATTATAATTATTATTATACATATTATCATTATTCATCACAATGACTTTTTTACTGGAGAGACTTAAATACATTAACATCAGCTTGTGGGAATTATGTTCGAGTGAAGTGTGAAATGGAATGGAAATCGATAGAGGTAGTTGAAATATATGTTACGGTCTTTAAGAATGAATGATTAATGTCACTTTCTTTTTAATAACACTTGATTGCTTATCGATTTAAGAAATCGTTGATTCATTTCAATAACTGATTTTGCAAGAGGAACTTGATGTTCTTTACGTATTTTAACTGAATTATAAACCATTATCACGGTCCTAACTTACCATATGGTAAAAAAGATCGGGTTGAATGTAAAGTTGGTGGTAAAAACAATACTAACTGTCATCTTACCTAACTCTCTAACACCTCTAAATAAACTTATCAAAAGGAGGGCAAATTCGGAAATTTACATGTTCCTCTTCCTTGCTGCAATTATAGCAATGTCCTTTAAAAGTGAATCATACTTCAAATCATATTAGGAAACCTTTGTTGAATAATTTTAATTCTGATAGAATAGATGTTATAATTTTAATTGATTGCTTTACATGTGAACTAAACAACAATTACAAATATACAACAATTATTATATAAAAATTCTTTTAACCATCTATGAAGGACACTCAAATCAACCCTAAATGTCTATTCTTGTGTATACATTTAATAACTTTAATAAAATTTTAAATAATCAGTATTCATTAAAATCATAAAATCATTATTTTAATGATAAGTTTAATGAAAGTTTAAGTAATCAATATAAAAGTCTAAACAAAAATTATCTCTTACTAATTTAATATAATTTTATTAATATTTGTTTTTCATTACCGTTTTTAATAATCAGGGTTTTTTTAATTATACGTGGTTTCTACGGGTTGTAACCTAGTTACAAATATAGCCATGAAAATCGCAAAATGAGTTAAGCATATCAGCAATTTTAGCATTCCATCTGCGAACGTACAAGTCGTTAAAGCACAATAACGACTTGTACGTTCGCAGGTGTTTTTTTTCCAAATAAATACCCCGATCTTTGACTGAAATCGCAGATGAACTAAGCTCATCTGCGATTTTCTCTCATTCTTTTTTTTTTCTTTTTTCTTTTTTAAAATTTGACTACAAAATTAATAGGGTTTAACTATAAATTTTGACTATCATCGCATGAATACGTAGCCACAACATCGCCTGGACTCGTAATTCATCACCTATCTATCATCACCATTATATCCTCACCTTTCTCTTATCACATTCTTTCAACACACATCAACTATTTCATCTACCCATGTTTTACCCAACATATTTGTAGATATAAATTACATATACAACTTATTTAAAAACTTGTATAAAACATTCATTCAGCATCCATCTAAAGTAAACAAACAATGTATAAACACATGGCATGTATTTCATAGCAAATACTTCATATCTATGTGTAAGATGAAAGTGACTATACACTCACACATATAAACAACTTTATATTATACACATAACACGTATTTCGTATAAAATACTTCATAATTATGCGTTAGAAGAAAGTAACTACACACTCACTTGATCAAAAGATGATCGGACAGCACTACGGCTTGTAGAAGTAGTATTCTTCGGTAGATCTGGAAGATCTTCACAAAAACCGGACTTCTCGCGGACAGACCTTCAGCTCGGGAATTGCACCTCTCGGGATCTTCGGGGCCTCGGGACTTGCTTCGGGGCTCGGGAATGATACCGGGGCTTCGGGATAATTCTTGCACGAAAAACGATGCAAAAACGCGAGAGAAAGGGAAGAAATGAGCAAAGAACTCGGCTGCCCTCGACACCCTTTTATAGGGGGCTAGAAACCCAAATTATGCTGGGCGTAATTCTAAATTACGCTGGGCGTAATGTGGATCAGATCGCTGACTCCCCCCATGGATAATATCGGTTAATTTATAATTAAATTAAATATCGAAAATAGTTAATAAACTTCAAAAATTCATATCTTCATCATACGAACTCCTTTTTTGACGTTCTTTATATCCCCGCGTAGATGAGACTATGCTCTACAACTTTCGTTTAGACTCCGTCGGCTAATTTTGACTTTATTTTTATTATTTATTTTTAGTAGGCCGGGACAGGAAAACTCCGTTATAAAATCATAACTTCTTCATCCGACGTCCGTTTTCGCCTATCTTTTTATCGTTTTACTACAATTAATGAGATCTTCGATTCTCATTTAGATTGTTTCGACTAAAAACCGCTCCGTCTCAAATCGAGTATTCGGACTGCATACCGCTAAGTCGAAACTTCGAAAAATCATAACTTCCTCATACGAAGTCAGATTTGGGCGTTCTTTTTATGCACGCTCACGGTTTAACGTATTCTACGACTTTCATTTATATTTCTAAGGCTAAATATCGCTCTAACATAAATTCATTTTTTACGTCGCGCTGTGTCGTGCCAGTTCTGTCGCGAAACTTCGACAGGTCATAACTTCTTCGTTATAACTCGGATTTCGGCGTTCTTTATATGTACGGAATCCTTGTAACATATACTACAACTTAGTTAAGATTATTCATTCTAAATAATCTTTCATATAAAATTCATTTTTGATGCCTATCGTCTCTAAATTGACTAGCCCTGATCTACGAGCGTTACAGTAATTAAGAAAATTAAGTTGTTGAAACAAAAATATATAGAAAAAATATAACAAATTACAAATCAAAATTAACAGTACCATTTTTTTAAAAAATCAAAAATCAAAAAATATGTTATAATAAATAATATTCTACACATTACTTACAAATTTGTAAAAACTTATTTATACACAACATTAGAAGTTTTACTAAGTTTATTATCTTTATTTAAAATTAACAATCTTAATCATTCTCTACTTTTAACTCTAGATAAAACAACATACAATTGACCATGTGTAAAAACCGAATCTTTGAGAAACAAACCAATCTAAGATAAAGATTGTCCTTGGCTCTTGTTAATTGTCATTGCAAAATAAATGGCAAATGAAAATTGTCTTCTTTGAAATTTGAATGAGATTTTTTTTCCATATGGTGTTAAGAACATTCTTGGAATAAATGTCTGATTTTCAATATTACTTCCAGATATGATAACTGCCTCAATAACACGTTTGCCTAAATATATCACATGTAGTCTAGTGTCATTACATAAGTTATTTTTCTGATCAATGTTTCTCAGCAATATAACTGGAACCCCGACTTTCAAAACTAACTTATGATTAGGCAAACCTGTGACTTTAAGACCATTTAAAACACCATGTGAGTATAAACTGGTCATGGATAAACTCTTATTGGCATAGTTTATCTAAACTTAAATATTCGACTTTATCTCCTACAAACAATGATAGCAATCGATCATTTATTTTTCTAACAAATTCATTTTTTGGAGCAAGTATTGCTCTTTCTTGAAAATATCCCGGATTGTTAGAATCTTCAAGAATTGAAGGATATATAAAGTCGATTAATAAACCTATAGGATCATACAGATCATTAATGAGAATAACCTGCAGAATATCAATAATCGATTTGCCATCGTTAGGACCACTAATTTTGCCTTCTCCTATATCTAAGAGTTGTGACTTTCCCTGATTCAAGTGTGAGTCATGTGCTTCCAGTAGTATAGGCTTCTACTACCTTTCACACATAGTCATAATCTTCCCAAGTATTGCCTTGCAATCCACTAAGTTATAACAAAAAGGAAATCACACACACAACATAATTTAAGAAATTGCATTATCCCCGAAAATAGTTATAAGATTTATTTATTTTACATGACTATAGCTCATTCTAATACTGCTCACCTCATCCCACATATCCCAATCTCCGGATAAGCCGCTTTCTATTCCCGGTCTATTATTGCTTCATCAAGGATCGTATGATATGCCATTGACTTCAACTTTGGTGGTACATTCTGCCTTATTGTTTCATTCTTATTTGGGCGGTTCTTCGAAATATACCCACCATCTCCACATTCATAACACTTCTTGTCATCGAAAGTGCAATCTCTAGAATAGTGACCCATCCTTTCACATTTGTAGCAGGTCACTTCTCTGTCGCATCTTCCTAAGTTCTTCTTCTTGCACTTTTTGCACCATTTGGCTTCACTGCTTCCTCTAAACTTCTTATCATTAGGATTCCTTTTCGAGAATCTTCCTTTCTTATCAAACTTTGAAGATCCTTCAAGCTTTATTTCCTTTATCATCTCTCTCCAAACTCTTCTCCCTTATTTGTGTCTCAACATTCCTAGCTGTCCAGATAACAACTTTCAATGTGGTTACTTGTTTGACCATTGGACCAAAGTCTGTCGTTAGTCTATTATCAAACTTATTTACCTTGGAAAGCTCGGTGGGAGCCATATAAGGAACTAGCTTCATCTTATCTGTAAAAGCTGCAACATACTTGATGATGGTTATCTTGCCCTTCTTTAAGTTTTGGAATTCATTGTTGGTCTCTAGAAGGTCTTGTTCAGTGCAATATTCTCTCTTCAACTGCATAAAGAATTCTTCCCACGACATCTTATCAACCTCTCCTTTAGGTATGGTATTGGCCAATAACTTCCACCAGCTCAATACCCTAGTCTTTAGTTGTTAGACTGTAAGGATAATCCTCTGCTTGTTGCTGCAGTTGCAACTCTCAAATACCATCTCCATCTCGGAGATCCATTCCATAATATCTACTGGCTTTGGGCTTCCAAAAAGATTTGGTGGTTCGGTAGCCATAAAAGTATTTATACTTGCATCCTTTTCCTTCAATCCCCACCTTAGGGTTATTCTTTCCAACAACTTAGGGTTCCAAGCGACTCATTGTCCTACTGTAATTTCCTTCCTCAGATTGCTCCTCATTGAGCTCAGGCCATATAACAGACACAGTAGGATCTCTTCCATTTTCTTGAATGAGTTGTCTCATTTCTTCCCTCCGCTATGCTAACAGATCCCTAATCATTTTCATTATGACATGTTCAGTTACTAGTACTACTCCAGGTGCACGCTCGAATACACGAGGTTCATGCTGACGGTTTTCGTTATTGTTTCCAAAACCACTATGTGTCCTCACATGACGTTCTATATACCAAAGCAGTCGTTTAGTGTATTGAGATGAGAATATAAACAAGGACGGTTTTTTTGACACATAATCCTCCTTATCACTTTGAAAAGGTATATGTCAGTTCTAATACCATAATTATACGTTTAGAATCCTGAACAAATAGAAGTTCTTTATCCTAACTTATATTTGACAATGGACCCTTAATCTAGTCAAGTAATAGTAATTTAAGCATTCATAAGGCATGTTATAATACAAAACATTTATCACATGAAAGCAAATTAGGCATCTTATCCTAAAGTAAGCCAATGCTTGTGTCAATTCAAGTGTACTACCTAAAATATAATGGACACACATTTCACGATCATTACTTAACATTCTAAGTTTAAGTCTACAAAATCCTCAAATTCCTAGTTCTCTTAAACTAATGCTCTAATACCAACTATGACGTACCCATTTTTACGACTAGAAAAGACCGATTTGTTTATGCTTATTAAATCAAAGTTCTTTTAAAAAGATTAATTATGTGGAATTTGTCCCAAAAACATGATAATAATATTATCAAAGCATTTTCAGATAAACATGTGTTAATTATAAAACTTGGGATGTCATCGTCAATACTGGAACATAAGCATGAACAAAGACTTAAAATGTCTCAATATTCTAACGGTCTACATTTCCTTTAATCTCTCATACATCATTATCCGAGTATTTTTATTTAATAATCTGTAATTCAAATAAATTAAGTGGGTCAAGTTGGCAAACCTGGTGAACACATGGGGTTTTCAACCTACAATAATATAGTTAATATATAATTATCAAAAAATTAACCCAATTACACATCCCCATTTTACTATTTATATTTCCCTAAGGATTTATCCTAAGGGTTATCTCCTACATCCCATTTACCAGTCATCTCATACATCGTATTTCCTTATATGTTTATTCCTAAGGATCATCGCCTATGTCACATATTTTGTATTGTTTTGGGGATTACTCTCCAAATACGTGTCCAGTAAGGGTTAGATTATCATCGCATGAATACGTAGTTACTATATCGCCTGAACTTGTAATTCATCATCTACAGGTTACGAGTCGGCTGATGTTTCCACATGACTTGTTTAGATTAGTCAGTTGTCACCACTTATTCTATGGTAGATTACTACATCGCAACATCGCAAGTCAAGGTCAGAGCATCACCTAGTCATCTCATATTTATCATCACTTATATACCATTATTTATCTATCATCACATATGCATCATCTCCTATCTACCATCACCTATTACTACCTAATACATATTTATAAGTGTATAAATATGTATATAATTAAATCAGTTAAATATCATCTCATAATATCTTATCTAACACACAATATTCTTAGCATAAATAATAAGCATATAAACATGTAATTATCTAGATACTTCATATATATGTGTAAGATAAAAGTAACTATGCACTCACCTGATAAAAGTGGATGCCTCAGAATTTGGGCAAAACCTCGCCTTAGCACTTCCAATGACCTAAATGTATAACACTAAGTCTTAGTCTAGTTTCATAATCCCGACGACTATAATAATTATAGTTTAGATTCCTCACTAATCTCAATGTGTACATCAAGATCTATCAAGTAAGGATCAGTCAGGCAGGACAGCTGGGAGGCAGGACCATTTCAGCATATAGTTTTTCTGAAATCCAATAACCAAGACAATGTGACCATTCTAGATACCTCTTCCGTAAGTAGATTAATAAGTATAACGACATGGAATTAGTGATAAATCTTATTTATAGGTTCAAAATAACGACTTATGACTATAAATATAAGCTACACTGAAAAGATTAGAGTGTAGCTTAACTTATAGAGGTTCTTCCTGACAAAAGTTCGGAAATTACATTGGCAGAGAATCTACCCACTAGCTACTACTACTTTAGGGATCGCAGGGCTTCGCCGAGGGCTAAAACTAAGAGAAAATGGGCTAGAACTGAAAGAAATCGAGAGTGTTTGGGAAGTTGTAGGAGAAAGAATGAGGTTTGACATCCTATTTATAGTCGATTTTGGGGTGCACGACGTGCAAAAGGGGTGCACTTCATGCATTTTAAGGTGACGTCTCCCCAGCCACTTTGTGCCACGTGTCAGACTCTTCGTGTTCCTCGTTTTCACCTTCTAGAAGCGAGCATCGCGCATGACGCAAAACACGGATTTTGTAAATTCCATAACTTCTTCATATAGACTTTGTTTTTGGCGTTTTTTCATGCTTAGCTTCCAACGAGTAGTACGACTTTCCTTTAGGCTCCATTGGCTAATTATGAATTTATTTTTATCATTTATTTTTATATGATTTAATGATTTTGCAAAAATCATAACTCTCTCGTTCGAACTATGATTTTGGTGTTCTTTTTACCAAATTTTATATTTTAAAGAGTAGTACGATTTTCATTTTAGTGTCTTTACCCAAAAATCAACCATTCTCTCTGTACCTTTTGACGTTAATAATTTTTTAATTATGCGGTTGATTTTTATATCTTATAAAATTTATATCTCCTTCATATGAACTCAGATTTCTACGAAATTTATAATTTCGGGATCGGGACGACGTGTAATTTCTCTCTCTCTCTCTCTCTATATATATATATATATATATATATATATATATATATATGTGGACGCACTTAAATTTACGATTTATAGACAATTCTATTGATTTTTTCCTATTTTTTCTTAATACATAACTTATATTATATCTTAAATGTCTAGCCCGATTTTGCAAACGTTACATAATGATATTAGATAAATTCCTATAAAAAAAATTGGATTTTATGAAAAGAACATATGGGACTGAAAAAACATTGAAAACCCATCATAGACAAGTTTAGAACCCGTCTATCTGATTGGAAAGCCAAATCTCTTTCCTTTGGGGGTCGTATTACTTTAATCAAGTCCGTCCTAAATAGTTTGCCTAGTTACTTTATGTCTCTATCTAAAGCAAGAAATTTCTTGTGGGGTGACGGTGATTTAAAACGCAAGATACATTGGATCAGTTGGTCTAAAATCACAGCCCATATCTCTGATGGTGGTTTGGGGGGTATCAACTCTAAAAGGACAAAACTTGACACTTTTAATCAAGTGGTGGTGGCGTCTGGTAAACGAGAATGAGAGCCTTTGAAAGAATGTCATTACAAGTCTACATAACTTGAGTAAGAAACCAACACACTTCATTGCCAGAAAAACCTCCAATGGGTCCAAAGTGGAGTTGAATCCTTGGGTAATCTAGGTGTTGATCCTCATCAGATATTCAAAATCATTTCCGGATCAGATATTTAGATCTTGTTCTGGAAAGAAGTGTGGTGTGGTTTGGTCCCGTTTCAAGAAAAGTTCCCCATCTATATAAGATTGAATCGGTCAAAAGCTGTAAATTTTCTGACCGTGTATCAGCAAATGATTTTACGTGGTGTTGGAAACAGTCACCTTCCACCTCTTCTGAACTTCACGAATTGCTTCAACCATACAAGGATTTTGGTGACTTGAATAACTTAGAGGAATCTTCGTCATACATTTTTCATTTCGTGCCGACAAAAAACGGTAAATACGTGGTAAACAGTATGAGGCGTATCATAAACTCAAAATTAATCCTCTTTAAAGGGTTGCGGATCTACTGGTCAAAATTAATACCATTAAAAGTTTGGTGTTTCGTGTGGAGAGTTATGCATGGAAGAATTCCAGTAGCAAACAATCTAATAACATGAGGGCTACAAGTATCAAATCAGATGTACACTTTATGCAACAAGGATGTTGAATCGATGGATCATATTTTTCTGCATTGTGAATTCGTCAAAGAGGTTCACTTCTGGATTTTTAAATGGTGTGATATTACGGTTCAGGGGTTCTCTAGTGCTACTGAATTCTTTAATACAAGTACTATCTGGGACAAGCGTCAAAGGAAGAAAGTGATTAGTGATGTTATTCTATTTGAAGTCTTATGGTTCTTATGGTTCGCCAGGAACGATAAGATCTTCAAGAATATTCCAGTTGCTCCACTGAAGGTGGCGAATGATATTATCTCAAACTCATACTGATGGTGTAAGCATATGAGTCGTTTGAATTATGGCGGTTGGGTTGAGTGGAGTTATTTTCCATTTGCCCATTAATCTACTTCCTCCTTTTAGTTTTTGATTTTTTTCTACTTCTCCTATGTTTTCATTATCTTTCTGTTTGTACTATTTTTTTCCGTCATGCTTTAATTACTTGCTAATGGTAGCTTTTTAATGATATTACCGTTTCCATAAAGCAAAAATGAGTGTAATTCAAGCTTGTGCTTATTGTACGTCTTCTTGAGGTTTTAGGTCACACTATTTGCCCTAACTTCGAGGGATATGTAATGAAAACAAAATAACGAACCACCATATGAATAGATGACATGTCAATGTTGAATGACGAATGTGCCCCTTATGTGAGGGGCACTTTGGTTTGCTAACCGACGACTTTGACCAAAAGGATTCTCCACGTTAGTTTTTGTTGTACCGAATGAACATATTTTGACCATCTAGTTTTGTATAAATCATATGATCCCTATATTAAATCTAAGAAAATAAGACATGTGGTCAAATGTTGCCATTTTAATTAATAACTTTTCGACTTTAGATGTTTGGGCCATTATCCCTTATAAATTTATATGTCACATACTAAACATATTAATTAATTTATTATACACATATTGCCACGCAAAGTCACCGTGCGCACACACATAAGACACGCCATTCAAAGCGAGATCGGGGCCACAGCCACAACGTCTACTACGTCCACACCCTTCCAGGTCGCTCCAACCCCCCGCTCATTGACCTTTTGTGTTTGTACTAACCAAAATTTCCTCTTTTGCTCTCTTGTTACTCTCCCCTTAGGTCTTCAAGATTCTCTTTCAATCTTCCATCCAAAACCCATCTTCCCTTCTCCGATTATCCATATGGAGCAGGCTGTTCTCGATGATATAATTCAGAGGCTGCTTCAAGTTAGAGGCAAACCTGGTAAACAGGTGCAACTCACTGAGCCAGAAATCAAGCAACTTTGTGTTGCTTCTAAAGAGATTTTCTTGCAACAGCCTAATTTGCTGGAAATCGAAGCCCCCATCAAGATTTGTGGTATTTCCTCTTCTTTTTTATTATTATTACTATTATAATCCGTTTCATTTCCCTTTTAGGTTTCTGTATTTAATCGATTTCATTTTTTGCTTTTTATGGGGTTCCCGATTTACTTTAAATCTTTTTTGTTAACATCGTGTTTGTTTTCTGGTGGTCAATTGCATTATTTTGTCATCTGTTTATCCATTTGATTACACAATCAAATGAGGTATTGAAGTTCAATTTTTGAATTTTAGATGCCCATAAACAAACGATTAGAATTACTTCCCTATCGATAGCACAGCAACAACAACAGAAATGTTAAATTTGTATTGCTTTCTGATTGATGTTAAGAGGTGGACTAAATCTGAATCTGGTCAACTCTTACAAGTTCATGATGTATGTAAAATACGGAGTCTCTGATTTTAGATTTTCTTTTTTACTTCTTGAATGGTTATTAGGTGATGTCCATGGTCAATATTCAGATCTTCTACGTCTTTTTGAGTATGGCGGATTACCTCCTGAAGCCAATTACTTGTTCCTTGGTGATTACGTTGACCGAGGCAAACAAAGCCTAGAAACAATATGCCTTCTCCTCGCGTACAAAATAAAATACCCAAATAATTTCTTCCTCTTACGTGGAAACCATGAATGTGCTTCAATAAACCGTATATACGGATTCTATGATGAATGCAAAAGAAGATTCAATGTGAAATTATGGAAGACCTTTTCAGATTGCTTCAATTGCTTGCCTGTGGCTGCTCTCATTGATGAAAAGATCTTGTGTATGCATGGTGGCCTTTCACCCGACTTAAATAATCTGGATCAGATAAGAAACTTAAAAAGGCCTACTGATATACCCGATAGTGGTTTGTTATGTGATCTTTTGTGGTCGGATCCTTGTCTTGATGTTAAGGGTTGGGGTATGAATGATCGTGGAGTTTCATATACTTTTGGTGCTGATATTGTCACCGAGTTTTTAGAGAAACATGATCTTGATCTTGTTTGTCGTGCTCACCAGGTATGATATGATGAGTTTTATATTTATAATTATATTCTTATTTAGGGTTAAGGGCTAATCGTGTTATATAAATTGATAAAAAGGTGAAAATGGTTGTTGCATAAATTGGTTAAAAGTTTGAAACATTGTTGTTGCATAAATTGGTTAAAAGTTTGAAACATTGTTGTTGCATAAATAGGCATTTAAACCCTTCTTATGTAATGTAGCTTTTGAAGAGATATTTGTGGTGTAATTTAGATTGGTTTTTTCAGGTGGTGGAAGATGGGTACGAGTTTTTTGCTAACAGACAACTTGTAACTGTGTTTTCTGCACCAAATTATTGTGGGGAATTTGACAATGCAGGGGCTATGATGAGTGTCGATGAGACTTTAATGTGCTCTTTCCAAATCCTAAAACCTGCAGAAAAGAAGAACAAGTTCAATTCTTCTGGTATTACCCTTTTTGGGAGCACCACCACAGCTAAACCCGGAAACACCCCACCAGGAGTCAAGGTAAATTTACCATTAACTCCCTCCTTGTGTTTCTTTTCTGGATAAATCGTAAACTAAAAATGCAAATATTCAAACTTGAAGGACCCATTTGTACAAACGAAATTACTTTTAACACCAAATCCCGATGTTAATGAATAGCATCACATCGCATATGGTGTTGTACTACTCACCTAACATCATAAAGTTATAAAAAGTTATATGACTTGATGAGGTAAACCTCATTTTCCTACTTTTGGTAATAGGTCGCTGTGTTGGCATTAAATTAAAAAGAAACATCAATATCAATATATATATATATATATATATATATATATATATATATATATATATATAAATTATAATAGACTCATACATATTCTTGTTAAGTCCTTTGAAATTGTATTGTTTTTCTTTTTGGTTTGTACAGCAGTTTATGGGTTCAAGAGTATGAGATTTGTGGCAAAGTTTGAGGCATGAACAATGTGATGCTGAAGAAATATGGATTTCTAGTCTTGGTGATGGTTGTACTTTAGTGATACAAAAGTATATTGTTGTGATTTGTGATCCCATTGCGTAAAAATAATGGGAAGACCCGTGTTTTTGACATTTGATAGTTATGGGAACAAATTATAAGAAAACAAGCTTCTACCCCACTTTTTCTCTTTACTTT
Source organism: Lactuca saligna (assembly GCF_052625555.1). Taxonomy (NCBI): domain Eukaryota; kingdom Viridiplantae; phylum Streptophyta; class Magnoliopsida; order Asterales; family Asteraceae; genus Lactuca; species Lactuca saligna. The sequence goes on from NC_136424.1 coordinate 3,325,871, forward strand.
GGACCCAAGAGTATCAACAACTCAGATGGACACACATTTATGGATAATCGAAACAGACAAGTATATATCTTCTATTGAAATTAGCATTGATTTTGCCTTTTGCTACATTCTTTGTCAGCAATGAAGCTGGATAAAGAACCATCTATGCACTAAGATGAATGATCGTCTATTAGCAACAACATGCTGAAAAATGGTTATGAATATTTATAAGAACATTTGTTAGTATCTATAAATTATGTGTGGTATCCATACCGAAATTGTTGATACGACCCACTTACCCTTGGACTCGAGCCCAAATGCCCAATGACTGTCGAGAAACTTTTTTGGAATTAAAAGCTTTTTTATGAATTAGATATGTTTAACATGAAATATCAAAATCAAGTTTACTATTCATAATTATTTTTCACAAAACTTTATTAATTATTTTAGCCATTTATAATTTATAAATTTGATAAATAAAAAAAAAAAAAAACTATTTTGTCTAATTTACACTTGTCAAAATGATAAACTAAAAACAAGAAAATAATATTGATTGTTGAATGTAATGAGAAATATAATGACACATGGGTTACAATAATGGAGGGACGTGAAATGGATACATAATATTGAAAAGTTGCCCAAAATGATAGTTTCTAATACAGTGAGGGGTGCAATTGACAATTTTCAGAAGTACAAGTGTTCGACGTGGAAATCTTATAGGCTTATACGTGTACGGTGGGCGCGGTATTCAAGGCACGTTGTCCGTGCTAAATCAGGCATGAATCCAAAAACCCGCCAACTTCGCATAAAACAACAATGAGGCTAAATAAGTCATTTCCAGTTAACAGTTTTTAATCCAGCAGGGACAGCTTACTTGAAAGTTGACACATGTCGTAAACCTTTTCTTTCCGGGTTTTTCTTTCAACTATTTATTCACACTATTGGTCATAAATTGTAGAGAAATGAAAATGTTTTATACAATGATTATTTTTGGCCAATGAAAATTATAAAATAACCATAATTTTCAAAAAAAAAAAAAAAAAAAAAACCTAAACGAAAAATTCACATGTTGGAACTTCTTTTCTGATTTTCCTGGTTTTATTTTATAGACAAAATACAAACTCGAAAACTATTTTCTAACAAGTATGAATTTTTGAACTTCTAACAATTTTGAGGTAAATATAAGTTATTTTAAAAATAGATAACCATAACGATAGAATAATACTAAATTACATATGATATTTAGTTTTATTAACGCACAAGCACAACCTATGAGTGGATGTCATTGAGAATTTGTGGTTCTAATATAGGTCGATCTAATTAATCAATCATATTAATAAGTAAAAAATAAAAATAAATCTAAATTATATTCAATTTTTTCACATGTAATCTATGGGTAGACAAGATTAAGATTATATGTTTTTAATAAATAACTATATTATCATATAATCAAAAACAATACAATGTTATATTTCAAACTTTCGTCCAATATTTCAAAATTAATATCAATAAATAATTATTTTTAATAAAATCTATACTATATAGTATATATAATTATATTATGTACAAACTTTCGTCCAATATTATACTCATTTTAATATTATAAATAAACCCTCTCTCATGACCAATACACATATGTCGATGTATTTTCCCCAATGTGAACTAATTTTGATACAAACGGATCCTTCACCAATCACCACGGACAGTTTCATGCCGTGTACTCATGTACGCTTTGTCCATGTTCGCTCGCATGAAACACTTCTCCATTAAGTTATCAAATTATAGTGGACCGGTTCACGCTTCTTACAAGTACACCTAGTTTTAAATTTAGGAACGGATACCTCACTGGTTTTTATTTAGGGAAAATGAAGCAACGGCCTTATTATATATTTCGACTTTATCATTTTAGTCCTTAAAGTTTTTTCGTACCCTTTAAGGGAACAAAGTTGATATCGACATCCTTTGTTTGTCACTGCGACCTAATATACTAGGTTAAAGCTGATGTGATTTATTCTTTTGAATTTTTTAGTAAAAAAAAAAGAATAATAATAAAAATTAGGGCCCACCATCTCTCTCTCTCTCTCAAATGTTCTTCTTTACGTTCAATTATTCTATCAATGTTTTCCTTCCTCAAAACATTCCCATTTTGGAACTTCGAAGTGTGTTCTTATTCATTTCAATGTTTTTTTGAGCACCTATTAAGAACAATCATGATTTCTCTTAGTCTGCGTCCTCTTGATCGAATGAAAAATAGTATCATCAGTTAAAAAACAAAGACTTTCGAAAAGAATAAGAAGAAAGATGATGTTTGCTTATATGATCTGCCAGATTTACCCTTGGAATGCATTCTTGAGAAGCTTTCTCCTGCCGGATTAGCAAGTATGTCATGGGTATCCAGGTTTTTTCGGGCTTTGTGCACACCAGATCATCTCTGGGAGAGATACTTGAACCACAAATGGGGTAAGATGTTGATGATTTTGTATATAAAGAATGGCAAGCCTACATTGACACCAAAAAGAAGCAAACCCTTTTGTCTTCCTCGAATGGAAAATGGTATTTTCGGGTTTTCACTCCTGTTTTGTGGTGGAAGAAAAATGTGAAATTGAACAACACCAGTCTTTGTTTGCCAGTTGATTCGATCATAACTTGGTATCTCTCACTTGAAACCAGAAACTTTTCTTTCCCTACTCAAGTCTACAACAGAGAGGTAATTAACTCATCCCAAAATTAAGCACTTTGACTTTTTCATGTCAAACATACTACATCTAAAACGAAAAATCAACTTAGATTTCGTTCCAGATTTCAACAACATTCTTATCATAGCACAACCACTTACTATAAAAAATCATTTACCGTTTTACATTTCTCGAAAAGCTTAAAACTTTACATCGATTTTGAATTAAAAAAACTTTGGAGTTGACCATGTCAACTCCAAAGGGTTTTATGATCCTATTCTTCATCGAAGGCTTATGATATACGTATGATGTTTCAATTGCAGAATGGAAATGTTGGGTTTTTATTGTCTTTTATTATTATTATTAATCTTTTGTTTTACTAAAAAAATTTCAAATCATAAGTCACATCAGCTTTAACCTTGTATATTAGGTTGTAGTGATCAAAAAAGCAGGTAAACGTCATTTTCCATTTTATTTATTATATCAGTGTTTGACAAAATAGTTAAAAACTTTTCAAGTACACCGTATTTTAAATTTAGGAACAGATATCTCGTAACTGGAAGTTAACCTGGTTTTATTTGTTATATGAGTGTTTGACAAAATATTTAGAAACTTTTGAAATGTGTAAAATTACAAAAAATGACAAATTGTTTATACACACACACGTTATGAGATCTCATGTATTACATTAGTTAATTAAAAAATATATATAAATATCAAAATATTTAAGAAGTTTGAATTTATAAGAAAATAAAGAAAATAATGAATTATTATTATGAAAATATTTTTTATGTTTTAAATTTAAATAAATAAACAAAAAAACTAATGAGCTTTAATTTTGAGAATTTTGAAATTAAAATGTAAGTTTATTAATGATAATGATAGCCATTTATTACTATATTTATTGTAATTATTCCATTAAAATATTATGTGGAATTTAAAAAAATAGAAAATTTATAAAACGACATGTGGAAAAAAATTTAATTCAAAATAGCCAAAAAATGACATTTGGCAAAGTAAATAAGAGTGTGACAAATGGAAAAAAAACCTTTATTTATTAGAGTTTATATATAGAAATTATTTATTAGAGTTTATATATAGAAAATTACAAATATAGTTTAATTCCTTAATTACTTTTTGGAAAATAGCAAGAAAAAAACTCAAATTACAAATTTAGCCATGAAACCATCTACAATTTTAGCAAGCCATCTACGAGCGTACAAGTCGCTAAAGTACAACCATGCTTTAGCGGCTTGTACGCTCGCAGATGGACTAGTTTATCTGCGATTTAAGCATGTCATCTATGAACGTACCTTTTTCCAGATATAAAAACGTTATTTTTTTCCTTCATTTTTCACACTTTTTCTTTGAAAAATTCTTTCTCTGGAAGCAATTGATGATTTCGTGAACAATCCCGATAATATGGTAAAATCTTTACCCATTTTGTGTTTTAATAATCATTTATCAATTTTAGGCTTTGTTTATTTACGACTTATTAGGAAAAAATTTGAATAAAAAAAATGAAATTATTACTAGATTTCAGGTGTTTCTCATTCAATTTTTTAGATCTATTTGTTATATTTGATATTTACTAGATTTCAAAAGTATGCTTGAGGTTTTGATAGCATTTAATAATTGGATCTTGTAACACTCCAAATCAGGTATAACCTTATAGCCCTTGAAGTATTAATAATTTGTCACAAGAGATCCTTAAGTACGCCTAGCGTACTTGGCATTGAGGATCGCAGAGGGACAACACGTACGTTGGGCGTACGTGCCAGGATGTTCAAACCCTAATGTTCGGACTTGAGACCTATATAAGCGGCCTTAAATCCTTTGAGCATCGCCCTTTACATCCTCCCTCACCTTCAAAAGCCTTTGAAAATCTTAACATCCTTTGTGAGTGTATTTTGAGCCTTGAGAGTGAAATTGTGGTCCTTTTAGTGTTCATCCAAAAAGAAGGAAGTGGTCAAGGAAGCTTGGAGTGTCTTTGGCTTCAAGAATCTGCATATAGCCGGCCTTGAGAAGTTTCTGGAGGTAAAAAGCTTGAACATTTACACTCAAATCTCTAGATCTAGTTAGGGTTTCTAGTTTGGTCCTTTTTGTTGATTTTGGACCTTTTCTTGGTAGTTAAGAAACTCTAGAGAACGAAAATAACAGATCTAAGGTCCCTTAGTCCTGTTTCAACACAAAAATGGAGTCTTGATGGAAGTGATGGCCTCATGCATGGGTTAAGGACCTTGGAAAGGTCTTAATGGGGGTGTTGGGTGTTTATGAAGCATGAAAAGGCATAAAGTTGCCAACTTTATGCCTTAGGACGTATTAAATAACTCAGATCTGGCTTTTAGATGTAAAGGAATCAGGTATTAAGCACTTAATGGAGAAAGTGCTTAATCTGGAGGTACGCTGGGCGTACTCAGTGTACGTTGCGCGTACCAGAGCGGTACGCCGAGTGTACGCATTACAGATTGGGCCGAATCTGTTTTGGGCCCTTGAACTTTTGGACCTTATTTTGGTTATGGTATTGTTTGCATTCTGTGAGTTATGGGCTATTCCATCTGTTATGGGCCATGGATATATTGGTTGGGCCTTATTGGGCCAAGCGGCCCATTAATAATTTTGGACTTGGATTTTGGGCCATTAGCAAGGGAAGGATAATTGGGCCTCTTGGATGGGTTTGGAGTTTAGGTTTTTCCTTTGACTAATCTAAGGTCCTAACATTGATTAATATTATTATTCAACACGGGAGATTAAGACTGTTAGGAGAGCAGCTTTTGTATTCAACAGACAGTGGTAAGTGTTGTATAAAACAAACTAATAAACGCGCAAGGAAACCAACAAATAATATTGAGAATTATATGTCGATTAGTTGCGAATAATAGATCCAATTATTATTATTATATTACCGAGTTTCGTCCAAAACCAGATCTATCCTTCTCGATTAGATCCGATTATAAGAAAGGTAGAAGAAGACTGTCCTGTTATTGGACGAATTAAACACAAGACAGAAAAGTAAAACCGACCTGTTGATTGCTGACTTGATCTTGAAGCAACTACACGGATCAGATTCCTGTCCTTAAAGGTTTTTACTTCGCTTGTATTGGTTGTAAGCAACAGAGTAAAACCCCAGGATTTAATGCAGCTAGATCGATATTCCAACAACATTGGAAATCGACAAACACAAAGCGACTACTCGGAAACTAGAAGAAAAAACCGTAGAGAGAGGGAGAGCTTTCAGATTTTCGTGTGTTCTATATGGCTCCTAGGGAGCTGTATTTATAGTTATCGTAACCCTAGAAGGCATCAAACGGGCCCCCATAGGCCGGCCCCAGAAACCCTAGGGCGACAGCTTGCTCTCCAAGCAATCTGTTTCCGCGGTCAACCATTTGACCGGATCGGTCAAACCGGCTTGACCCGAACTCGTCAAAAATAAAAGCTCCTCAGCTCCCAGCGACCGATGCGTTGTGCGAAGTGCAAAGTGCGCCTAAATCGCGCCATTTCGCGCACTCGCAGCGTCGGCTAGTGCTAGGCTAGACTATGCGCGCGCGTGGGCTTGGCCCATTCCCTTGATCCACTAAAGCCTTTGAAGGCCTAACAAGGGAATAGGATTATAAACCCACAAAGGTTTCTTCCCCCCACCAATGTGGGATACAAAGGAAGTTGCCAACTTGCAATTCCTTTATATATAAAGTTCCAACAATCCCCCACCAAGTTGGTAAGTTTCCTTTCACTCAGACAGATGATGTCACTTGGGTGTCACGAAGATTAAACCCTAGTTTAATGAAAACAAACAAGAAGAGACCGATTCAATGGTATCCTTATAGGTTTAAACCATGAACCTCAATGACCTCTCCGGTTTACCCCCACACATCACAAGTCATATTTGTGTTCTCCCTGAGCGCTATTATGGCCATGCACTATAAATCCTTTTCATGACCCTTTAGAAGATAAACCACTAATCTTCACTTGAGGCGGCACCACCTCTAGATCATATAGGCATAGTTTTACAACATCTTCGTTGCTTAGATGTCTCCAAAACTACGTTAAGAGTCGTAACTCAACCTCATTCTCGGCAACGACGCACTATCCTACCTCACATGGATCTATCATGAATGATAGTACCTTCTATCGTTAGTGATTTCGTTGTTACCCTTTAAACTTGAAAATTAGGAGTACTAATGTCAAGTTGGGTTTCCATCACTAAACGATTCTATTGTGGTTTTAGACCCATGACTCTCGTGGTAGATGTAACCAAATCTCTCGTCAGAGGTTTGGTAAACGGATCTGCCAAGTTCCTACTTGTCTTGACATAGACAACCTTGATGGTACCACATTCAATTAGTTGTCTCACAAAATTGTGACGCAGACCTACATGTCTTGACTTCCCATTATATACCGCATTATATACTTTAGATAGTGTGGCCTCACTGTCACAGTACATGGGTATTGAAGGCATCGGAATATCCCACAAACGTATATCCATAAGTAGATCTCTAATCCACTCTGCCTCTTTGCCTGCTGCTGCTAAGGCAATTAACTCAACTTCCATCGTTGAATGAGCTATGCATGTATGTTTCTTGCTCGCCCAAGGAATAGCACCACCAGCTAGAGTATAAATCCAACCACTTGTGGACTTTGAATCACTGGTGTGATCAATCCAGCTGGCATCAGAATAGCCTTCAAGTATTCCATTAGATGACGAATATGTCAATTCAAAAGTACTTGTCCTTTTCAGGTATCCTAGTACTCTACCCACTACTTTCCAGTGCTCCGTCCCTAGATTAACTGTATACTGACTCAACTTGCTTACAGCGAATGCGATGTCAGGTAGTTGGGCCACGGCTCGACCAGAATTCACCTTAAGTTTCACACTTGAATCAAAAGGAGTGTTAAATTCCTTAATGTTCAAATGTTGAAACTTTGTTAGAATTTTCTCTATGTAATGAGATTGACTCAGAGAAATCTGACCACCTGTCCTCTTCACCTTGATACCAAGAATAGTATATACTTCTCCAAGATCTTTCATCTTAAAGTTCGAGGATAGGTATTTCTTCGTCTCAAGAATACCTTCTAGGTGAGTGCCAATGATCAACATATCATCAACATAAAGACATATAACTACTATGTAATCAGATGTATGTTTAGAGTAAATACATCTATCAGCACTATTGTGCTGAAAACCAAAGGCAGTCACAGTGGTGTCAAATCTCTCATGCCACTGTTTAGGAGCTTGTTTCATCCCGTACAAAGACTTAACAAGTCTACATACTTTGTTTTCTTGTCCAGGTATTACGAAACCTTCAGGTTGCTCCAGGTAAATCTCCTCTTTGAGATAACCATTCAGAAAGGCTGTCTTCACATCCATTTGATGAATATACAATCCCTTCAAAGCTGATATTGCTATGAGAGTTCTAATTGAACTAATTCTAGCAACTGGGGCATAGGTATCAAAATAATCGATCCCTTCTCGCTGCCTATAGCCCTTTGCAACGAACCTTGCTTTATAAGCAGATATGGATCCATCAGGATGATATTTCTTCTTGAATATCCATTTGGATCCTATGGGTCTTCTCCCCTTGGGTAGATCAGCTAACTCCCAAGTTCCATTACCCATAATTGAATCCATTTCGTCATTGATTGCTTCCTTCCACAGAGGATCATCCCGAGACGTCATGGCTTCAGTAAATGTCCTAGGATCATCATCCAAATTAATTGAAAAGATGACCTCTCTCGTCACTTTCTTTTGTGTTCCTTCGACCAAATAAGAATAGAAATCATCTCCAAAGGTTTTCTCAATTCTAGCCCTAGTACTTCTCCTTGGTTCCTCCACACTGGGAGGAGGTGGGAGTATTTCTCGAGAGGTACTTGTAAGTGTTGTATGACTAGAGTTTTCTTCATCCTTAGAAAACTTGTCCTCAAAGAATTCCACATCTCTGGATTCCACAACAACACCAGAATCAATATCTAGTAATCGGTAAGTCTTGCTATTTTGAGCATATCCAATAAATATACTCTTATTAGCTCGTGCTCCCAATTTGGTTCGCTTAGGATCGGGAGTCCGATAATAAGCAACACACCCCCACACTTTCAAATAGTCTAGGTTAGGCTTTCTACCTTTCCACAACTCATAAGGGCTTGTAGGAATCACACGACTAGTGATCCTGTTATGAACATAACAAGCAGTCAATAATGCTTCCCCCCACATATTTTTTGGTTGACCCGATTGGTTCAACATACAGTTGACCATCTCACAAAGAGTTCGGTTCTTCCTTTCAGCCAAACCATTCTGTTGAGGGGTGTATGGTGATGTTCTCTCATGTTTGATTCCATTCTCTTCGCAGAATGTGTCAAACTCTTGGTTGAAATATTCTCTGCCTCTATCCGAGCGAAGAATTTTGATGTGTCTTTCAAGTTGATTTTCGACCTCAGCCTTATATCGTTTAAATGCATCAAAAGCTTCATCTTTTGATCTCAGCAAATAAACATGTAGATATCTACTGAAGTCATCACAAAATGTGATGAAATACCTTTTTCCTCATCGAGTAAGGATTCCATTTAACTCACATATATCAGAGTGAATCAACTCAAGTAAAGATGTGTTTCTCTTAACTGATGGAAATGGTTTCTTAGTGAACTTTGATTTTACACATGTTTCACATTTTTCAAAATCTTTTGAGTCATATTTTAACATACCTTTAGTTTGCATTTTTTCAATGTTTTTAACATTAGTGTGAGCTAAACGTTTATGCCATAAAGAAATTGAACAAACAATATAACAAGAAAAGTTCACTTCATTCACATTAGCAACCAATCCATCAATTACATCATTTCCAACACTAGACACACTAGCAACACCACTCTCAACACTAGGACCACTCATATTACCCTCATCACTAAGACATAAACGATACATTCCCGAAGTTTTGTTAGCCCTCCCAACATATCTTCTGCCTTTAGTGATCACAATTTTGCCTCTCTCAAGCACCATCTTGAACCCACCCTTGTCAAACTTGTCCACAAAAACCAGACCCTTCGAGATAGTAGGAACATGAAGAACATCTCGAAGAGTCACCCATTCACCACGTGTGAACTTCAACCGAACATCACCCCTTCCTAGAACTTCAGCTCTATGGCCATCAGCACTGACGACAACCGTCCCATGAGGCATGGGTTGGTAGGTGCGAAAGCTCTCTCGTTGCCCACAAACATGCACACTGGCTCCAGTGTCTACGAAGCAACCTCGAGCACAGATTGCTCGAGTAAGAGAGGAGATCGTGAAAATCTCTCCAAGGTTCACACTAGCCACCATTTCAGTAACTTTCTCGACTGCATGTGCAACCGGTATGGATTTGCGATCTTTGCATTCTCTCGCATAGTGCCCAATCTCTCTGCATACGTGGCAAGGACCGGCCCTTTTTGGCTTTGAGTTAGGATTTTGATGACCCGGTTTCTTGAAGCTTTGTTTCTTGGGCCCAAAATTCTTCTTGTTCTGTCCCCCAGATTTGCCTTTGTGGCTAGAATTCCCACCTGACACATGATGCACACTTTGTCCAACTTTACCTCGCTTGTCCCTGATGCGAGTTTCCTCCTCAATGCGGAGGTGTTTCATCAGATCATCCAAGGAGTAGTCCTCAGATTTGTGCATCATTCTCTTAGAGAAATCTTTCCACGAGGGTGGCAGTTTTGCGATTATCGAACCAACCTGAAAGAGTTCTGGAAGAGAGATGGTGAGTGCGTTCAACTTGTTGACCATGACTTGGAGTTCATGCACTTGCTCCATAATTGGTTTGTCATCAACCATTTGAAACTCAAGATACTTGGACACAAGGTACTTATTAGTACCTTCTTCATGTGCCTTATACTTGAGTTCCAACGCACTCCATAACTCTTTAGGATCTTTGACCGGCGAGTAAAGATCATAGAGCCGATCAGATAGGGAATTCTTGATGTGACCCACACACAATTCCTCGGATTCTCTATGCAGAATCCTTTGTTTTTCCAGTTCTGCAATGACTGTTGGGTCCACAGATTCCCCTTCCTTTGGAATTGGATCATCAGGAATTGGTGCCAGTTTTGGGTCCAACAAAAAGGAGAGCTTCAAGACATGAAGCATGAACTTGACCTTTTCGGCCCAACGAGTGTAGTTCTGACCATCGAATTGGTCAAGTTTGGCAAACTCTTGGTTCATGAAATGGAGGCTAGCAGTAGAGTCCATTTGTCTGTTGATTGATCACAATAAAAACCTTTAAGATTGTTGTATAAAACAAACTAATAAACGCGCAAGGAAACCAACAAATAATATTGAGAATTATATGTCGATTAGTTGCGAATAATAGATCCAATTATTATTATTATATTACCGAGTTTCGTCCAAAACCAGATCTATCCTTCTCGATTAGATCCGATTATAAGAAAGGTAGAAGAAGACTGTCCTGTTATTGGACGAATTAAACACAAGACAGAAAAGTAAAACCGATCTGTTGATTGCTGACTTGATCTTGAAGCAACTGCACGGATCAGATTCCTGTCCTTAAAGGTTTTTACTTCGCTTGTATTGGTTGTAAGCAACAGAGTAAAACCCCGGGATTTAATGCAGCTAGATCGATATTCCAACAGCACTAGAAATCGACAAACACAAAGCGACTACTCGGAAACTAGAAGAAAAAACCGCAGAGAGAGGGAGAGCTTTCAGATTTTCGTGTGTTCTATATGGCTCCTAGGGAGCTGTATTTATAGTTATCGTAACCCTAGAAGGCATCAAACGGGCCCCCATAGGCCGGCCCCAGAAACCCTAGGGCGACAGCTTGCTCTCCAAGCAATCTGTTTCCTGATCCTTCTAGAATACCCTGACTTGGTCTCCACGAAGTCAACAACGGTCAACCATTTGACCGGATCGGTCAAACCGGCTTGACCCGAACTCGTCAAAAATAAAAGCTCCTCAGCTCCCAGCGACCGATGCATCGTGCGAAGTGCAAAGTGCGCCTAAATCGCGCACTCGCGGCGTCGGCTAGTGCTAGGCTAGGCTAGGCGCACGCGTGGGCTTGGCCCATTCCCTTGATCCACTAAAGCCTTTGAAGGCCTAACAAGGGAATAGGCTTATAAACCCACAAAGGTTTCTTCCCCCCACCAATGAGGGATACAAAGGAAGTTGCCAACTTGCAATTCCTTTATATATAAAGTTCTAACAGTAAGTCTTCTCACCATACCCATGGGTCTAAGGCATCAATGTCATCCCATTATGTGATTACATGATTATGATATATGTGTAGTCATTATGCGATTTGATATGATATGTGATTGTGTGTTTTGCATGGAAGACCCTGGGGGGAGCCCGTGTCATTGAATGTAAGACCATGTGGGGTAGCCCATGGCATTCCCAGGTAAAGACCATATGGGGTAGCCTATGACATTGGATGTAAGACCATGTAGGGTAGCCCATGGCGGTCCTAGGTAAAGACCATGTGGGGTAACCCATGACACTATTACAGGTTTTATGTATGAATAGTTTATATGATATGTTTGTAGCTTTAATTAGCTAATAGGATATGCGTATGTGTAGAGTGTGGTATGCTCTGGAGAACTCACTAATCATTTCGCTTACAAGTTGTTGATTTGTTTCAGGTACATCTGAGCCCAATGGCAAGGGCAAGGCGTGATGGCACGGCGTGCACTCTATCTCTCTCTCACTGTTAGGGTTTTGGGGACACTCTAATGATTTGAATTAGTTGTAATGAATAGTTGATTTGAAAACAATTATGTTGGGATTTCATGGTTTATGCAATTATGTTTATTTAATTAAAAGTGAAAATTTTCTTTAAAATTCTAGGTCGTTACAGATCTAAGATTGTACAAGTGTATAATGCGTAAATCGTTCATTGTGAGGTTGTACATTTGATATGATTTTTTGATATAAAAATGATTATTGCTGCTTCATGATGTTATACCTTTGCATTTTGAGGTTGTACATATAGTTTAACAAAAAATATTAGTTTAATTGTTGATGTTATAAATATGCTTATATATAGAAATATCGTTATAAATATGCTTATATATAGCACTATCGTGTATATACAACCGGTTTACTTGTCATGGTCTATATACATTCGGTTTATTTATCAAAAAACATATTATTATATGTTGCAATTTGGATATCGTTATAAATAGACATTTGATTTATTTTGTGATCGTAATTGTCGAAGTTGTTTTAATTTAATAGTTTGTAGACTATAATTGTCGATGTCTTTATAATAATATTTTTTTTGATAGTTTTTATTATTATTTAGTATACTTACAAATAACAACTCGCTATCTAAATGTTAATGTTTTTTTAACCATCTAACATGTTGTTGTATTTGAGCACGATTCTAGAAATCTAAATGTTCAAGCTGTTGTAAAAATCTAAAAGGCCCGGGATATAACATATGACAAGTATTTGAAGTATTGCATGGTGTGTGCCAGGAAATTTTTAGAAGCACCATGTTTGGTTATTTGTTCGATGTCCCTCAATTACAAGGTGTGCTCCAAGAAATTTTTGTTCGACGTCCCTCAATTACAAGGTGTGCGCCTGGAAATTTTTAGAAGCACCATGTTTGGTTATTTGTTCATGGTGGAAATTGGTGAATCGTCATTCTCCTACCTTCAAATATTTTATAGCTTGGATTACGACATCCCTCTTCCAAGTCTATATGTGCTTACATATTGGGTGTTATATTAAGAACTTAAATCAACTAACTTGAATTTTGGAAAGCAAAGTCTATATGTGCTTACATATAGGAGATGAAGTTTCATATTGATAGGTTGGGAGAGTTGGGTAACGAAGTCTCAAGGTGACTGGCTGTTGACTTTGTTCTTCAGTTACCCCCTGATGACAGATCACGACATGACCCTTATTGATCTTACCTATTTGCTTGTTGCTGCTGAATCAGAAATGATTTGGAGCACTGGTAAAGCAAATTTGATTAGAAGATCTACTTCCCAAACTTCCCTGGACATTGACAGTAAAATGTAGAGTAAAATGTTTTCTTACTCTTGTACATTTGAAATTGGTAAATTGTGATGTTTTGGATAAAATAAAGACCAACTAAGGCCAATTGTGTGAAGTGTTTGTCTTGATAAGAATCCGCACTAACTCTTGAATTTTTTCTTTGTCAATGAATAGTTCTTGAGAAAAGAATATGTCAAGAGATCAGTGGGAGTCTTAAAGATCTTGAAAATTTTCAAGAACTAATCAAGAATAAAACCTATTGTTTATCAATAGCACACGACTTGAGGTTTATAGCCTATCGTGTTGACATATTCTTGTTTCTGTGCCCATACTAGTTAGAGTTGACTATGCATGTGAGTTCTATGAGTTCTCAGATGTTTGCATAACTACTTGGAAGCAATTGTAACGCCCGGGTTTCAGGGCTAAGCATTTTTGTCAATGTAATAGTCTAGGTCAACTATTGTAACTCTTTTTGAAGTAATAAATATGAAATATTTGAGTATTATGTGAATTATGTGTGTTTATGTGTTTATTATTTAATTATAAATATATAATTAATAAAGAATAAAAATGAGCGTCAAAATTAAAGTGTGAGATAATCCCGATATCTCTACATAAAGTTGTATAATATGTCTCAAGGTTTCCGTACATATAAATAATGCCGAAATCCGAGCTATAACGAAGAAGTTATGGCCCGCCGAAGTTTTACGACAAAACCGGCACGATACCGGGAGACGTAAATAGTGAATTTACGATAGAAGACTTTTTAGCCTTAGAAATCTAAACAAAAGTCGTAGAATATGTTAAACTAAGAACATCGATAAAAAGAACGCCCAAATCTGACTTCGTATGAAGAAGTTATGATTTTTCTAAGATTCGGCTTAGTAGTGCACGACCTGAAACTCGAATTTTAGTTCGAGCGGTTTTTGGCTTACGCAACGTAAATGAGAGTTGAAGATCTCATTAATAGGAAATCAATGGTAAAAAGACAGACAAAAACAGAGTCCGTATGTAGAAGTTATTAATTTTACGCAGACGTTTAACAGTATAATCTCCTTGTACTGTTAAATTTAAGATCGGTCGAGAATTAGCTGACGGTGTCAAAATGAAAGTTGTAGATCTTATTATTACCTACGCGTGGATATAAAGAACGTCAAAAACGGAGGTCGTATGTGAAAGTTACGGATTTTAGAAGTCGGAAGTGTGTTGTGCGAAAATGGGTGATGTGGCACAATCTTGGCCATTGCTTTCTCCCCAAGGCTTGCCACCAGATGGTGACATGTGGCACCAAGTTCAGCCACATTTCACCCTATAAATACCACCTCTCCCACCCTCATTTTCTTCACACCTTTCCCATTCTTTCTTCTCTTTACTCTCTCTCTCTCTCTCTAGAACCTCTCTCTAGCCCCGAAATCCCTCGAAAAGCCTAGGGAACCTCCCTAGCACGAGGCGGAAGTCCCGGAGTGCTCGAAGGCTCTGAGAAGAAGAGCTTTTCGGCTCGGGAACGCTGCTCCAAGCAAAGCCCGGTTTTCTATAAAACCCGCTGTAAGTGAGCTACGCCTACGCTATTTTTAATATAAATTTTATTTAATTATAGTAACGTTATTAGGAACTTATAATAAATACTTGGGCTATTATTATGGGTTATATAAGTATTTTTTTGACGCTTATATAATAATAATAATGATAGCTAGACTATTAATTAGTCTCGACGAATAATAAACTAAACTCTAGTGGTAATAATACTAGGTTTCGTCGAAGAAAAATTCTTTTTAAGAAGCGAAGCGCTGTCTGAGTTCGGAATCACCACCTTTTCCGGTGAGTGCATAGTTACCTTCAACTTACACATAGATATGAAGTATTTTATATAAATTACGTGCTATGTGTGCATATTATCTGAATACTTGCTATCTATGCTAGATGAACGTTGTTATACATGTTTTCAATGATTTAAACTGTATATGTATTTTATATCTACGAAAATGTTGGGGTAAAACATGGGTAGATGTAATAGGTGATGTGTGATAAAATGATGAGAGGCCTCGATGTTGTTGTTGTTGATCCAGTCATCTAGCGGAGTATAGATGACGACCACTGACTCTTCTAGACAGTCCAGTGGAACACTAGCAGGTTCGCAACCTGTAGGTGTTGTGAACGATGTGTTCACCGGTGTACTCCATCCCCCACATGGTTGCCTATTAGGACATTTATTGCTGAGGAATCCCCTTAGCAGTAGTGTCCGTCCCGATGATAATCCTTAGGCTAGGTCCCTTATGATAGGTGTTTAGGGACGTAAAGTGAGGATAACGGGAACGGGTAATCGGGTTATTGTTGATTGATGAAATTAATAAACTTATTTATTGTGGGTTGAAAACCCTATGTGCTCACCAGGCTCCCAAGCCTGACCCACTCAGTTTTATGTATTACAGGTAGTGGCGCATGAGCATAGGTGTGATGTTTTGGACGAGGGATTACGGATATAGGCCTGTAGATATGAAATAATGTAGTAAGGCTTATATTGTACTGTTTATACTTTTGATCTGTACGAACATGACATCCCGAGTCTTTTAATGAATACATTTCTATGGAAATGCTTTTGATAAATCTTTATCATATTATTGTTTTGGTACAAATTCCGCAAACCATTTATTAAAAGATAACTCTGATTTTGAAATAAAGTATAAACAAAACCGGTCCTTTCTGGCCGTGATTTTGGGGATGTCACAGTTGGTATCAGAGCATTAGTTTAAGCGAACTAGGAATTTGTAGGATTTCTAGACTTAAACTTAGAATGCTAAGCGATGATTGTGAGGTGTGAGCACTAGCTTATTTTAGGAATTGTGCCTAAAATGCTTATATGTGCTAAATGCTTTATGCATGATATGCTGTTATTTTGTTCGGATCTATGGTCTGTTGCCGACCGGATCTGGAAACCTTATGTGTTTAGGATTCTAAACGTACGACTACGATATTAGAACTAGCATGTAAACGTTTCGGAGTGATAAGGACGATTTAAAACGTCTCTCCTAAATAAAGATCTAAATTCACCTTATTCGGTGTATAGATCAAGATGGCAAGGACCCGTAGCGGAAACGTAAACGCAAATGGGAACAGACACCAACCCCCCGTGATCGAGCAAATACCAGTTGTGGAAGCCGTTGTCGGACCAATAACGATGGCCGGAGTGCAAGCGATGATCCAGGCAATGTTGGATCGTCAAATGGAGGAAACCAGGCGTTTGCTCCAGCAAAATCGAGAGGAAGCGACTATTCAGCTCGAACAGCCCGAGTTGCACGAAGGGCAGACTGAAGAAGGAAACTACAGTGGGACTATTGGTCAAGCCAACCCACCGATAGTTAGGCAAAACCACCAGGATGGAGGAAATGATGGACGTGGATGCAAATACAAGGATTTCATGGCATCCAAGCCACCGAGTCTATCCGGAAGCCCGACGCCGGTGGAAGTCATGAACTGGATCTCTGAGATGGAGACAATGTTTGAGAGTTGCGAGTGTAGCAATAGGCAGAAGACTGCTCTTGCAGTTCCTCTATTGAAATCTGGAGTACTAAGCTGGTGGAAGCTATTAGCTGATTCAATGCCTAAAGGTGAAGCAAGCAAAATGTCGTGGGAGGATTTTCTGGTATAGTTAAAGATGCAATACTGCTCTGAGCAGGATCTTCTGGAGATCAACAACGAATTCCAGAGTCTGAAGAAGGGGAGGATGAGCGTTACTGAATACGCTGCAAGCTTTACTGAGAAAATGAAGCTTGTTCCTCACCTCGTCCCAACTGAACTCTCCAAGGTTAAAAAATTTGCCCTCGGATTACCAGCGGACTTCGGTCCAATGGTCAAGCAAACTACCACTCTGAAAGCTGCCATCTGGGCTGCTAAGAATGTGGAGACCCAGATACGAGAAAAGGGTCTGGAGAGAGCGGAAGTGGGAGAGAAACGGAAATTTGACGGATCCTCGAGGTCCGGTAAGAAAGGAAGATTCTCGAAGTCTGGTTCGAGAGGAGGAGGATCAGAAGCAAAGTGGTGTGACAAGTGCAAGAAGAAGCACTTTGGGAAGTGTGATGGAGGAGTCACTTGTTACAAATGCGGAAAGCCTGGGCACTATGCCAACGAATGCACCCTCAACCAGAAGGCTTGTTATGGGTGTTATGAAGAAGGGCACATTTTGAAGGACTGCCCGAAGAAGAAGGAGGCAGGAAGACCCAACATACCACCAAAGCCGAAGGCGAGAGCCTTCCAGATGACGCTCGAGGCTGCAAAGGAGGCAGCAGACGTCGCTTCAGGTACCTTTCTTGTAAATGGTTTACCTGCAAATATACTATTTGATTCCGGAGCCAATTACTCCTTTGTATCGCATAAATTTGGTGGAAGATTAGCATTGCCTGTAGAAAAACTAGATAATGCCCTGATTGTAGAAGTTGCCAGTGGCAAATTCGTACCTGTTAGTAATCGTATTAGGAACATCGTCATTAACCTAAACGGAAACGAATTCCATGAGGAACTATTACCCATAGAGTTAAACGGTTTCGACATCGTTTTGGGTATGGATTGGCTTAGCGCCAACGATGCCGAGATATTATGCCGAAAGAAGATAGTTAGGATAAACCCACCCGGAAAGGAATCATTTATGGTGTACGGGGACAAACGCAGAGTGAATTCTGGAATCATCTCCTTGATGAAAGCCAGAAAATGTTTGTCCAAAGGATGTGCATCATACTTGGCATTCGTAATCGATGCTAAAAAGGAAAAGAAAGAGGTGCAGAATATACCGGTTGTGTGCGATTATCCGGAAGTCTTTCCCGAAGATCTTCCCGGATTACCACCTGATAGGCAAGTAGAATTTCGTATAGACTTATTACCAGGAACAACACCGATAGCAAAGGCACCTTACCGATTAGCACCGACGGAGATGAAGGAGCTCATGACGCAACTTCAGGAGCTGTTGGACAGCGGTTTCATTCGACCTAGTTCATCACCCTGGGGAGCTCCGGTGTTATTCGTGAAGAAGAAGGACGGAAGCATGAGGATGTGCATAGACTACCGAGAGCTGAATAAGGCAACGGTGAAGAACAAGTATCCATTGCCGAGGATTGATGACCTATTCGATCAGCTGCAAGGTTCAAGCTACTTCTCAAAGATCGATCTTAGGTCAGGATATCATCAGCTGAAAGTGAGAGAGCAGGATATTGAGAAGACTGCATTCAGAACAAGATATGGACACTACGAGTTCTTGGTTATGTCATTCGGACTAACCAATGCTCCCGCAGCATTCATGGATTTGATGAACAGGGTTTGTAAACCATTCCTCGATAAATCCGTGATAGTGTTCATCGACGACATTCTCATATACTCGAAAAGCCAGGAGGAGCACGGCAAGCATCTACGAGAAGTGTTGGAGGTGTTAAAGAAGGAGAAGCTTTTTGCAAAGTTCTCCAAATGCGACTTTTGGATACGGGAAGTCCAATTCTTGGGTCATGTTGTTAACCAAGAAGGAATAATGGTTGACCCCGCCAAGATCGAAGCTGTAATGAAGTGGGAACGTCCGAAGAATCCCATGGAGATTCGAAGCTTTCTAGGATTAGCTGGATATTACCGACGATTTATCCAAGGCTTTTCTTTGATAGCTGCTCCATTAATAGCTTTGACCCATAAAGGAGCTACGTATACATGGAGTGAGAAACACGATGAGGCGTTCGAGAAGCTAAAGAAGAAGTTATGTGAAGCGCCGATACTTTCTCTACCCGATGGAGTCGAAGATTTCGCAGTTTATAGTGATGCATCTGGAGTCGGGTTAGGTTGTGTTCTGACCCAAAGAGAAAAGGTGATAGCATACGCATCTCGACAATTGAAAGAGCACGAAAAGAACTACCCCACTCATGATCTGGAGTTGGCAGCGGTAGTATTCGCCTTAAAGATATGGAGGCATTACCTCTACGGCACGAAGTGCAAGCTCTTCACTGATCATAAGAGTCTCCAGTATCTCTTTAATCAGAAGGAGTTGAACATGAGGCAACGACGCTGGCTAGAACTTCTCAAGGACTACGACTGTGAGATACTTTACCACCCAGGTAAAGCAAATATTGTTGCTGATGCTCTTAGTCGGAAAGTCAATCTTGAAAGAAGAAGGCCAAGAGCGTTAAGAATTGAAGTCGTCTCGACGATTGTGGAAAGTATCAGGAAAGCTCAAGAAGAAGCCTTAGAAAAGAATGACCGAAAGGAAGAACGTTTGGGAAAAACGTTAGTGTTCGGTACGAACAGTCGAGGACTGAAGGTATTCCAAGATCGAATTTGGGTACCTAAGACGGGAGGAATAAGAGATCTTCTAATGGAAGAAGCACACAAGACCATGTACTCGATTCATCCCGGTAGCACTAAAATGTATAGGGACCTAAAACCCTACTACTGGTGGCCGACGATGAAGCTCGATGTTGCGAAGTATGTGGCTGAGTGCGTAACATGTGCGAGGGTTAAGGCACAACATCAAAAACCGTATGGGAGTTTAGAACCCTTACCTGTACCCATGGGTAAATGGGAAGACATCACCATGGATTTTGTGACTAAACTGCCCAGAACGAAGAACGGACACGACATGATTTGGGTAGTCGTGGATCGTTTCACTAAGAGTGCACACTTCATAGCAGCCAACGAGAAGTGGTCTATGGATAAGCTCGCAAATGCTTACGTGAAGGAAATTGTAAGACTTCACGGTGTCCCTCTTACGATTGTGTCAGATCGTGATAGTCGTTTCACGTCGAGGTTTTGGAGGAGTCTACAAGAGGAGTTGGGTACAAAGTTGTGTTTGAGTACTGCTTACCATCCGCAAACTGATGGTCAGAGCGAAAGAACGATTCAGACGTTGGAAGATATGTTGAGAGCATGTACCCTCGAATTCCAAGGGAATTGGGACGAACACTTACCTCTAGTAGAATTTTCCTACAAAAATAGTTTTCACTCGAGCATCAAGATGGCACCTTATCAAGCCTTGTATGGACAGAAGTGTCGTACGCCGTCTTGTTGGCTTGAAGCCGGAGAGAAGCAGTTTATGGGCCCCGAGATAGTCCATGAGACTGCTGAGAAATTGAAGGTGATTCGGGAAAGAATGTTAGCAGCTCAGGATCGTCAGAAGAGCTATGCTGACAAGAAAAGACGACCGATAACCTTCGAAGTTGGGGATTCCGTTTTACTTAAAGTCTCACCGTGGAAGGGACTTATACGATTTGGGAAACGAGGAAAGTTGAATCCAAGGTTTATTGGACCGTTCAAAGTTCTTCAGAGGATTGGGAACCAAGCTTACAAGCTGGAATTGCCCGAAGAACTCAATGGTATTCATAACACCTTCCATGTGTGTTATTTGAGAAAATTCGTGGGAGATGTTCCCGATATAATTCCAATCTCAGAGTTAAAAATAGATGAAAATAAAAGGCTGATCGAAGAGCCCGAGGCAATTGTTGACCGTAAGACTAAGAAGTTACGACGCAAGATGGTCAATTTAGTGCTAGTCCGATGGAAACATTCGAATGGGCCGAATCTCACTTGGGAAACAGAGGATGACATGATGAGTCGTTATCCACATCTGTTTGCTGATGCATGATTCCGGGACGGAATCATCCTAAGGGGGAGAGAATTGTAACGCCCGGGTTTCAGGGCTAAGCATTTTTGTCAATGTAATAGTCTAGGTCAACTATTGTAACTCTTTTTGAAGTAATAAATATGAAATATTTGAGTATTATGTGAATTATGTGTGTTTATGTGTTTATTATTTAATTATAAATATATAATTAATAAAGAATAAAAATGAGCGTCAAAATTAAAGTGTGAGATAATCCCGATATCTCTACATAAAGTTGTAGAATATGTCTCAAGGTTTCCGTACATATAAAGAATGCCGAAATCCGAGCTATAACGAAGAAGTTATGGCCCGCCGAAGTTTTACGACAAAACCGGCACGATACCGGGAGACGTAAATAGTGAATTTACGATAGAAGACTTTTTAGCCTTAGAAATCTAAACAAAAGTCGTAGAATATGTTAAACTAAGAACATCGATAAAAAGAACGCCCAAATCTGACTTCGTATGAAGAAGTTATGATTTTTCTAAGATTCGGCTTAGCAGTGCACGGCCTGAAACTCGAATTTTAGTTCGAGCGGTTTTTGGCTTACGCAACGTAAATGAGAGTTGAAGATCTCATTAATAGGAAATCAACGGTAAAAAGACAGACAAAAACAGAGTCCGTATGTAGAAGTTATTAATTTTACGCAGACGTTTAACAGTATAATCTCCTTGTACTGTTAAATTTAAGATCGGTCGAGAATTAGCTGACGGTGTCAAAATGAAAGTTGTAGATCTTATTATTACCTACGCGTGGATATAAAGAACGTCAAAAACGGAGGTCGTATGTGAAAGTTACGGATTTTAGAAGTCGGAAGTGTGCTGTGCGAAAATGGGTGATGTGGCACAATCTTGGCCATTGCTTTCTCCCCAAGGCTTGCCACCAGATGGTGACATGTGGCACCAAGTTCAGCCACATTTCACCCTATAAATACCACCTCTCCCACCCTCATTTTCTTCACACCTTTCCCATTCTTTCTTCTCTTTACTCTCTCTCTCTCTCTAGAACCTCTCTCTAGCCCCGAAATCCCTCGAAAAGCCTAGGGAACCTCCCTAGCACGAGGCGGAAGCCCCGGAGTGCTCGAAGGCTCTGAGAAGAAGAGCTTTTCAGCTCGGGAACGCTGCTCCAAGCAAAGCCCGGTTTTCTATAAAACCCGCTGTAAGTGAGCTACGCCTACGCTATTTTTAATATAAATTTTATTTAATTATAGTAACGTTATTAGGAACTTATAATAAATACTTGGGCTATTATTATGGGTTATATAAGTATTTTTTTGACGCTTATATAATAATAATAATGATAGCTAGACTATTAATTAGTCTCGACGAATAATAAACTAAACTCTAGTGGTAATAATACTAGGTTTCGTCGAAGAAAAATTCTTTTTAAGAAGCGAAGCGCTGTCTGAGTTCGGAATCACCACCTTTTCCGGTGAGTGCATAGTTACCTTCAACTTACACATAGATATGAAGTATTTTATATAAATTACGTGCTATGTGTGCATATTATCTGAATACTTGCTATCTATGCTAGATGAACGTTGTTATACATGTTTTCAATGATTTAAACTGTATATGTATTTTATATCTACGAAAATGTTGGGGTAAAACATGGGTAGATGTAATAGGTGATGTGTGATAAAATGATGAGAGGCCTCGATGTTGTTGTTGTTGATCCAGTCATCTAGCGGAGTATAGATGACGACCACTGACTCTTCTAGACAGTCCAGTGGAACACTAGCAGGTTCGCAACCTGTAGGTGTTGTGAACGATGTGTTCACCGGTGTACTCCATCCCCCACATGGTTGCCTATTAGGACATTTATTGCTGAGGAATCCCCTTAGCAGTAGTGTCCGTCCCGATGATAATCCTTAGGCTAGGTCCCTTATGATAGGTGTTTAGGGACGTAAAGTGAGGATAACGGGAACGGGTAATCGGGTTATTGTTGATTGATGAAATTAATAAACTTATTTATTGTGGGTTGAAAACCCTATGTGCTCACCAGGCTCCCAAGCCTGACCCACTCAGTTTTATGTATTACAGGTAGTGGCGCATGAGCATAGGTGTGATGTTTTGGACGAGGGATTACGGATATAGGCCTGTAGATATGAAATAATGTAGTAAGGCTTATATTGTACTGTTTATACTTTTGATCTGTACGAACATGACATCCCGAGTCTTTTAATGAATACATTTCTATGGAAATGCTTTTGATAAATCTTTATCATATTATTGTTTTGGTACAAATTCCGCAAACCATTTATTAAAAGATAACTCTGATTTTGAAATAAAGTATAAACAAAACCGGTCCTTTCTGGCCGTGATTTTGGGGATGTCACAGCAATGGTAGGCCCGTGTGCTTCCAGGTGGCAAGAAGTTAAGATTGAACAAGTTTATTCCATATGAGTTTAGATTTGTCACTAACCTCCTCTTGTGGTTATGAAAAATTCACATGGATAGGAACACATACACCATAAAATCTAAGTGTCATGAAAAATTCACATGGTGAGGAAACGCTTTGACTAAGTAGATTTTAAGTAGATAGAAATTGTGATATTTGCATTCTCAAAGTCATTAGTGGAGCGTGTGTGGTTAACCGGTACACTAACATGGACTTGTGAGAAATGGAAAAGGTCTAAAAAATTGAGACTATGATTACGACATCACTTTTCATAGTTCTAAAAATTGTTTAGACACACATGTGAGCTATCTAAGGAAATTTGTATGATATTGATAAAGTCTTATCAAAGCATCTTGTATCAAAAATCTGAACTTTGGTAATGAAAGTCAATGAAGTATTGATTTCTAGAAGTCCAACTGATTTCTGAGTACGTGTCAAAGTTAGTGGGAGCATAATTGTTATGCTAGTAATTATTATGCTAGTGGGAGCATATCAATTATGATAAGTGTTGCAAGTTAGCAATGTTAATTATAGAAAAACAAAGTTTTCAATTGAGAAAAGTTGTTTTGCTATAATTAAGGGAGAGGAAATTATACTTCATTTCAGTTTAGATTGAGATTGTAATCATCTTTAGTCAAGGATATATATATATATATATATATATATATATATATATATATATATATAAATTTTATTTTGGAATGGTTCAACATAAGGAAATTGTATGTATATTGCATTCTCAAAGGTGTTTGGGGCCATATAGGATTACTATTATTCTTGTGTTTCACTTTGCATGTGTTGACTTCCCGGATAACTAGGTTAGTCAAACTCTCCACAGTCAATCATACTTTGGATGTAGGTATTAATCAAGATTGTCATGAATTAGGCTTGTAGAGGTCTAAAGTGTTTAGACATAACAAAAGTTTTTGCAACATTCATGAGTGCTCCTGGAATGAGATTCGAGCATTGGATTGAACCCACGCTCATTTGAATCACTTCATGGATTTTATCACGAGTGATCATGAGACGATAATATCTTATATTATTCAAACCTAGAGATATGATTTGTTGACTATGAGTTGGTTATACATTGATTGTACGAAAACGCATCAGTAACTTGATGTTACAAAATGTGCCTTTGTGTATGATTCAACAAGTAGTTAGTACAAGCATATGGGTCGAAGTTTATCCATTCCTTTTACCCTTGGAGGAAGAAGAGCGATATCTGTGGGCCCCTCGTTAATTTAGTGATGAAAAACGTAAGTGCTTGGCCGGGGCTGGAGTGATTTGAATTTGTTTAATTAGTCGCTCGTCATAAATCGAAAATTGGGAAACAACAAATGGATAGAGAAAATGGTTATAATCCATGTCTCGGACCATAGGATATCTAGAATTGAGGAATATATGATCCCTTATCTAAAGGACATGTCATTGACTAGGTCAAAGTTCGACAGTGGCTTTTAAGAGCTACGATTGCTAGTCGGGATCTTGGAGTCGTATTTGAAATAATAGTTTTAGACTTATCCAAGTAGGAGACGGTTGGATTAGATGTCTAAGCCCATAACTATTATTGGTATGTACTCAATCTGAGAGTAGCATGGGCCATTTTGGGTTGCATATCATCAGGACAATTTGTTAGAATAGACTCTTGAGAGAAGATTATATATGATTTATTAATATATTATAAGTTCTAATATATTAATATGAAATCATATGTTTTAATTAGTATTGATCAAGAATTAATTTGGAATTAATTTAGTGATAAAAAGAGACTAATTAAATCTACGGGGACTAATTATGGTAATTAGTTATATTTATATGTGTTGGGCTTATGATCCATGTTGGACCAAGTTTATGTATGGATACATAAAGAGTTGGGCCACATGAACCATTGATCATAAACCCATGGGTATGGGTTTGGGTTAATCCAAGACCTTTGGAATTCCACATATAAATATGTTACTTCATAGCCAAGATCACAACTAATGTATTCTCAAAGGATATGGACGATTTTGGTGTGTATGAATTCTCTCTCAAGTTTCATCCTTTGTCCTTGATGTGTTGTGACTTCATTTGAGGCTTCCACACTATTGGGGCTAAGCTCTTAAGGCCAAATACATCAAGACTTCAAGCTACACAAAAGGTATGTTACCCTAACTAGTATCTTGTATGATATATGACAATCGCATGATAGTTATAGGCTTAATACCTTGGAAATAACATTTGCATGTATAATTTGTGAAAACATATATCCAATGTATTTAGGGTTGTATGTGCACCATAGGATGTTGTGGTATACAAAACCCATCAGGGTTAAGATGGGTAGATGAATGATGAGAAATAAAAGATGATATAGATGATGAGTGATGGAAGATGATGAGAAGCCGACTTAAACGATGATCCAGTCATCTAGCAGAGTATAGATACTAGACAGTCCAGTGGAATGCTAGTAGACTCGCAACCTCTATGTGTTTGTGAACGACGTGTTCACTAGATGTACTCTAAAAGTGAGTTTGCAATCAAATACTTTTTAGCCTTAACAATCTAAATGAAATTCGTAGTACACGTTAAACCGATAGCGTGCATATAGAGAACGTCCAAATCTAACTTCGTTAGAGGAAGTTATGATTTTTCTAAGATTTGACACAACAATACGTAGCACATAAATTGAATTTTAGATCGATCGATTTTTAGCCGACACAACCTAAACGAGAATCAAAGAACTCGTTAATAAGAGCGCAGCGGTATAAATACAGACGAAAACGGACGTCGGGTGACAATGTTATGAATTTTTAACGGACTTTAAAAATATAACTTTAGCTAACGGAGTCTAAACAGAAGTTGTAGATCACATTACTACCTACGTGTGGATTTAAAGAATGTCGAAAATGGAGCTCGTATGCGAAAGTTACAGAATTTAGAAGATGATTAATTTATTGGTTAAGTTCCGAAGCTGACATGTGGCGAGATCTTAGCCCCACCTTCTTCCCCACGGCTTCGCATGCAATGCTAACACGTGGCCACGAACGCCACACGTAACATACAGTACGCCCAACATACTGAAGTATGCCTAGCGTACCTTTTATGTATTCCCCACGTTCGACCCCTACCCTGCTTATAAATATGAGGCTTTTTCCTTATTTTTCTTCACACCTTTTCTCAATTTCTCTCCCAAACACCCCCAAACCCTCAAGGATTTTCCCTAGCACCTCATAGGTGTTAGTAGCGAGTCCCGGAGTGCCAAAAGGCTCCGATATGAAGAGCTTTCGGCTGAGAAGTATTGCCCGCGTAGAGCCTGGTTCCTCGCTAAACTCCCTTGTAAGTGAGTTATGCTTACCCTACTGTAAGTATAACTTTTGTTTAAGTTCATCATTATTATTATGAACCTGTAAACAAGATTTATCATTGATTCAAAGTCATTATACTAATCGATCTACTTACGGGGATGATGTCTAAGTTGTGATTTAGTGAAGTGTTTAAAGTGAGATTTCCAAACTGTACACTTTGTATACCAAATGGACCCTACCTCCGATATGATCCTACATGGTTGTTCTTTAATTGATAGATCATGAAAGTATACTTTTAGTTAATGATAAATCTAGACTAATAATTAGTCGCAATAAATATTAGACTAAAACTTATCGATAATAATGCTAGGTTTCGTCGAAGGAAAAGACAATTGTTAGAAGCGAAGCGCTACCCAAATTTCAAGTCATCACTTTAACATGTTAGTACATAGTTACTTTCATCTTACACATAGATATGAAGTATTTAATATAAATTATGTGATATGTGTGCATATTATCTATGTTGTTGATATCTATGTTGGATGAACAAAATATCCATGTTTTATTCGATTTAAATTGTATACGTATTTTATACCTATAATTATGATGGATAGATGAATGATGTGAATAAAAGATGATATAGATGATGAGTTGTGGAATATGATGAGAATCCGACTTAAACGATGATCCAATCATCTAGTAGAGTATAGATGACGACCATAGACTATTCTAGACAGTCCAATGGAATGCTAGCAGGCCCGCAACCTATATGTGTTTGTGAACGACGTGTTCAGTAGATGTACTCTAAAAACCTTGGCAATTATGGACTTAGTGCCTTATAAGTAAACGTTGGCATCTATGGACTTAGTGCCTTATAAATGAACGTTGACAGTTATGGATTTAGTACTCTATAGATGAATATTGGTAGCTATGGACTTAGTGCCTAATAGATAACATTGGCACTTTGGCAGCTTTGGACTTAGTGCTTGTTAGATAAACCCTGGCAGCAATGGACTTCGTGCCTATTCCTTAGGACAATCCTTAGGAATGAATAAATGAAGAACAGATTATTCTTAGGGTAGATCCTTAAAAATAAAGAAGATAACAGGGATGGTAAGTTGGGTTAATTATTTGATGATTAAACATAATAATTATATTATTATGGGTTGAAAACCCTATGTATTCACCAGGTTTCCCAACTTGACCTACTTAGTTTATTTGTATCATAAGTGTAGATACGAAGTTACATTACACCGAGAGATTAACGAAGATGTAAATCATTAGTGTAAATGAATGTAAGGTCTGTGTATGCTCATGTTTTTGTATTGACGTTGACATCCCAATATTTTAATATAAACAAAATACATTTCTTCGGAAATGCTTTGATAATATCATTATCATGTTTTCTAGGAACAAAAAGGATACTCTGACTTTAAAATAAGCATAAATAAAATTTTTTAAATGACTGTGAATTTGGGGATGTCACATTATTGCTTACGATTCGAGGCAGCTGAAGCCTCATGAGGCAAACTATCCTACAAATGATGTAGAGCTGGGGGTGGTGGTGTTTGCCCTCAAGATTTGGTGGCATTACCTATATGAGGTATGTTGTACTATCTACACGGATCACAAGAGTCCGAGGTATTTGATGGATCAATTGAACCTGAACATGCGACAACATAAGTGGCTGGATGTGGTGAAGGATTATGATTGTGGATCCTTTCCATTCGGGGAAGGCAATGTGGTGGCCGATGCTCTCAGCCGCAAGGCGATCGCAACTCCGATTAGGGATATATGTTTGAGGATGAGAGTGATTACTCCACTCTTAGAGATGATCCGAGGGGCTCAGGCTGAAGCTGTGATGGAAGAGCAACGAAAGAGTGAGCGCATTGTGGTTCAGGTGGCTTCCTTTGATTATGATAGCCGAGGGTTTTTGACTCTCCATATGACGGTGTGGGTTCCTTACTAGGGTGGTTTGTGGAAGTTTTTGCTGGAAGAGGCGTACAAATCGAGATTCTTTATTCATCCAGAGCGACAAAGATGATAGAGATCTCCATCCTGATTATTGGTCGCCATGTATGAAGCAGGATGTAGCTTTGTATGTGGAGAGGTGCCTGACTTGCATGAAAGTCAAGGACAAGCATCAGCAACCTCATGGAAAGATGGAGCAGTTAGATATTCCCATCTAGAAGTACGAAGAGATTACCATGGATTTCATCACGAAGTTGCCACGGACAACGCACAGAGTGGATCGATATGGGTCATCGTGGATCAATTAACCAAGAGCACGCATTTCATTCCGATTCGGGAGAGTATCTTTGCAAAGAGGTTGGTTGACATCTACATCAGGAAGGTTGTGGCATGGCATGGGGTGCCGGTTTTGGTGGTATTCGACATGGATGTCCGGTTTATTTCCAGATACTGAACAAAATTTCACGAGGAGTGAAGTACTCGCCTGCATTTCAGCACAACTTTTCACTAATATATGGATGGTCAGAGTAAGCATACCATCCAGACATTGGAGGATATTTTGAGGGCTTGTGTTCTGGATTTTGGCGACAATTAGGATATGTATCTTCTGTTAGCAGAGTTTTGTATAACAACAATTATCATGTCATCATCGATCGACCTCCTTTCGATATGCTCTATGAAAGGAAGTGTAGGACCCACGATATGTTGGGGTAAGGTCAGTCAACAGGTCATAGGGAGTACCGAGGTGGTACTCAAGATGTCCGAGATGATTTAGCATGTTTATGGTAAACTTTAAACAATGTAGAGTCGGCAGGAGAGCTACGTAGACAGACTCCGGTCAAACTTGGAGTTCCAAGTCGAGGATATGGTACTCCTGAAGGTGTCAATTTAGAAGGGTATCATCCAATTTAGGAAGCGGGGTAAGCTGGGACCCAGGTATATTGTTCCTTTCGGGGTAGTAGCCCGGGTGGGTAGGGTAGCGTATCGTTTGGGTCTCCCAGAGGAACTCAGTAGAATTCATAGTACTCTACATGTATCTCAGCTGCAGAAGTGTTTGGTTGATGATTCCACAGTGGTTCTATTCGAGGATATTCAGGTGGATGACCGCCTGAACTATATTGAGAGACCAACAACGATCCTTGACCGGAAGACAAAAACCTTGAGGAACAAGGTTGTGGGATTGCTGAAGGTACAATTGCAGCACTAAAAGGGTTCAGAGTGGACTTGGGAGCCTGAGGAAGAGATGAGGGAGCATTACCCAGAGTTATTTTTGGTAGTAGACTTCGAGGACGAAGTCTGATTCAAGTGGAGGAGAATTGTAACGCCCAAGTCGTCAGGTATAAACTTTAACCATTATTTCAATTAATCAAGCACTAAACCAGGGTAAGTTAGGTGTACACATGGTACACATGAAGTAATCCTTTACACGAGTGCATCGGGGATGACCCTTACATACATTGGGCGTACCCACGCATACGCAGGGCATACTCAAGCCAAAAGCAAACCCTAATTTTTAGGGTTTGTACCCTATTTAAGCTCATTAATTCCTTCAAGTTCATCTCCTTATCAACATCCTTTGCCTCTTAAGTCATATCTTGAAACCCTAATGCATTTTCCTTAAATTTTGAGCTTGTGTGTGTGTGTTTTGGGTGTGTGTGGTGCTTAGAGAAGAAGATGAAGAGTTATGAATAATCAATTGATCAAAAAGAGCTTGTAGATCTAGAGGTTTCTCATCATTTCTATCTTATTTAAGGTAAAAGCCTTCTATCCTGATGACTCCAAGTGTTAGTTTTTAGTTTAGGGTTTATTTCATCATAAAATGGTCCTAAGGTATTTCTTGAAAGTATGAGCTACTCTACAAGGTTATAATGTTAGATCCTAGTGTTTTTAACGTCCCTTGAGCATAAAAATGGAGTCTTGATGGATTAAGTTCAATCATGCAAGGATTGATGGTGGTTTCATGAAGATATTGTGGTTTAATCCAAGACTTCCCCCATTAAGACATGCAAAAGCATAAATTTGGCAACTTTATGGCTTAACGCACTTTAATAAGCATAGATCTAAAATTGGACGTTGGGTCTTAACTTGTTAAGACCTTAGAATGTGGTGTTGGTCAGCTGCAACATACACCGGGCGACCCTTGGGTTACGTTGCGCGTACACATCTGAAGTCCCGATGATACGAGGGTTGTAAGTACGTTGGGCATATTGATTGGTATGCTAAGTGTACTCATCAGAGAAGGATTTGTGCATATTTTGAGTCATGTGTGGAACTTAGTGACTTTGGGTACTTGGTGGACCGTAAGCTTTTTTGGGATGGGCCGTAAGCTTTTCTGGGATGGGCCTTTGGGGCTTGGGCTTTGGTCATAGATTATCTGTTGGACTTCGTGGTTAGTAGCATTTGGGCCTTGATGGTCTAGGCCGAATAAGGCAAGGAATAAGTAACTTTTTCCCTTAAGGCCAGGATTTAAGGTTTGGACTCACGGGTTGGATTATTGACCTAATTTCTAATTTGGGTTTATTTACTTGTGATTTAATGGGGATTTTCTGGTCCACCAGCCTGATCATTTGTTTGATAGTCAGCAGACTGAGGTGATTTTGATCACTATACTGTAGGAAACTAGGATATGTTATGTGCTTGTAGTCTTTGTGACTCCTGATATATGTGTTATATGCATGTATGTATGTTTGGTATATGTATGTGGGGTGAAATAGACCCGATACAGCCTTGTGCTGACATATGAGTTGAAATAGACTCGGGGGTCAAATATACCTGGGGTGAAATAGACATGATACAGCTTGGGCCGATGCATGAGTTGAAATAGACTCGGGGTGAAATAGACTCGACACAGCCTCGAGCTGGCAGATATGTATGGTATACGGTATTTTAGGGAGCTCACTAAGTTTTGTGCTTATGGTTTTCAATTTAAGTTTTCAGGTACTTTCGGATCGAAGGGGAAGATCCCGTGATGATCATGGCACACAATCCACATTGTTCTGCATTTTATTTGACTCTGATGTATTTGGATGATTGTTGACATAAACTGATTTCATTATGGTTTTAAGAAAAAGTTAGGATTATAGTGTTATTATTATAAAAACTGGATTTTTTGGTCTTGAATTTTGGGACGATACACATTAACCACACCCAAAGGGGTCTAAATCTCTCCTTCCCCAAGGCCCATAGCCTTATGATAACTGATCTTCGAGTCACGACCTCGAATTTGGAAATGATTCGAAATAGGGTGTTACATAAGGGAGGTGCAGAGTGCACACTTGATTGAGTTTGTTCAAGATTCAAATCAGATTGTCATTTAAGGGCAAAGCCCTTTAATGAATGGGGGCTCGGAGACTGCGCCCTTGGAAGCGGTCCAAGGGGCAGAGCCGTTGGCTGGGTTCAAGCTTATTTAAATGCATCAGAAATCCAAATTCTTGAAAATGAACTCGATATTGACTTTTGTTTTGACCTTATTTAAAAATCCGTTTTTTGAAAGTTTTGGCAGTTTTTTTTTTTATAGTTTGAAAATGTTTTGTGACAGTTTTCAGACACAGATCTAAAAACAGTTTTTGATCATATTTTCTAGTATACATACAGAACTCATAATCTCTGATTCCATGTTCTTGTTTTCTCTCATTCTAAGTCTTATCCAATTGTTGATTTTAGGAGTACCGCCAAAATACTTCAATGTTAGTGTCATCACGATTCTCAGAATTCCAAAAACTATCATACCCCAAATCTCTAATAGGATTTAGCCCAAACCGAAATGAAAGAAAAATGAATGATAGAAATCTCGAACCCAGAATTTTCTATAAACAAGTACTACTAACTTTAGTATTGATAATGAAAAATTAAATATATTTCTATCTTTTTTTATTTATATAAAATAATGACATGTGTAATTCATTAATTTTCTCTTTTAATCTAGTTGATTTGAACTTTTTGTTTTTATATAAAATAATGACATGTATAATTTATTAATTTTCTTTTTTAATCTATTTGATTTGGACTCTTGTTCTAATATAATAAATAGAAAGATAAATAAAACAAGAGGTAGAAGATTTTGATTTGTCAATGATAGTTATTAAAAAAGATATATGGCTGAATATTCATGTATATATAGAGATGAATGGTGATGATGCCTAATTTATGTTGATTGTTGAGTGATGTGAGTTTCTAGAATTGTTGATAATGAGTATGAGTATAGTTGATCAGCTCAAACTATCAAGAAATTATTCATTCTAACTATCTAGGATTATCTGTCATATAGGATTATAACTAATATCACATTAAATGGTAAGTTATCTGAAAGTCACTCAAACATTCAGTTCAAACGTAATTACTTGACTAATATATATCTATATCTCTAGCACATCACATGTTATTGAATGAGGTTGATTCAAGATAAATATCTTTTTTATAATATTAATCTAACTTTAAGTTGAATATATATGCAAATGGAAAAATTGAATGTGTAATTACTGTGGAATAAACAAAGAACACTTTTTTTATGGATATATATATATATATATATATATATATATATATATATATATATATATATATATATATATATATATATATATATATATATATATATATATATATATATATAAAGAATTTTAAACATTTCTTGAAATTTAAAAAGTATCACTCCTACTACATCATATACAACCAACTTATGTTTAACATTCAATACACATTATATTTCCATTTCAGAAACTAAACACATTAAACATTAATGCTTCATAAATAATCAAAGATACTCTTTCATTAATTAAATGACTTTCCTTTTTTATTCCACTAATCGCGTGTTGTTATCTCCGACCTTCCCCTATTAAAACCCACTCATAATCATATATAATCATATTGGTATTTCTCAACAGTTGCGTTCTTCGCTTTGTCAAGATTGTAGATAACTTTTGATTTTTATGTTGTATTCTGTCATCTGTCTAAGAAGGTATATGGTAAGAATACTTTTTAACTAAAAAACAAAGTACTACATCTTTCGGTTTTACCGATTTGTTTATATTGTTGGATTCTATTTGAATTGATTTTTAACAAGCATCTAGGATTTTATTAGTACTATCCAATTCAGAATCTTGTTAAAAAA
Source organism: Lactuca saligna (assembly GCF_052625555.1). Taxonomy (NCBI): domain Eukaryota; kingdom Viridiplantae; phylum Streptophyta; class Magnoliopsida; order Asterales; family Asteraceae; genus Lactuca; species Lactuca saligna. The sequence goes on from NC_136424.1 coordinate 3,359,898, forward strand.
TAAAAGTAAAATGCTATAATAAAAAAATTAATGGATAAACATTATATAAATTAAAATGGTTTCAGGACTATAAAAACAACTTAAAATAGATTGAAAAAATAAAATTGGATTGAATTATTACAACCTTACAACCCACCAAACCGGTTAAAGTTCTGAAACAAGTTAAGACGTTGCGGTTATTAGATGTTAAAATTAGGAATGAATGATTAATTGATATTTGCAAGGAAGTGACACATAAATGAATTTATCAACATTTGAGGATCGTAAAAACGAAAAAAATTATCAATTTTCTAACTTGGTTATACTTAAATGGTTTTATGGTTTGATCTCATAGTCGTAAGAAAACTATTCGTCAAAATATATTAATCAGCATCGGGAAACTATTTGTCGCCGCTGTTTTGCGTGGGCACACAACTAGTGTGTATGTGTGTGTGTGTCTATATATATATATATATACATATATATATATATATATACATATATATATATATATATATAGGTAAAAGATCAAATGAGAACCAAAGAAGATTAAAAACTCTAAGAACTTATATTTTAGCTTATATTAAAGGTACACATACATTTTTGTCAAATATATGTTTGCAAACTATATAAAAGACATTTTGTCTACCAATACATAGAATGGCATAATATCAACTCAAAACTCTCAAACATCTCTTATTTCCTTCCACAAATACAAGATCACCACGTTCGACAAACGACCACCACCGATAAATCATTGTCGCAGCTGGCGGCCCAACCTCAGTCACCTCTTGACCACATCGTTGAATTACCGCCACTTCCTTCCTCCTCTACGCACATCAGATCTATTCAAATCAACCAACCGCAACATCTCCGACATCAAACCACCGACTGCTGCTGATTTTCTCCAACAAAAACCATTGATACTCACAGATCTAAAGCTTGAGATGACGAGGTTCTCATATCGGGTTAGATATGATGTGTGGCCCGATCTAGATCTTCATCTCCAGGCCTCCGAAGTCCAGATCTGATGGAGCATGAGAAACCTTCTATAATCTTCTTTCTTCAGTCGTCATCCTCTACGATTGGTGTTTTTTGTGTTGAAAAATAATGATTTGATTATGAGTTCATAAATTTGCACATTTTTTTTAGTTCTCACAATAACTCAGCCATATATATATATATATATATATATATATATATATATATATATATATATATATATATATATATATATATATATATATATATATATATATATATATATATTCTATCCTAATAAAAGAGTACAATTTTGCTACGTGGCAATTGCTCAGCCCTCCCCAATGCGTCTTTTCCCGCTCAAATTATCTAACTGAGATTCCATAATCACCCTTCAAGAAAATACTATCTTCCTTTTACTTGGTGCATGAAATCCAATATTTTCAAATTTTGTATCTTGATTTTGTTCCTGATTTCCTGCAATTGAAATTTCAAACACTGGTTGCAAGAAATCAGCAATCATCAATTAATCAACACGCTAATAAAGAAATTTGGATTCATCTCCAAATTTGAATCGTTCTTCTGTCGACTTCGTATATAACTAGAACACACATTCATCTGTTTTCACTATTTTCTTGATTCTAAAATTAAGTATTAGTTTGATCAATCATTTAATTCTGCCTTCTTAACCTAGAATAATAAATGATATTCAGAAACAATTTTTACATGATGTGGTGATAGAAAACTTGAATTCGATGTGGCACTCTATGTATTTGATATAATGCTATTGAGAATATCTTTTTCTTATCAAACATTGTTACACTCATTTATTAATGTCGAATAAGTGAAGTGAGCATTGTATTTCTTTTATTTGTATTCTAGTTCTTCATTTATTTTGTTTTGTCATCATGAAATAACTTTAAAAATTGTATTTGGGTGTGTGTGTCTCTAATGTGTGTGTTTGGTATTCATCAGAGAGAGGAGAGATTTTTTCTGTTCAATTTGGGATTCCGACTAGAGTTTGTTGAGTTCAAGAATAGTAGCAAAGCGTTTGTATCTTATTCTGCAGCTTCCAAACAGTTATCTATATGAACAGAGACGATATCCAGGTGTCGGTCCATTTTCTTTTTATGATTTTGGTTTTACCATTTTGGATACTGGTATGTTTTCCATAAGATACTATCAAAAGATTATATTCTTAAAGTTTTGATATCGAATCAATATTATACTTCATGATCTCGTTTTGGATCAAATTAATATTGTACTATCCAAGCATAGGTTTTATGGGGAACATGATATAAGGAAGAGTGGTACTTGAATAGCTTCGTTGAGTTTTTCATTTTGACTATTAATAATGTTTAGGATTTGTTTCTTTAGAAAGTGTTACGATTAATTCTAGGGGTTTTCATTTCTATCATATTTTTCCACAGCGATAATAGTTTGTTGGAAAGGAGAATTCAGTTGAGAAAAGTGATGAGAAGGTACAATAACAGAGAAATTTAGGATTTCGAGCATGAACTTGCCAGTGGTAATCAGAAATTGATGCTGGGATAGATGATGTGAGAAATGGTGAATGCAAGTTGTGCTTTTCTGTAGTTTTTATTTTTCCCTTATATCAATATGTGGTAACCACGGAAAGTTTATTTCTTAAACGGTCAAAGTTATAATGCTTTAATCATGAAATAATATACTTAAGTGACTAAATTGATAAAATGTTGAAACTAAATAATTAACTAATTTCTCACCACCAAATGCATTATGTATAAATTTCATTTCGATATCTAGCATCAAAGAAACCAATAGGTTACCGTTTCATTTTTATTTCACATTTTCACCCCATTTTACTTCATAGTTTTCCTTTTTATTCCATAAATTGCAAGTCCAAATTGGATTGGTATTTTCATTTCTATCACCAAATCACAATTTACCAGTAGAAATCATTTCTACCTTTTTAACTTCATCATTCCTAACCTTTTTAGTTTATAATTTATCATAATTAGTATCAGCATAGAAACTTAAACTACTTTTGATTAATTATTTTATATTTTATATTTAGTCCTTTTTTCATATCTCAAAATGTAAGGACATCTTCTTTAGTCTATTTTAAACACCATTTATCAATACATCTCTATGTTAAATTAAAAAAATAACAATCTACTTTTAACTTATTTTTTATAATAACATTCTATTTAAATTTTCTCTGTTGCAACATTATATTTTGTAAATAAATCTACCCAATTTATCAATGTCTACTAAAGTTGTGATTTTATTTTTCTGAATATAACTAAACTTTTATTATTATAATCTTATTTCGTTTTAATGATTTTATTATGTTCAATTTTTGGTAGGGATTTTATTCTTCTCACTCATATGATTTACAAGAACATGCATATGAATTCCATGCAATCTATGGTCCCATATATTGGCTTGCATGTCATCGAAATTGCTAATTCTCAGTAGAATTGTCATATAATGTGAACTCAGACCGTGGTTTTTCTAATTTTGTTCTTTGTTTTCCTTGAAGAAGAGTGGCAAACTCGATGAATTATAATATTAAGTAACGCCCGTTTACCATTTTTTATATTAATTGTTTTGGAATTATGATTTTTTCTATACATGCATGTTGCTCAAGGGATTAGCTAACTTGAAATTTTGAAAAAAAAAATATCATATATATTATGTTTTGAAGTTCTTTGGAATACAAAGTGTATCAAAAAAAAGTAATCAACGAAAGCAAACTATTTGATGTCTGCCGAAAAAAACTAATCGATAAAAGAATCCACTCGCCAAAAAGAAACTATTCACTTTCCTGTTACTAGGGTTGTTCACTATTCCGATAAAACCGAATTATCCACTTGGATAATTCAGATTAGACTATTTGGTTCGGATAATCGGATTTTTGGATTGGTTTTTAGCAAAATCCAATTATTATTTTGGATTTTGGTTGGTTTTGGATAGTCCATAAAAACCAAATAACAACTTATCATTTTCTTATTCATATATATTTTTGTTTTTAATATACTTCTTTTAGATATTTATTAAATGTAAGTTAATTTTTAAATAGATTCGAAAGTATTACCAAATAAAAACCTTAAATATGTACTTCTTCATGTTTTTATCTATAGAATATTAAATGATAACATATTTTTCTTAAAGTTTATTCATAAATTTTAATTCAAAACTAAATAATTTACTTTTGTTTAGAGTTGTCTAATATTCAAGTTATATAATTTTTAAATATTCCATCTCTTGAAAACCGAATTGTAAAAACCAATCCAATCGAACTGTAATTTGGTTGGTTCAGATCAGATTTGAATTTAGTTTGGATGGTCGGATCCATGTTTTGAAAACATGTAACATCTCATACGGCATGCATAAGCTTGAATCAACTAAGTATGTGTAACGCCTGCAGATCCGGGCTAGTCAATTTAGAGGCAATAGGGGTCGAAAACGACTTTTCGACAAAAAGATTATTTAGAATAAATAATCTTAACCAAGTTGTAGAATATGTCACAAGGTTTACGTACATATAAAGAACGCCGAAATCCGAGTTATAACGAAGAAGTTATGACCCGTCGAAGTTTCGCGTCGGAACCGGCACGGCGCCGGGAAGCGTAAATAGTAAATTTATGATAGAGAGAGATTTAGCCTTAGCGCTCTAAACGAAAGTCGTAGAATATGTTAAACTAAGAACATCGATAAAAAGAACGCCCAAATCTAACTTCGTATGAAGAAGTTATGATTTTTCGAAGTTTCGGATTAGCGGTGTACAGCCCGAAATTCGAATTTTAGATCAATTGATTTTTAGCCGACACAACCTAAACAAGAATCGAAGATCTCATTATTAGTAGCATAAAGATAAAAAGACAGACGAAAATGGACATCGGATAAAGAAGTTATGAGATTTTAACGGACCAATCCTGTCCCGTCCTGTTAAAAATATAACTTTAAAAATAAAGTCAAAATTAGCCAACGGAGTCTAAACGAAAGTTGTAGAGTACGTCTCCACCTACGCGTGGATATAAAGAACGTCAAAAACGGAGTTCGTATGAACGAGTTACAAATTATAATAGCATATTTACGTATAAAAATAAAGTATAAATCATGTATACGTACACATATATATACATATGTATATATCATTAGAAAGGTATCGACGATGCGGTCATTATAAGACTAATATTGAGTTCTTTCGACATTAGTTTAGTACAAATATCATTAAATCCATTTAAAATAGTATTATAGAGGGGTGTTTAGTTGTTTATATAACTAAAAGGTCATTAAGTAATTATGGAGGGTAGTTTTTGAAAATTCAATTAGTATAAATAAGAGCCTTGGGCTCTCATATTTCTTGCACCATTCTCTTGATTCAAGAGTCTTTCTCTCCTTATCCCCCGAGCATTTCGGTCCCTCGTGATTCGACTTATCTTTCTGTAGTTTTAGTATAGTAAGGTGAGCGCTGAAGCGCTGCACGAATCTTTCTTAGAAAGATTCAGCGACGAAGTTCTGCCCCTGCAGAGCCCGACTCCTAGCTAAAATCCCCTTGAAAGTAAGTTATGCTTACCCTATTTTAAATATAGTTTATATTTAAAATTAGTATTGTTATTATAAATTTATAATAAATATTTGAGCTATTATTATGACTTATATAAGTGTCGCTATAATATCTTTTAACTACTCGCGGTACGGGAAATCTGGTTTAAAGGGCCGCATAGGGTTGTTGGATTTCAGAAGTGCTATACGCCAAAATGGTCCTGCCCTCCGGTGTTTTATGTTTGGCCCCCGTCTGTACATAGTAGTTGGAAAGTATTGTTTAAACGCTTATATAATAATAATAATAATAATAATAATAATAATAATAATAATAATAATAATAATAATAATATTAATAATATTAATAATAATAATAAGACTAATAATTAGTCACGGTAATATTAGACTAAAATCTAGTGGTGATAATACTAGGTTTCGTCAAAGAAAATTATTTTAAAGTAAACGAAGCGCTGTCCGAGTGCCGAGTCACCACCTTCTCAGGTGAGTGCATAGTCCCTTTCATCTTACACATAGATATGAAGTATTTTAATATAAATTACGTGCTATGTGTTCATATTGTCTGAATACTTGCTGTCTATGCTGAGCGAAAGATTTTATACATGTTTTAAATGATTTAAACTATATATGTATTTTATATCTACGAAAATGTTGAGGTAAAACATGGGTAGATATAATAGATGAAATATGAGTTGGATGATGAGTTGAGAGGTGATATAGACTATAAGGTGTGGGTGAGAGGTGTACGATGTGAGAAGCCTTTTTCCCAAACGATGTCCCCGTCATTCAGCAGAGTATGGATGACAACCACGGACTATCCTAGATAGTCCAGTGGAACACTATCAGGATCGCAACCTGTAGGTGTTGTGAACGATGTGTTCACTCGGTGTACTCTAAACCTTGGTGATCATGCAGACTTGATACCTAGACCCTGGTGATCATGCAGACTTGGTGCCAAAACCTTGGCGACTATGCAGACTTAGTGCCTAAACCCCGGTGACGATGGACTTCGTGCCGATTCCTTAGGATGATCCTTAGGAATGTATGAACGAGGAATAGTTGATTCTTAGGGTAGATCCTTAAGAATAAAGTAGATAATAGGGATGGGTAATTGGGTTGATTGTTTGATTGTTTGAAAATAATAATTATATTATTGTGGGTTGAAAACCCTATGTACTCACCAGGTTTCCCAACCTGACCCACTCAGTTTATTTGTATCACAGGTGTCGATATGAAGTCACATTTCACTGAGAGATTTAAAAGAGATGTAGATCACTAGTGTAAATAAATGTAAGTTCTGTTTATGCTTATGTTTCTGTATTGACGATGACATCCCAAATGTTTTTAAAAGTGAATAAAAATATATTTCTTTAGAAATGCTTTGACAACGCGATTATCATGTTTTTCTGGGAACAAATTCCGCAACATTTTTATTAAAAGAAGTACTCTGATTTTTATAAAGCATAAACAAAATCGCTCTTTTCTGGCCGTGAAAATGGGGATGTCACAGTATGGAAGCTTTTCAAGCCTAAGAATTTAATTGTTAGGTTGGTGTTGGGGGCAAAGCTCGAACGCAGTGAATTCATATCGTGAACGCTCAACGTTCAATGCATGAAGTTGGATGCGAATGCCAAGACAAATTCATGGAGTTCTGAGTTGTTAGAGTCATAAAATTGGTAACTTGATGGTTGAGGACCAACCATGCAAAGGTTTTGGGACTTAGTTTATGGATTGGAAGCCTTAATGGATGTTTGGGTCCTTTTTGGGCCATGCAAAGGTTCTAAGTCAAGAACTTTATGGATCAATACTCTGATAGGAAGCTATTTTGAAGATTTGAGACTTGGACTTAAAGTATTAAGTCATTAGTGTGTTTTTGGTTTCTGGTCGGGAACATCGTGCGTAGGGATGGGGAACATTTCACGTTCCGGCCTAGTGTCCTGATGGATAGTCCGGTGACGAATGCGCAACGCTCCACAAGGGAATGCCCAATGTTCGTGTCACTAGTGGACTTTTGGGCTTTTGGTCTTGGACATGGTTTGGGGTTTGGGCTTCTGTTTTGGGCCATGATTGGACTAATCTGATTAAATTTTCCTAGTTGGGCCTTTGTGGGCCCAGTTTGGAATTTGGGCCTTAAAGGTCCCAGTTGGTAGTTTGGATTTAGTAGGTCCAATGGGATTGGTCCTTTGAGCAATTAGCAAATTATTATTACTGGACCAGGACTCGTGGGACTTTTAAATTAGGCCTATACGGGATTCAGCCCAATTTAAAAAATTAGGCCACTGGTGGGTCATTAGTGGGCTTGGGAAGTCTACCTAGTATTAGGAATTTCATGTTATGGATTTGGGCCTAGGTCATGGACCAAATTAGATGAGGGGTAAAATGGTAATTTTACCCGAAGAAGGATTATTGGTTTTTGACTGAGTGTTATTCTGATGATTAGTAGCTCAGGGAGTCGAGAGATCAATAGTTTGGGGATTTGCCAACTAGCAGCCAGAGGTTTATCCGTGGGATTCTGCATTCAGCTTTGTGAGGTGAGTTTTTCTCATGTAGGAATGGGTCGAAGGCACCAATGTCGGGTCATTTATGTATATTAGTATGTTTCGGACTAAGGTCCAATGTCGGGCAATACCCGATGTAGGTTATTATGTTTCCGAATTCCAATCTGATGTCGGGCGGTGCCCAAGGAATGTTTGTATGCTAGATGTCTTCGTGATTCTTGCATGTGCTTGTTTTATATGTTTCCGGACTTAGGTCCGATGCCGGGGAAAACCCGAGGAATGTTTGTATGCTTTCGGATTTCGGTCTGATGATGGGCGGGACTCGAGGAATGTTTATATGTATGTTTCTGAACTACGGTTCGATGTCGGGTGGTGCCCAATGAAGGAATGCATGTTTAGTTATACTTGTTGTCTTTGTGATACTGATATGTGCCTGGTAGGGAGGTGAGTGTGGGCAGGGTCCCGTATCTCATCACTAGCTCAGTGTGGACGGGGTTCCATATCTCATCATTAGCAGAGTAGGGGCAGGGACCATAAAAGGCGAGGCCTTAGGACTAGAGCATATGCTAATGTGTATGATTCTTTATGTGCTAGCATGATTATATGATATTGTTGTATGTGTATAGCGGGTGAGTACCAAAGACAAGTGGAGCATGGAAGAAACACATATGTATACCAAGCGGGGCTCAATGCCAGGCGGGGCCTGATGTCGGACACTGTCTGATGTCAGGTGGGGCCCGAGGAATTGGCGGGGGCCCAGTTTATGTGATTATGTGTATGGTATGTGGTAGTTTGGGGAGACTCACTAAGCCTCGTGCTTACAGCTTTCAGTTTTGGTTTCAGGTACTTCTGGTAGCAAGGGGAATAGCTCAGGTTGACTACAGTGCACACATGACACACCATTTGTTCAGCCTAGGATGTTTTACTCTGATATATTGACATGTGTTTTGTGTTGGATTAGGTGTCTAAGCCCATAACTATTTTGGTATGTACTTGACTCGATTATGAGCATGGTCCTTTTGGGTTGCCTTCATCATAGCAACTAATAGGATGACTTATGGAGAAAGAGGATTTATTATGATTTATTAATGTATTATAAGAATAATATATTAATTGAGAAAGCATATTATTTAATTAGTATTGATCAGAAATTAATTTGGTGGTCAAAAGAGACTAATTAAATTAGCGGGGACTGATTATGCAAATCAGTAATATTTATAGTTTGGACTCGTGGACCTTATTGGTATAAGGTGGACGGAATATTTGTGAGATTCCATAATGATTTCGTCGAAGGCTTTTCGATTAAGGAGTCCATATGTTGCTTAGGGCCTAAGCAAGGGAATTAGGGTTTCCAAGTTAATAACCCTAGAAGCCTCAACTATAAAAGGAGCCCCAAAGGCTCCCAAAAACGTCCCAATGAGTTCTTATAGAACCCTAGATGGTTTTTGCAGCCCCTCCTCTCTCTTATTCTTCCTTGTTGCTAGTGGTGTTTGTGACTCCATTAGAGGTGCAACACTTGGGGCACTATGCTTTCAAGAGTCAGGGACTTTGTGGATTGTTCTTGTTATTGCTACATAACAAGTAAGGTAAGATTCCAAACCATTATTTACATATGAATTTCGTTCTTAGACATGTTAGATTAGGGTTTATGCTTTGGAAGATTGTTTGTATGTATAACTTGAGGAAAACCTAGATCCAAAGCATTAGGGTTGCATGTACACCATAGGAATGATGTTATGCTCAAAACCCATCATTTTGATATGATATTCTGATTTGATACGATGACTTGTGTTCTTGGATGAAATGATTTTGATAACTATGGTTTATTTAATAATTAAAAATGAAAGTTTTGGTCATGATTTTTTGGGATGTTTCAAGACCGAAATCCATTTGGATTCACTTGATTGAATCGGATCAAACCGATCCATCCAAATGAACACTCATAGCTATTACTAACAACTAATATAACTTTACAAATAAATCTTTGTTTCCAAATCTATAATTAATAATTATACTTTTGAAATTTCTATATTTTTTTACTTTGTCATCCGTTGATTCCACGGGTTGTAACCTAGTATGTATATATATATATATATATATATATATATATATATATATATATATATATTACGAGTAATTATGAGAGCTTTTTAATTGTATAATACGACTAATTATAAGTTTATTACTTTATATTAAAAGGAAAATGGGTAAAATGTTAAATTATCACAAGTTGTAGAAGAGACAAACTTTATACTTCAAAACATTTCAATTCAACATAAAACACAATTAATTAATCAGTGATTGTTTTAAACACTAAAATATATTACATTGTTGGCATGTTGTGTAACTAAGTATCTCCGTTCTCAAAGTGGAGAGTTCAAGTCTTGTTAAAGACATATGTAAATTTAAAAGTGGTTTAGGAGTATAATATATTTATCGTTCCAAAAAAAAACTTATGGTAGATAAAATAAATATAAATGTATAAATTCTTCAAAATTTCATATAACAATTTTTTATTTTCAACAATCACCATACACATGAGCTCATAAGGACACTTATATAGCATCAAAACCTTAAGTATTGGGGTTTTCTCCTGACGTGAGTACACCCAGCGTATACAAGTGTACGCCCAGCGTACTATGGCGCGCCTAGCATGCAACTGATGGGTTTTGGCCATAAGAACATCCTATGTGCTCATACAAACCCTAATGCTTGGATCTAGGTTTCTCTATTGTACATGCAATTTATCCAAGACTAAAAACCCTAGAGCTAGCATATGATAATCAATATAACATATAATTAGGGTTTAGATCATACCTTGATTGTTATGTAGCAATAACAATCACAAATCCTCCTTGTAATGACTTTAGAAAGCTTAGAGTCACAAGTGTCACTCCTCTAATGGTTCACAAACACCAAGAGCAAGAGGATGAAGAAGAGAAGAGAAGGAGGCTCTCAAAAACGTGTGGAAACCCTAGATTTTCAGTTCACCACGTTTTTGGAGCATAAGGGTTCTATATATAGTGAGGCTATTAGGGTTATCTAACAAGGAAACCCTAATTTGGATGCTTAAGCCCTAAGCAACCCATGGACTCCTTTTCTTAAAGGCCTTGGACGATTTCCAATGGGTTTCCACATAGAATTCATCCAACCTTATAATATAAGGCAATCCATAGCCCAATTGCAATTATCTTATAATTACAATTCCAGTCCCTTAAGTTTAATTAATATCTTTTAGTCACAAACTCAATTCTTATTAATTCTTGACTAATATTAATTAAACAATATGATTTCTCCTTTAATATATTATTCCCATAATATATTAATAAATCATATTTATCCTTTCTCTCCATAATTCATCCTATCAAGTTGCTTTGGTGAAGGCAACCCAATAGGACCATGCACCATCGGGTCAAGTACATACCAAAATAGTTATGGACTTAGACACTAATCCAACAGTCTCCCACTTGGATAAGTCTAATAACTATTATGCGTATGAATTCAGATCCTGATCTACAATCGTAGCTTTCCAAAGCCGCTGTCAACTCTGATCCTATCAGATACGCGTGTCCTTTAGATAAGGGATCATATATTCCTCCATTCTAGATATCGTATAAGACATGATTTCAAATCATTCTTTTTGTACTATTTCTCGACTTCCGATTTATGACGACTGCCTAATTGAACAAATCAAATTAGCCCTAGCCCGGCCAAGCATTTACGTTTGTCATCACTAAATCATCGAGGGGCCCAAAGATATCGCTTTTATCCTACTTTGAATAAAAGGAACTGATAAACTTTGATTCAATGCTCGCTTGCACTCACTCACCGAATCACACACAACAATATGTTTTATGATACAAGTTACTGGTGCGTTTACATATTATCAATGTGCAACCAATTTGCAAGATACAACTCACACATCTCGGTTTCAAGAATATAAGATCTTATCGTCTCACCAATCACTTGTGATACAATTCATGGAGTGATCCAAGTGAGCGTGGGTTTAATCCAATGCTCAAATCATATTCATAAGCACTCGTGAACGTTGCAGCAAACATTTGCTTTTGTTTAATGCTCTTTAGACAATCCACACACCAAATCATGACAGTCTTTATTCATACCTACTTCCAACATATGAACGATTGTGGCTCGTTCGAATAATTTGACTATTCTTAACCAATTAAATTATTCAGGAAGTCAAAACATGCAAAGTGAAACACAAGAATAATACTAATCCCATATGGCCTCAAACCTTTAAGTATAATTAAAACAACTTTTATTTATCACCATATCGATTACTCATTATTTGTTGTTTCGGGTAATCAACTTCTTACTTGAATTATTACACTTGTCCCATGCTCTTATCATGCACACAATGTTTACTTATGGTTCTTACTTTGTGAAATAGATCAAATGAACACATTTCCAATCATACTCATTTCACAACTCCAAATCCTTTTTCATAAGTGAAAGAATATCAAATTCTTTCCACTTATAGAATATGTTAGATTCTAACATTTTATGCAATAATCCTTTTCGTAATGTCATAGCACAAAAAGTCACAAAGACTATTGTCAATGATATTACAAAGTCCTCTATCAGAGATTGTTACAATACAATTCCTTAGATATGATGTCTCTCACTCAAAGTACATTCCTTTGAACATCCTTTGCATAAAAGTTTCTAACCTAGACATAGATTTTCAATATTCAATTCCCAATATGGACATGTTTCCATATTTTCCATATGACAACTCATTCTTAATAGAATCTTATCTATTCATAATAATTTCGATATGGTCCATTCAATACTATACTTCCAACTACTCACAAGCGACCAATCCTCGGCGAACTTTGGATTGTCCTTTGATAGTTGTTTAATTATCTTAGTCAAAACCGATTCTTGTCCTTCTTCCCTCTAAATGCGCTAGACATTTAGAAAGTTTTAGAATGGTCAAATATTATAGCATTTGCAATCGATCCTATACCCAAAGCATATGGGACACGATGCACAATGTCTTACATGAAGATTTAATACTTTATCAATCTTCTGCCATAATATTTTATGTGCTACGTTCTCATAATTCGAAATATGAAGAGGAATTCCGTAATCATAATCGAAATTCAAGAACGCACTATGTTTCCTTGACTAAATTATTAACATTCCACAACCTAAGCTTTTAGATTTGAAATGAAGCATAATATTCTCTCCCTTAATTATAGCAAAACAACTTTACATCCTTACTACTTTGCAAAGTATAACTCTTGTTTTCTATAATTAATATTGCTAACTTGCAATACTGGCCTTAATAATCATACAATCATAACATTTATGCTCCCACTATCATGATGATTATTATAAACATAACACTTATGCTCCCACTAGCTTTGACATGTATTCAGAAAACAACTTACCTTACAGAAAAAACAATACCTATTGAATTTCTTAAGTTCATGTTTCTAATACTTAATGCTTTGATAATCCTTTATCAAGGCTTCTTAATCTCATACACCTTTATCCAAGATATCTCATATGTGTCTTAAACAATTAAGACTAATTGCCAAATCTCACATTTCGAATCATGGAGAGGGATACCGTAACCATAATCAAATTTGAGAATGCAATTTTACAATTGCTATCTTCTTAAAATCTCTCTTAGTGAAAGCATTTTCTCACAGTCATTTTCATGAAGGAAAAAAAATCTTATGGCACTTAGATTTTAATGGTGTATGTGTTCCTATCCATGTGAATTTGTCAAAACCAAGGTTTACGATAAATGCAAACTCATATGGATCGAACTTTCTTAATCTTGATTTCTTGCCTTATGGTAGCACAGCTGCCCACCATGTCTTCCAAGTAGTTAAGCAGCTCACCTTTTCCTATCAATGTACTTTTCATTGATCAAGGTGCCTGCCTTTTATGCGTTCAAATGAGAACTCATGGAACTCACATGCATAATTGACTTAATTGGATTGGCATAGAAACAAAATGGTGTCAACACGATAGGTTGTAAACCTCAACTTGTGTGCTAGTGATGATCGATAAGGTTTATTTTGATTTGTTCTTGAAACCTTTCAAGACCATTAAGACTCTCACTGACTCCTTGACATATAAGATTCTCTTGTCAATAAATATTTCTTGACAAACAAATATTTAAGAATTAGTGTAGTTTTATCAAAACACTTCATAAATTGGTCCTAGTTGGTCTTTGTCTTATCCAAGACATCACAACTTTCTACATTTGATGAATGTTATAAACCTTCTTAATACTTATTACTCAATGTCACAATCTTAACTCTAAGACTTGTTTTGGAACGAAGTATGATTGACTTCTTGATTTAACCATTTCTTCAATTCTTGATTCCTCTTCTTAGACATATAATTGTACTAAGACTTACTTAGAGGATCAATTGAGATATGGTTCTTAATCGTTAAGACCTATCATAAAGCATAAAAGGTACTCTCCCTTCTTCTTAGAATGGAAAAACTTTTATCTTTCTGCCTACTTGCTGGTGGAGGCGGCACTGGGTTGCTAGAAGGCCTTGGTCTTTTCCTTGGTGGCATGGTTCTGTCATAAAAAAAATGACTAGTCGGTGAGACTTCAATAGTGATAACGAGTCGAGTGTTACTGGTTTCATCCCTCTTGTATTTTATCATAACTTTATTATTCGTAAACTGTTTGTGTGATCAGGTTATGATGTATAGTGCCAAACATTCAATAAATAAAACACATGCCAAATTTCATTGATAACTTTTAGTACATAACGTTTAGAGAGAAAAGTTTGACCTCATAAGGGTCTACATTACATCGTTACAAAAGGTAGTTTTTGGCATTACAAAAGCCCTTTGAATAGTGTAATCACATAGTCGCAGGGTCGACCTACATACAAGGAGTAGCACCAACGCGTACTCATAAAATTCTACTACCAAGACGGGAGAATAGCAACGAGTTCTAATCACTGCGACCCTTCTTTGACGGAGGCTGCGATGATGTCGATGCGCCCTGTAGTTCCGCCAATTTGCGTTCGGCTGCAACCATTCTCTCTTCGAGTGCCATGTATCTTTCCCGACACTCTCTTGTTTCTGCTTGAGCCGCGAGAAGGTCTCGAATGAGTTGGTCTCGGTGGTGGGAGTCTCGTTCCAGGTTTCTGGTGCGATCCGTAGTAGACTGTACAATGGCACTTAACTCCCGGACCTGATCTGTCGTTGTCCTAACACGATCATCCATTCTTGCCATTCGTTGTATCGTGACGGGGAGAGCCCTGTCAGCCGGTCCACCATGAGTGAGATCATAGTAACCTCGTTGGTAGCCATATGGTGACCGTTGGCGTTGTTGTCGGCTCCATCTTTCGATCGTTGTTACCCAAGGGGGTTCAGGTCCGTTGTAACCAAAATGGTGCGCGGGTACCCTCGCGATGTAGGGAGGGTTGAATACTTCTGGTGGTTCCTCCGCTTCGTTCCCAACCATGACTACCTCATTACCTTCCTCTTCTTCCTCTTCTTCCTCTTCTTCTTGGTCGTCTTCCTCTTCTTCCTCTTGTTCGTCTTCCTCCTCGGGCTCCTCCTCGGGATCCTCTTCGGGATCCTCCTCGGGTTCCTCTTCGGGATTCTCCTCGGGCTCATCTTCGATCCATCCCGCGTTTCCCTGATTGGGAAAGTAGGGGTCCCCGGGTATGTGAAATCCTGCCATGTCGTCTGCACGAGAAACGGGGTTAAGAAGTACGTATCGGAAAATAATAATTTGGCGCTATAGAAACGTACAAATACTCCTATAGTATTTTTAAATGTTTATATTTGGTTCTTAGCATGTTCTTTATGGAGTGTTATTAGGTTTTCAGATTTGTCGCTCATTACTACTATTCCTTAGTGTGCGTAAGTTACTTCTTGGACGGATATAGTTGATCAGGCTATATCCTTCCCAGAACTGATTACACATGCTAAGGCGTATTAATAATGTTCGACTCCTTCTCTTTCAATTTATGTTCTCCTAAGTTATGACACCATGCTAATATAGAATGCATGCAAGTATACTTTAAAACAAGAAATTATTTGTTTTCTAAAAGTACAACTCTTTAAATCACTTTAAGAATCAGAGACTTTTAGTCCCAAATGTGTTTATAGTTTGTATATCTTATGTGGTTGACATACTTAATTCACTATAAACCGTGCTCTGATACCAATCTGTCACACCCCCAAACCGAGGATGGCGGAAACGTCCGGGGGTGGAGGACTTCATGTATAGCATCATAACCACAATTTTAATAGTAATTTAAGCAAACACAACCAACATATATATAATTGAAAAAGTTACATCACTTGTATGAATTACATGTTTCAAAATCAATTACAATATGTTGTCAAAAATATGAAAAGTTTGACGCCTTAACGTCCCATCCTCAAAAGCACTTGATAACCTGATTAGTGTTTTCCTGTGAATACAAGTTGTTTGAAAAGTGTCAACACAAAGGTTGGTGAGTTCATAAGCTTTTATTAATAAACTTAGTAGAAGTATTTCACATGTAAATGTCGCGTTTGTTTCAGAAAAATCCGGTATTTCCCTTGAAATCCGAGAAATGTAGCCTTATAGCCAAAGACTAGAGTGTATGAGAAATCATCGTTTCTTAGTAAAAATGTTGTGAGTTTAAAATGTTATGGAAAGTAAATTTCTTTTATCAACCTAAAACCTACTTCGGTTTTATGAAACCCCGTAAACTTCATGAATTGTTATCCCCCTAAGTGAGTCGCTATAATCATACTGTGACTATGTGAACCTGCCACAACGTTTCTCAGGCGTCGCGAAAATGAAATGACATTTGTCACCCGTAGACCTGCAGGTCCCACTGTAGCTAGCAGCAAGGTGTGGGGTGTCAAACCCAATATAGATCTATATACAAGTATCACGTTCTTCCTCAAGGAGATTCTGATTATAACTACCAGGAATTATGTCCCGCACTCGGACGTACGGGGAGAGAGAGAGTCTCACAACATAGGTTAACAAGTTTACGTGAAATGTGTGTGAATATAAATCTTTCTTGTATGGATGTACCCTTTTTGTACGAGTGCGTTGAGTGATGTATCATAAACTATACCTATTATAGTTTATCTAAAATGTATGTAATATGTATGAATTCTTTTATGGAAATGTATTAGTATTGTGAATTTATCAAACTATACTTTTTATAGTCTAATAATACGTGTTCCAAAATGAATGAATAATATTTAATATTTAATATTTAATATGAATGTCTTAGTTTCAGTTCATAATGATAAACTAACAAGGAAACACATACAAATACTAAAACTTATGATTATACACTTTGCTCAACATATTACAAAGTGTTATGATATTTACATGCTGTTGACAAAATTTAGCAATTCTGCCCTGTTTTGAAAAAAATCATAGAGAAATCATACGAAGTCGAAAACTAGATCCGTAAATTCTGAGAGTTCACAAAATGTGTCTAGTTTGCTCATAATTTTTATCACAAATTAATATGACCTCTAACTTGGGTGAAAAAGTCCAAAATCACAGACTGGTCCGGATTGTTGTTTGAAATGATAAGCAGTTTTGTAAAAATCACCATAAATTGTAGAAAAATCGTATGGAGATGGGCAAGTAGCCATTTTAAAGCTAAAAACTTGAACTATTTGCACCTTGTACAGTTTTGAAAACAAAAATATTTAAGATGCCCGAAACAGTCCGTGAATGGAGTTGAACTTTTCTGATGAAGGCTGTTAGAAAAATTTAGATATGTTCTTAGTGTTTTAACTTGTATCCCCCCCCTGAAAACTTGAGAAAACATGAAAATGTAGGGGTATGAACTCACCTTGAGTGATTTCAGTAGATGATTGTTGAAGAATGGAAGTGTTTAATTCAAGAACACTTGGAGATGCCTTGAAGGTTTTCGAGAATCTAACATCATAGTTAGGGAGTTTGTGTAAGCAACCAAAGATTTGAGTAGAATGAAGTGAAATAGTAATAGGGAGGATGAATTTTTACTTACTAAGTGTGGAAGAACACTTGAAATCAGCCTTGGATCTCGAAAATTTGTGTAGAAGAGTTTGAGAGAAAAAATGGTGTTTGTTACTTAGTGGAATGAGAGAAATGAGAGAAATGAGGAGTGTGGTTGTTTGTTCCAGCTCAAAAACGTGGGAGTGAGTGAAATTTGAGTGTAAGGGAACATTGAAGTGACATAGGTAAGGTGGGGAGGTATGGCTGGTCATAGAGTGGGTGTGGGGTGGTTGCTTGTGTCATAAGTTAAGGCAAAGTCAACACTCTACCTTAAATAAATCCCCCATTAGATCTTTATTATTTAATTAATGATTTTTATAAAAATATGTTTAAATTATGAATATTTAGGGTTTATTATGTTAAAATAAAATTTCTGGAGAAAATCCCGCTTTAAAATCACGAAAAACGGGCTTAAAATGTTAAAAATATCAAAAATGGGCTGAAAATGACAAAATTGCGAAATCTGGCCGAGACTCGGCCCTCTTATGCTGAACCGAGAGAGAGAGGGAGGCGGAACTGAGAGGAGAGGAGAAGGAGGGAAGGAACCGAGAGTACGAAGAGGAGACAGAGAGGAGAGAGAGGAACAGAGCGCGCGAGAGACAGAGGGGAGAGAAGGGAACCGACCGCGCGAATAGAGACTGAGCGAGAGAAAGGAACAGAAAGCGAATAGAGACCGAGCGAGAGAAAGGGAACCGAGAGGGAGGCGGACCGAGAGGCACCGAGAGGGACCGATCGCTCGGTTGGTCTCGGTTCTCTTAGCCACCAGAGGCTCGGTCTCTTAGCCACCAGAGGCTCGGTCTCTGGTCCTAAGAAGCCTCTCATTCCGGTTTCGGTTCCTAAAGCCTATTTTTCTCGTTTTCGCCCCGTTTTAAGCCGTTTTTGACCCGGTTAAGGGCCGGAATGACCCGAATGATTCCAAAAAGTTTCGGGAAACTTTTGAGAGAGATTTGGGAGAGATTTCTCACACTTGGAGAGATTTGGGAGAGATTTCACATTCTTGAAGAGATTTCCCATACAAAGAGATATTTGAGAGAGGTTTCACATACTTAGAGAGATTTAAGAGAGATTTGACATTCTTGGAGAGATTTCTCATACAGAGAGATATTTGAGAGAGATTTCACATACTTAGAGAGATTTAGGAGAGATTTGACATTCTTGGAGAGATTTCTCATACAGAGAGATATTTGAGAGAGATTTCACATACTTGGAGAGATTTAGGAGAGATTTGACATTATTGGAGAGATTTCTCATACAGAGAGATATTTGAGAGAGATTTCACATACTTGGAGAGATTTAGGAGAGATTTGACATTCTTGGAGAGATTTCTCATACAGAGAGATATTTTAGAGAGATTTCAAGTGTGGCATTTGTGAGTGTTTGGTTCCGTAATGCGAGTCTCTTGAGCCCGTTAAGTCATGATTAAGGATCCCACACACTCCTAATGAGTATGCAACATGGTTTTCATCAGTTTAATTCATTGATTAGTACTAAGGCTTAGGAAATTTTTAACACAAAACTTTTCTCCTGCGATGTTTTCCCATTAATATAGCAAGTCATACAGTACGAACATAACACAAACCCTAATACACAAGGTTTAATAGAGTGGACCGGCTTGACTTGATGACTTGACTTGACCCAGGATTGACGATTGTCACAGAGTGAGCTTGAACTTTTCAAGCCTTCGAACTTGTGGGTTAGGGAAAATAATTGGAGGATGTGGAGGAAGTGAAGCATGATTTATTGTTCCTCGATCGAATCGTGGAATATCATCTTCATGTGGAAAGCTTGTTCCACGGGATTTGGGAAAACCATAGTTGTCGTACTTTGACATCTACAAAATAGGAGAAAACAAATTCAAGTTAGTTGATTGATTGAGTCCTTAGTAAATCACCAAAATGAGATACTAAGGCTAGGACCCAACACAATATGCTACAACCTAGAAAAGGGATGTCGTAATCTAGTTGCAGATGATTTGAAGGTAAGTGAATGACGATTCACTAATTTCCACCACAAAAAACGAAATTTAAGTTTTAAATTTATGAAAACTCCTAGATCCTTTGAGATTCATTGAACATTTCAATGGCATGTTTAAATCTCGATATGCCCCTCTTGTTTGTGATTGGGATGCCGAGGATCACAAAGCCGGTGTGAATAACCATGCAAACTTACATGGTGCCCTCACATGTTACAGTCACCTATTCAATGTGCCGGTAAACCACACACGCTCCACCGAACTATGACAAACATTGAGTCACCCTTTGCTACCTTTGCTTAGAACCATTTAGTGTGTCGGTAAACCACACACGCTCCACTAACGTCTTCGCAAGGGCACAAAGTATAATTTCATGGAATTGCATCAATTCACTTTTGCCTAAGTAACTAAGATTGGGAATTTGTAAAACATTTAGTTACTTTTGTACTTCATTATACTTATAATGGAAGGTTTTGTCCTATCCTACCCGTTCGGCTAACGACCCTCCACGAGTCAAGAGTGCGGTGGGTAAGAGTGGATACCCATTCAATCGCCATTTTATAGGCAATTTCCTTAAACACCCCTTATAGACCAGCTTCGTGAATGAGGCCTACTAACGATAAGATTGACTTTTTACTCATACATATATATAATGTTAGACTTTTAATGTTATATATAGTATAGGGTGTATTTTACACTTTTAAAATACTAGGTTGTCAAATTTAACAATTATACTTTTAATTCAATTAAATTGTAAACCAAAACTATTATGGATTTATTAAACCTCTTTTAATTATACACCTTAATTAATTAATAAAACCATAAGGGTGTGATTTGAACTTTTCAAAACAATACTAGGGTTTTAGAATTTAACATTTCTAAATTAAACCTTTAATCAACTTTTAAATTCAAAAAACTTGAGGGCAAGTTTTGAAACTATTCAAAACATTTGGGTTTTAACTATTTAAATTTCAAAAACAAAACTTTTAAGTTCAAATTTAAATTATAAAACCTAAAGGGGAAAATTGAAACTTTTCATAACACAAGGATCAAATAACAAATAATATAAATTAAACAATTAATTTCATAATTATCTATATTTGACCTAATTTCAATTTCTTGTAAAATAAGTTACCCAATTAATACAAATAATCCAATCTTTATCATATAAGGAAGTTATTATCTAATCAATTGGTAATTATCTTCTATTTTGGCAAGGATATTAATCAAGAAATAATAAAATTCGTATTTTATAGGTTTAAAACGAATATGGTAATTATCCTTAAGCAAAATAACAACAAAATTCGAAAATCCCTCTGTCTGACGCTCCGACTCGCCGAGTCACACTCTGGAACTCGCCGAGTAGGGCTGACTCGCCGAGTCCAGGTAGTGACTCGCCGAGTCAGGTTGAACAGAAGTCCAGAAAACGATTTTCAGCTACATAATGCATCAATACAATAGAAACCAATCTAGGCTCTGATACCACTGATGGGTTTTGGCCATAAGAACATCCTATGTGCTCATATAAACCCTAATGCTTGGATCTAGGTTTCTCTATTGTACATGCAATTTATCCAAGACTAAAATCCCTAGATCTAGCATATAATAATCAATATAACATATAATTAGGGTTTAGATCAAACCTTGATTGTTATGTAGCAATAACAATCACAAATCCTCCTTGTAATGACTTTAGAAAGCTTAGAGTCACAAGTGTCACTCCTCTAATGGTTCACCCTAATTTGGATGCTTAAGCCCTAAGCAACCCATGGGCTCCTTTTCTTAAAGGCCTTGGATGATTTCCAATGGGTTTCCCCATAGAATTCGTCCAACCTTATAATATAAGGCAATCCATAGCCCAATTGCAATTATCTTATAATTACAATTTCAGTCCCTTAAGTTTAATTATTATCTTTTAGTCACAAACTCAATTCTTATTAATTCTTGACTAATATTAATTAAACAATATGATTTCTCCTTTAATATATTATTCCCATAATATATTAATAAATCATATTTATCCTTTCTCTCCATAATTCATCCTATCAAGTTGCTTTGGTGAAGGCAACCCAAAAGGACCATGCATCATCGGGTCAAGTACATACCAAAATAGTTATGGACTTAGACACTAATCCAACAACAACGTACGCTTATGTACACGCAGCGTACTCCTCCTGGTCCAAATTTGTTTTATTAGCCATTAGGGCATCTCATGGCTATATCCTCTAAACCCCAATAACTAAAAATGACAATGATAATAATGAGGGAAAGATTGAAAATATCTGAAAAATCTCGGGATGTTACAATTGATGGTGGGGATGGTGATAAATTTTTAATCCCCGATAGGGATGGGTCGGATATGGGGATGATGATTCGGGTATGGGTATGAGAAACACGAAACTCGGTATAACCTTACCCATTGACATCCCTATGTAGAAGGCAACTGACAACAAGTTTTGTAGCTAACCCTTAATTATTGATTATTCTTTTGTCTTATAAACATACAACTTAAAAATGTTATAAATATTAACATCTATATTCACACATAACTTATGTTAAAATATTTTATTAAATAAAATGAATTTGTGTTACATAAATAATTATTAAATTATTTACTACAATGCCCAAAAATCAAACCTAAGGAAAAAAATATTTTTTTATTTATGGTGAGCAAACCGGTAGCGTTCTTTTACTTTGAAAAAATAGAAGAGAATCCTTCTGGAATTAGAATATTCTGTTGTAAAAACCCTTTAAAACCCCCCTCTTTACGTTTTCTCCCTGAAACAAACTCAACTGATTAACCAAAATCTATCATGTGCGAAAACTTAAACAAACAATATCAACTCTGCGAAGAACTCGGCCGAGGTCGGTTCGGCGTCGTCCGCCGGTGTTTCTCTGCCGGAACCGGTGACTCTTTCGCCTGTAAGTCCATCGACAAACGGGTCCTATCGGATACCACAGATCGCGAATGCATTGATAAAGAACCCAAAGTTCTTCACCTCCTTGGTGGAAACCCTCACATAGTCCAAATCCACGCTCTCTACGAAGACGATAATTACCTCCATATGGTTATGGACCTCTGCGACTCACCGGATCTCTTCGACCGCATCTCGAATCACGGCGGTGTGTTTTCGGAGTCGGAAGCGTTTTCTGTGTTTTCCCCTTTGATTTCAGCGATTAGTTATTGTCATCGTTCAGGCATTGCGCATCGCGATATCAAGCCGGATAATGTTTTGTTTGATTCGAGAGGAATGTTGAAGCTGGCGGACTTCGGATCGGCTGAGTGGTTTGGGATGAACGAGGGGAGGACGATGACCGGAGTTGTTGGCACGCCGTACTATGTTGCGCCGGAGATTTTGTCTGGTAGGGAGTATAATGAGAAGGTCGATGTATGGAGTGCTGGTGTTATTTTGTACATAATGTTGGCCGGAGTGCCTCCATTCTACGGAGAAACGCCAGAGGAGACGTTCGAAGCAGTACTGAGAAGTAATTTGCGGTTTCCGACGAGGATTTTCAGGTCTGTTTCTCCGGAAGCCAAGGATCTGTTAAGAAAGATGTTATGCAAGGATGTATCTAGACGAATTTCTGCTGAACAAGTTTCAAGTAAGTCTTAAATTCTTCTCATCTTTGCTTTTAAATAATAAATTCAATTATGGAAGCTTAAATAATTATTTTCTAAGATCCTCTTCTAATGTTGGAGTTTTGAAGTCCTGGAAAATTAGGGTTAATTCTCCTACAGTTTTTCTATAATTAATAAACTTAAATCAATCAATCACGATTTAGACGCTAGATTTAAAGATCAACCAAGGACTTTTCTTGGGCAAAATCTAAAATTTCTGTTTGGAATTAACTGCAGGGCATCCATGGGTTGTAAGTGGAGGTGAAACCCGATCAATGGCGGATCTGAGCTGAGAAGAAAACCCTGTTGTCCTACCAGCAGTACTACTAACGGAAAAGAGTGGAAGTTCGATGAGTGTTTTGTAGCCCGAGAACTCCTCTAGGCCACCTTTCTTATAAGTAGATAGTCTCTTATATCTTTTCTTGTATGAATCAATCAAGATGATTCTTCTTCCCCATATATGAGAATTGAAGAATCTTGACTAGTAAATAAAGAATCCTTTGTGATCGATTCGGATGTTTATGAAATGTTACTGCTTTAAAGAATCCTGTAATTTTGTTGTCGATAGATTTTTGGTTTGTCATGTATAAACAATTGGAATCCATAGAAATGGGCAATTAATGATCACTGGATCCAAAAGGATATGCTATCACAACTTAAGAGTCAACATATCAAACGCCAGCACTATTTTTTATGCTTTATCACTTGCCCATAACTTGCCTAATTTAAATATTATTATTTCTACTTATTATATATTAATATTAAAAAGGATTTTCTAATATGTACTTTTTAGGAGACATATAAGAAATATTTTTAATTAATTAAATATGAAAAATACTAATTAAATATGAAATACTAATTAAATATGAAATACTAATTACGAAAAATATTATCATAATTAAATATGAAATGCATTTATTATGAAAAATTATTAATATATCTCACATTTAATTATGATGATAATATTTTTAATTAATGTATTTCATATTTAATTATAATAATATTTGTTATAATTAATTTTTCTTATATGTGTCCTTAAAACACGTGTTAGAAAATCACATACTAAAATAAATAAGGGGGGAAAATGTAATAAAATAATCAAAATAATAAAACTAATCATGGTAAGTTTTTATTTCATATATTATAACAATATATATGTTGTTAAATTAAATTTTTAATAAAATATAAATTTATGGATTTTTTTGAAAAATAATAATAATGATAGAATTGTACAAAAATTACAAAAATAAAGTTTCTCCATACATAACATGTTGAATTATACAACTTTATAAAACATAATTTATTGTGTATTAGAAAAAAATGGTTTGTAGGAATCACTTTTCAGGTTTATATATTTTAAAAACTTGAAGACTAAGTAGTTTTGTTATTATTAAAGGAAATAGTATGTTACTTATCAAATTAAAGTATATTCTCAAGTTAAAAACAAACAAGCTATAAAATCTTGTTGAAAATCAAAGTTTAATAAATAAATAGTTATAGATTTGAATGCAAAGGGTGATTTATAGAAGTAAAGTGCGATTGGGGTGATGCATTAATTAAATCAGAAAAAGAGAGAAGAGTCCCAACTTTAGGGGGAAGAAACGTTGGTGGTCTATGGTATAAGTATATAGAATTAAAGGGATCTAGAAGCAGGACTATTGACTATTGGTAGTTTGCCATATACGTTTAAAACGGGTTGATATTCCACAAAGGGTTTCTAAAAGTCATCCTATCAAAAAATCAAAACATCTCAATTACATTTGTAACAATTTTAGTCATACACGTTTTTCTACTGTCTTGTTTTAATAACGTATAGTAGTATGATACTTTCCTAGATATATAAATTAATTAAAAATTGGGCGGAGCGGGTATTTGGTGACTTTTAGGATGAATGTAACAATATAAGACAAATTTGTATTTAATCATTTTATTAGGATGTGACGTTAAACTACCTAGTTCATTAATAACACATATTATCTTCTTAATCCGTCCCCTTATCAACTTACTTATTTTCA
Organism: Lactuca saligna; assembly: GCF_052625555.1. NCBI lineage: Eukaryota > Viridiplantae > Streptophyta > Magnoliopsida > Asterales > Asteraceae > Lactuca > Lactuca saligna. The sequence continues at coordinate 3,385,528 of NC_136424.1, forward strand.
ATTTATACGAAAGAGACGTTTGGTTCGTAAAATCCATACAACTAGAATTGGAGATTAAATTTCACTATGCTTATATTGGACTTTTTGTACTATCTGGTATTTTAGTATGTGAAATCCAACACAACTAAAATACTCACTTTTGTTTTATTCTGTCTTTGCTCTTCTCTTATTTGGTACACAAAATGAGCTCGGTTCTAAACAAGATGATTCAACGAAACATAATGCATCAAATCAGTCATTCTTGAATGTACTCTATATAATCTTATGTTAGAGTTCATCCTAGTGATGTCTAGCACCACATCTATATTATCTGATAGATCAGAAGCTCCCACATCATTTTGGTTGCCACTCAAGAGCACATAATCATTCAGTATGTGTTGGTTTAGACTTTAGACGATGCTTGATGAGCATCAAGTATCAACAAGAGATGACCTCAAATAAGCTAAAATATTTATTGATGTTGTCAAGAAAAGAAAGGAATTTGCAACATTTGAGGGAGAGACAACTATAGACCAAACTTGGAAGTTGGAAGTATGAGTTCCAAAAACTTTGATGGTCGAAATCAGTAATTCAGTATTTTGTCTAGAAATCTGATAAATGTCTAGACAGGCATGTACAGTGCAAAAGTTGAATGGTCAACGTCTGATTTTTCAGCAGTAGTTGAGAGTAAAAAAGAGGGTCAATATTTGACCTTTAATGTCTTTTAAACATAAAAAGTCCAAACCATTTTTCTTATCTCATTTTATATAAAAACTCCATCTCTTTTAATGAACACCGTATATCTTTATAAAAATTGCTCCACTTAAAGGTTTTAATAATATTCTGTGATATAATATCATTTGAAACTATTGATGAACAATCTCGACTAACCTCTAATATATTTCTTCATTTGATCTCTTGCAACAATATACGTTCAAAGAGGTTTTATTCTCAACTGATCTTCGATTTTATATCATAATTTTAATCTTCTTTGCTATGGTTCATGATTATGATTCAGTGAGGTCCCAAAGAACATGCATCCAAATGCAATATTGGTGTAGAATCAAACATTGATTTGTCGAATCGTCATCATTTGCTGTTTTCGAATAACAAATTCATATTAAATAAACTATTGTAAAATAATGATATTATGATTTATTTTTTAATATAACCAAAACAAATGAGATTGACATAAAATGTAAATCTTTAAGTCCACTCTCGTAGATATGTGGAACTAAGAGTTAGTTAGATTTGCCGTTAAAAAAACACATTATGATTTTCCCTCATGTGTATGCTATTGAAATTATCTCATTAATTGATTTTACCACATTTGGTTCCTTTGTGTTTCATGAGTATAATTGAATGGAGTTCGGTAAATGAGAAATTAAATATCCTCCTACTTATTCTTGCTATCTATTCTTCTACTTTTTCAGATAATGACAAATATAATAAAAATTTATTAATTATTATTGAGTTATCTAATAATCACTTTCTTATGTTAATTTTATACATGGTTTATGAAATAGTTGAAATCATTTTAATGATCAAACTCTTGTACTTTTTAGGTGTGACTCTAACTTGTTTTATGATGTAAACATGCATCTCGTGTTTAGGTATTGATGGGAATCTTAGCAAAGATAAGGACTAGAAGGTAAGGCATACCGAGTTGAATGTTGAAAAGACACATTAATGATAACATAATTTGGAAGTTGATTGCCTTATGGAAGACAACATTTTGGTGGTTTTATATAGTAATACTCGTTCGCATTTAACTAGACATGCATACACTAGTAAAATATTTATATTTTTGTAATTTTTTTATGTACTTCTTTTGGGATTTTGTCTGTATTTGTAATTAGTGGAGATTTTTGGGACGTCATGACTTTATAAGCCATGCTCAATAACCAATTTTTTAAAACAAACTTTCAATCTATGGGTATTCGGATTCAATTTTCATGTCTTTACATACCTCAACAAAATGGAAAAGTTGAACATGTCATTTGCATATCAATAACGTTCTTAGCATGTATCTATTCCAAGCATCCCTCCCAACAAAATTTTGGATCGACGCTCTTTATGTTTGTAACACCAGTTAAACTAGGTCAACATAATCACATGTGATTATATTAAACATTTATATATTAAACTTATGTTGTAGTTCATGGAAAATTCTAATAAAAATATGAAGTTTCATACATACCTTATGGTACAACTCAAAGTATACGTCCATACGATTCCAAAAATGTATAGAACGTCTAAATCTGACTTCGCGTGAAGAAATTATGATAATCTCTAACACTATAAATCTTCATAACAAGATGAATTTAAATTAGACTTAGAATTAGCTATTTTAGTATAAAAGAAAGTTGTAGTACTCGGAAATACCTACGCGTGGATATAAAGAACATCAAAAACGAAACTCGTATGAAAAACTTACAACCTTCCGAAGATGTAGCTGTCTGAGAGCATGACACATGTCAGAAATCCTAATCTGACTGGACTCACGACGTGAGCATAGATTCTCACGACGTAAGGAGTCAAAATGCCACTTTTCAAGGCTAGAATGCAGATGGCAAGTCTATGTTTAAGACTCACTACGTGAGCATGTTTGCTCACGACGTGAGGAGTCAAAACGGACACTAATCGATAGGGGTGAGCATTTGGACCGGTGGACCGGACCGGACCGGTGAACCGGACCGAACCGGATCGGTGAACCGGACCGGACCGTTTTTTTGGACCCCCGGGCCGGTTCTCGGTTCTAGGAATCCATCCCGGTCCGGTCCGATTTTTTTCCCGGTCCGGTCCGGTTTTTACCGGGTTTAGAACCGGTTGGACCCGGTTTAAAAAAAATTGTAATTTGTGAATTTTTTTAAACAACCATAACACATTCGTTTTAAGTCGGATTGACACGCGGTTTTTTCCAATATTTAATTTACAGCTTGTAGATGAATTTAGACTATAATTTTGTTGATTTTGGTATTATATTCAATGAGTTACAGTCTTTCAAAGTTGACCTATCAAAGCTGAAAAATTTCAGCTTTTCAGCAACATTTTTAAAACTTTGTAATCTATGAAAATTTTTAAACAACCATAACCCATTCGTTTTAAGTCGGATTGACACGCGGTTTTTTTCAAAGTTCAATTTACAGTTTGTAGATGAATTTAGACTATAATTTTGTTGATTTTGGTATTATATTCAATGAGTTACAGTCTTTCAAAGTTGAGCTATCAAAACTAAAAAATTTCAGTTTTTCAGCAAGATTTTTAAAATTTAGTAATCTGTGAAACTTTTTAAACAATCATAACTCATTCGTTTTAAGTCAAATTGGCCTGCGGTTTTTTCCAACATTTAGTTTACAATTTGTAGATGAATTTAGACTATAATTTTGTTGATTTTGGTATTATATTCAGTGAGTTACAATCCTTCATAGTTAAGCTATCAAAACTGAAATATTTCAACTTTTTAACTATTATTTTAGACTATAATTATGAATTTTATGTATCTTTGAAAGATAAATCATATGAAAGGGATCATGGTGAACTTGATTTATATGTTAGTTGCTTTTATTTGGAAAATTAATTTTGCAAGTTATAATATTCTAACATAAAGGTAGATTAGTTATGCATGAAACGGAAACATAATCATTTTTACAAGTTATATCATATCAAACCCAATAACATATTCGTTTTAACGAGTTCTATCAAACCCAAAACATATTCTAACGACTTGTACTCTATGCATGAAACGGAAACGTAATCATTTTTACAAGTTATATCGTATCAAATCCAATAACATATTCGTTTTAATGAGTTCTATGAAATCCAAAAACATATTTTAACGACTTGTACTCTATGCAATTAAAGTTGTACCGGTCCAAACGGGTCCAAGAACCGGAAAACCCGGACCTGGACCCGGACACAGACACGGACACGACTCATCCGGTCTGGTCCACGGTCCACAATATTATCCATAACCGGTCCGGTCCAAGAGCCGGTTCAGTCCAAATGCTCACCCCTACTAATCGAGGCTAGAAAACACCTGGGAAGGCTACAAGATGACTCATGGAAGCTCATGACGTGAGCATGTGAGGCTCATGACGTGAAAGAGCCAAAATCAGCCTATAAATAGCAAGTCCGGCCTCTTCTCTCATTACACCTTCTACGTCCTTTCTTTCTCATTTTTCGAAGCTCGTTTCCCTTCCCGCGCCTGACAACGACAAGCCTCTTACCATTTTTCAGTTATATTCACTAGATCACGCTATTAGGGTGAGTTTCACGACCCCACTTTTAAATGTTTTCGGGGGAAATGCATGTTAAATATTGTATACAAATTAATATTAAGTTTATATGATAGTATATCTGTATCAACATAAATAGTTATATTAACCGGGATATAGTTGTTTTGTATCATATATATATCTTGAATATATCTGATATATATCTAAAACATACAACTATCTTAAACTTGTTAGCATGTTGTTATCATAGATTATACTAATGTAGCCCCGGAGTTATACTCGAGAGTTCTATATGTGTTATAGTCTTAGAGTTATACTTAGGAATTCTATATATATTATGTGTGATATAGCCCCGAAGTTATACTTCGGAGTTATATATACCACTTGTTAAGTATGTTGTTATTATTGGTTTTATGTTAGATAAAATTTGGTTTTACTTCAAGTTATAGTTGTTGTATTGCCTAAGTATTATAAACATTAGGAGTAATGTTTAAAGCATAGTCTAGTAACTTAGGGTTTTAGACGCGAATATTCTTTCACTATTAGAACTATAGGAGGTCGACAAAGTCTACATGAGCTATTTTATTCATCGACTGAGAATGGAAATCTTAGGGTAAATCCTCTAACTGTAATCGTTAATCCCGTGTGAGCGAGGAAGTTGTGTGTATAGATTTATGAAGGTCAACCCCCCACCCGTGGTTGCCAGCTACAACCCAACGGTTTGCGGGCGACAAACTTGCCCATTGTTCCAACGAGGAAGTTATGTGTAAATCTATGCGGGTTGACACCCCCACTCGTGGTTGCTAGCTTACATCCTAATGTTTTCCGAGTGACAAACTTGCCCAATCTATTTTATTCCGACGTCGATGAAGCGTGCAGAAATCTATCACAAGGTGCAACACTTGTAGCACCATTCATAGGTAGTGGCATCGTATTAGCAGCGGTTACGGACTCATTGTAGCACAATTTTAGGAGCATTATACTTTGTCGATATACAAGTATGAATGTTAAGTATAAGTTTCCCAAACACTTATACTCTAAGTACAACCTAACGTTTTCCGAGTGACAAACTTGCCCAATCTATTTTATTCTGACGTCGATAAAGCGTGCAGAAATCTATCACAAGGTGCGACACTTGTAGCACCATTCATAGGTAGTGGCGTCGTATTAGCAGCGGTTACGGACTCATTGTAGCACAATTTTAGGAGCATTATACTTTGTCGATATACAAGTATGAATGTTAAGTATAAGTTTCCCAAACACTTATACTCTAAGTACAAGGAACTTGTAGGTATACTACTTGGTCATTAAGTAGACAATTATACCTAGCACACATACTCGTATAGAATCGAAATAGATTTATACGTAGCGCTTTTACTCATATAGAATCGAAATAGATTTATACGTACCGGTTTTACTCGTATAGAATTGAAATAGATTCATACATAGCGGTTTTACTCGTATAGAATTGAAATAGATTTATACGTAGTGGTCTTACTTGTATAGAATTGAAATAGATTTATACGTAGCAACCTTCGTTTGTATGGGATTAAAAATACGTATATTCATAATATATAAAACTTATAGGTATACTACTTATTTAGTAAGTAAACTATTATATATATATATATATATATATATATATATATATATATATATATATATATATATATATATATATCATATGTTAGAAACAAGTATGAGTCAAAATGACATTTTCAAACTATGTTCTATACTTTTGAAACTCGGAAAAATACTATTTATACTCAGAGTCAAAACCTGTAAACTTACCAACATAATGTTGGCATATTTTAAACATATGTGTTTTCAGGAACTTGATAAACTGGAATAATATAATTTTCTATTATCAATAAAGGTAGGTAGTTTATAATAATTCTTTTTTACTATTCAATATATATTTGATAACTATGATACAATGAATGATGTTACACCGCCCGGTATTTCCGCCGCCGGCTGGGGGTGTGACAATGTTGTTTATATTCTTAATCTCCTTCCCACTACCACTCTTTCTTTTAAAACTCCTTTTGAAATCTTATTTGGTTTATTTCCCACATACGACCACCTTTGTGTTTTTAGATGCCTCTGTTATCCAAACACATCTTCCACTGCTACCCACAAACTCATGTCTCGTTCCTCTACATGTGTGTACCTTGGATCTTCATCGGATCACCGGGGTCATCGGTGTCTTGATCTCATCACTCAGCGACTCATTACTTCTCATCATATGGTTTTTGATGAATGTCACTTTCTATATGCTAATTTTCAGTCCCCATCCCCACCTTTGAGTATGACTTTTTTGTTCCCGATGACGACATCCCTCATATTCCCACTCATGCTCAACAAATCACACAATCAACCTCTACACCACAGAGTTATTATTTGTCTACCTTTCCTTCTTCCCTTGACGTCAATGGCAACCCCCCTACGTCATCTCCTTCTTCTCCCCCTATTGGCTCTACCAACACTTCTACCATGCATGGTTGTCCTCAGACACGTTAATAGTGGTCTTCTGGTATATTGATGTTACATGGTGTATATTATAATTGTCCTACTTTGCAAGACGGTTTCATGCCTGGAAAAGTGAGTTTATACGACTTTATAATACTAGATTCAAACAATAATAGGATATTTTATGCATATTGTATGAAAGAGGTTTATATTTTTATTGCATGCATGATGTCATTTAATTAATCATAAAACGTGCATGAATAATCATGTGTACACATGCATGCTATGTGGCTACATGAAAAGGAGAAAGCATGCCTCAATGTAATGGAAGGGCTTGTTAGGTGATATACTTTGTGAGTTTGTGTGGTCCCCACAATTAGAGAAAGATGGACTTAACATGTTTGATAATTGATACAACTAATAAATGATTTCCTACCTTCTCCCAAGTCTTAACCATTAAAAGATCGAAATCATTCGAGAATGGTTCAATTTTGTTAAACAGTCACTACAGTTGTTGGTTCTATTCTTTTTGTTAGTAAAGCTTACTACAAAATCTTTAAGTTGCTAAAATGTCAAAAATTAGTGTTACTCATATTTACAATAACTATCTTGTACATCATACATGTTAATAGACTTTACATGATAGCAAGTATTTCAATAGTACCTCAAATTCTATTTCATCTTACAACACTTACATTGCCAATTTATAAACAAAATACAAGCCTTGAGGAATAAAATCACATACCAAACTCAAATGATGGAACCTTACAAAAAATCATAGACCAAGTCAAGGGAGTATGCCAACATAAACCCTATTCTACAAACTCAATGAACTCATAAATTAACAAATTGTCACCAAACGCCTACAAACAGCAATCTAAGCTAAAACTATTTCCAACCGATAAAATTATCAAATTTTTGTTTGATAACCAAGACAAGTACTTAACATGATACATGTTTGTGACACAATATTACATATGACAGATTTATAACAACTGTCAATAACTTACAATTTTGTTTCAGAATCTAATTAGCATAAGAAACATGAGTTCCTTGTCCTTGATGTGTCCCTATCTTCAAGCCCTCGAACAAACGACTTAATACCAAGGTGCTCAGCCGCATATGTCATAAAAGATGCAAATATTAGACCTCCTGCCACCATTAAACCTAACCTGTTGCCATAAAATATAATAAAAAATTAACATCCAAAATACTGAGAACCCAACAGCAACAGTGACACTGACAGAAATGACAGGTGACAAATATTGCAACTATTTGTCCCACCCAAAAAGTGGTACAGGGACTCGATCTTGAGATCTCATGTGGGGAAAAGACGTAAATGCCCTCCACACGGACAGAGGGACAGTTGTAAGAAAGGTGTGAATAAGTTGTAATCCGAAAAATACCTTGCAAACAAAGCTGTAATCCCCAAAAAAACAGGAACCGCGGGGGTAGCAATGGCTAAAAATGCCATTCCAAGCCCATAATACCATGTCGCCACATCACACGACACCTGTCGCTGATGACCTACAAAACCAAAAAAAAAAAAAAAAAAAAAAAAAAAAGTTATCTGACAAGTCTAAAAAACACATCACCAAAAACGGGTTCTCTTTCACAGATTTCAATAGAAAACAGACTAACCCTTTTCAGAATCATAATCTGGTCGAGAAGATGCTCCTTGAGTTGCTACCATTTTCCCCCATTTATAAATTAAATGTAAATATCCACCAAAAAGCAGAAAAAAGATTGTGAAAGTCCACTCATACATCAACAGCAAGCCAGTCCATGGCTTTACTTGTCTAGGTATAACTGAAAAACCAATTCCAAGAGCCACCATTGCAGCTACGAAACAGAAGAAAACAGACACCCCACCAAGAAAAGCTGGCACCTTTCCATGTGTACCATTTGAAAACTACACAAAAAAGAGCTTGTATTAGCAAAATCCAACAGTAAGCACATGATAATAGAAGAGAACATGCTGACTAACCTGTTGACTAGAATTGATGGTAGATGAAGATACTGCAGAATATGAAAGAGAGCCACCGGATCTAAATTTGTAGTATATGTGTCTTGCATGATCACATATAGAACGTGTCTGTAGAAAAGATCGGTAGTAACAGAAAAGTAAAGTGAATAATGGAAGTAAGAACAAGAATTTCACTAGAAATTCATCGTGTGGATTTCTGCCTCCTTTAGTTCCTGGAAGACTCTCCTCTAGTTCTTCTCTAATATCCTGTACATTTCATCCCAATGTTAACACCAGGAACTACCGCAGAGAGGGGCAAGAAGGTAATTATACATAGATGGACTTGAAATACCTGCCACACGTCCACAGGCTTTAAAAGCCAAGAAGTCCACCAGTCCCATGGTTTAAGAGGGCCAAGTGTATAGTGAATAACACGGAGTTCTTTCTCATCTACCATCCACTGCATATGTAGTTTATTAAGTCATTCTGTCCGGATTAAGTTAAAAAAAAAAAAACAGCCATGTATGGTTGTACAGATTGAGTGCTTAACCCATTAAGCTCTTTAGGTAAAAAAGAAACAGCCCTTAATCCACTAAACTATAAGTGATTGTTTCTTTTTAACCTAATGTGGAGAGAAAGACAGGATAATGAGGCTTTCCCCATTAAGTCCTAAAGTTTTACAAGATTTGCCATAGCACTACTACCTACCTTGTTAGCAAGCATGTAAAGTCCAACATCTGCATTATAGAGAGTTGAAAGTCTCTCCATCTCTGGAACTGGTTTAGAGTTGACCACTTCTTGAGAAATTTCAGGGTCAAAGACACGTGCACTCGCAAATCCAACGTAATAGGTGTTAAGAAAACCCTGGTCACCTAAAAAAGCAACAAGAAAACATCTTCAGAGAAAAAGGAAAGGGAAAGGGAAAGGGAACTTATGTATGACAATCTTATATTCTATAATGGCATAAAAGGAATAACATACCTCCGGTATAAGAATACAATGTGGTCACTTTGCTCACCATGTCATTGAAAAGCTTTGCAGATGGTTCGACTACCATAACACCAGAGTTTAGCCTCTCAGAATGCTTTAAGTTGGCACAAAATTTTCCACATTTGAATAAATCATCGATGTTTTTAACCACGATTGTATCAGCATCAAGGTACACCACTGAGGTAATCACAGAATAGATCAGAAGAATTAACAAATCTTTTTTCTTTCAAATCAGAAGTGATTAACATTACTACTTAAAGAAAACTGAAGTGGCACCTTTCTTATAATCAGTCATGTTGAATATCTTCAGTTTCGTGTACACGCCCCAAAACCGTGTTGGTCGCACTTGATTAGGGTTCTGCAATAGACTGATCGGCGTCACAATCCAGCCATCGGCCTGCAGAGAAATTCAAGAAACATAATTAGGACTGGTAACAGGATTAACCACAAGATTTCGAATTAATAGTGAACATAGGGGAAGATAAGTAAAAGAAAAAATGATACCTTTAGGAGCTTCTTGGCGTAGTTTGAAACGCCATCAGAGACCAAAACGACCATGTTTCTTGAGGTTCTGGTATCCCGAATTGACTTCCCGAGAACACGAACTCCAAGCAAGAATTCATCTCCGTATAAAAGAGTTACATACGCTTCCTTAGACGATCCAGAAGCAGGAGCTGCTTGTACATACTGATTCAGAGCTAATAAAAGAATCAATCCAAACCCTAATATCGAAACCAGGCTCAGTTTCATCTTCTGGAAATCTAATAGAAGAGAAATTCCAAGAGACTGAAAGCGGACTAGTATTGAATTTTCAGAATTTATCAGATATAATCATATGCTTTAACACATCTGGTGATCAATATATAGATATCGGAAAGGGTTTATTAAACGATTACAACCAATTTTGGGGGTTTGAAATGGGTTTGAGAATCGTCGTCGCTGTTTTTGGCTTTCAACTCGGCTGCGACTGGTAGAAGCGTCAAAAATGGCGACTCCTTTGTTTTCTCGGATATTCGCTTTACAGATACATGTCAATTCCTTCATCACGATCCGATCTGGTTTCCGTCTCACGTGCCAAAGTAGGGATAAAAGTGTAATTACGTTTTCCAGATCAACTTCATTTTATTTTAAACTATTTTTTTTATTAAGAAAAACATTATTTTATTTTAAACTATTTTTTTATTAAGAAAAACCATAATTAAATAATTAAATCTGATAAACATTAATTATAAATAATATTTTTAAACTATTTTTTTATTAAGAAAAACATTACAATAATTAAATAATTAAATCTGATAAACATTAATTATAAACAATATTCTTTATAATAATGTATTTTATATTTAATTATGATATTAATCAAGTTTAATTATAGTAATATTTTTTATAATTAATACTTCAATTAATGTTTTTTATATTTGCTCTTAGTACACATATTAAAAAATATTTTTTCTAAAATTATTAGTTTTTTTTTTTCCTAATATGAGTAGGGTCCTCCAAAAATGATTCATCATTTGATGAATATACGTGATACATTTTGATTTTTTTTTTCAAAGAACTTTGTGTTATTTTCTTATTGGTAGACCTAAAAGTTAAACTTAGGTTTCATATGTGGAGGAGTTTTATCAAGTCTAATCAAATGATTCAACAATTGTTGGTTAAAGACAAAATGTTTTAATATCCTTATGCGATTGTCATGCATTGCAAACTTTGTTCAAAACGAATGCTTGTGAATTCCTCTCATAGTTACATATAGTCATCATTGACTCCTATAATTGTTGACTATTAAATGAACTTAAACGGTTACGAATTTTGGCTCCTAAATCCTTACTTTCGATGGACGAGAAATTACTTTTTCTAAATTAGCTTTACACTTCAATCACTCGGTTGAGACACATAGATTCTTAGAGAACAAAGGAAAATGGAAAAAATTTCTCTTGTGGTGATGATAAGGATTGCCATTGAAGTTTTGGTGTGATTAAAATGTCGCGGCTATTCGAAACAGATCTGGTAAGATCACGGCTCCATTTGATGGCATATATCAGCAGGTGGACCTTTCTAGTGTAAATTTTGGTATCATTATTGAAATCGTGAGGAAATTAAATAATGAAATCCTAGTATCAGCAGATGGTAAAGTATTTAAAGTTGTTATTGTTGAATATAAAGATGAAAAGGTTTGGTATCCGTTTAGATTCGACCCAATTGAAGATCGTGTTGGATCCAAGAACGATGACGGCGATGAGCAGGATGAAGATAGAATTTCAACTATGTGAATTAATTATATGGAGGAATGTGAATTTAATCCTAAATTAGATTTCATAACTGGTTTAGGGCTAAATGGTGACAACAATCAATCAGAGATAGACAAAAGAGATCTCAATGAAACCATTCATGAAACTCTGTTGGTCGGAGTTGATGATCCAATGATCAACTCTAGTAGTGAAGCTCAAGAGTAGCATGGGAATTTGGACCTGATAGAAGACGAAGCGAGGCATGAACCTACTAGTGCATTTAATATTGTTGAAAATGGGGGTAAAGATAGAGTTATGGATCATCTAGGTGTTGACCAGGGACCAAATGGGATGGTCAATAAGTCAAACCCCTTAACAGACATGCAAGTCAAGGAAAGTTGGTTCCCAAATAATTTAGTTTGCTTTAGGGTGTTTTGGGCATTTCCTTTCCTAAGGAATTAATCTCAACCACGGGATGAGAAAATGTTGTGATCAGGAACAAAACTATGACTTGGGTGGATTATTAGTCAAAAGAAGGAAAATCGTTAGATTCCCATCCAGATTCTCTCCTTACAACAGAACTAAAAAAAGGTGAAGATTGTGCTCGTGATCCTTGTATCATATGAAATGCCTTACCTCCTTCGATTCTGATTGTGGGAATTTTGCCATCCCTAGACTTAAACAGAGACCCCCCCCCCTTTCACAATTCATTGATGCTATGGTCGAGAATAGTAGTGCTTTCACCTCAAATTCTCAAGAGATAGTCAGAACCGCTGAAAATGGGCATGAGTTAGGCTTCAAGCAGGACCCCGTGAACCCGATTTTAGCATAAATCATGGAAGATATTGGAGAGAATATTGTTCCACAATGAATTTTCTATCACTAAATGTTTGCAACATTAGGGGGTATCATAAGGTGTAATGGGTGAAAACACTTAAAACACACTATAAATCTCCTTTTTGGGGATTCGGGAGACCTAACTGTCAAGTGTTAACCATTTAGATGACGTTGGGTGTTGGGGTTCGAATAATTTTGGCACAAGATTTATTCATGCTTTAGGTAGATCAGGTGTCATCCTATATATATATATATATATATATATATATATATATATATATATATATATATATATATGGGACTTATAATGTTTCAAATCAACATAGATATTATCATCTAGGCACTATTTCATAAACATTGGTAGATGGGTAACGATTCATAGACATATTGTCTTTGCAAACGTGTACGGATCTCAATCATGTTGTGATAAAGAGATTATATGGGGAGAACTGTTAAGAATAAAAAAACTCTAAGGGTGGAATTTGGATTATGATGGGGATTTCAACACCTTAAGGAGCCCTAATGAAATATTTAACTCGTAATTTTGTGTGAGAACTGCATGAGGCTTTAATCAGTTCATCCATGAAGTTGTTCTTCTTGATTTAAAGATGGGAGGAAATAGATTTACATACTTTTGTTAGGTGGAATTAAAGCTAAGCAAGTTATTTCCTTGTGATCTCTAAGTTCCTTAAACTCATGCATCAATTATAGCTCTGCCTTGTGACTTGTCTGATCAGTGCCTTATTCTCCTCTCCTCTACTCAATGTGAATTTGGTCCCTCCCTATTTAGACTTTTCAATTCATAGATGTTAAGTGATGGTTTTCAAAATGTGGTGGTATCAACATGGCTTAATTTTGTGGAATTTGGTACTAAGGATTGTGTCTTGACGGCAAGGTTTAGGTATATAAAAAATGCCACTAAAAAGTGGCGATCGACTGAATGTCCTAATGTGGTGGTAAAACTAAAGGAAACTAAAAAGAGAGTGGATGATATTGACTTGGTCATTGAAACCAGACAACTTATGGAGGCGGAGATTACAGACAGAAGGAAAGAATACAAAAAAAATCGACCTGGAGAAATTGGCAATCCTTGATCTCAAACAAAATTCCAGAATAAAGTGGGTACTGGATGGTGCTGAGAACTCAAAGTTCTTTCACAATTTAGTCAACAATAAAAACATAAAGAATAGTATCAATGAGAATTTAATTGAGGGTTGTAGATCACATCTCTTTCCCAAATAAAATTTGAATTCTTCTGCTTCTTTCAAGATAAGTTTGGGGAGCGCTGGCCTTCTCGCCCTAAACTCATTAATTCTTATTTTTTTTTTCGAATTTCCTCTTCAACTCAGTCTTTGTTAGAAGCCCATATATATCCCTTGTGATGGGTTTTGGTCATAAGACATCCTATGTGCTCATACAAACCCTAATGCTTGGATCTAGGTTTCTCTATTGTACATGCTTTGAATCCAAGACTATAAACCCTAATTCTAGCATTCAAGTAATCATATTAACATGAGAATAAGTTTATAATGTTACCTTGATGGTTATGTAGCAATAACAATCCCAAATCTCCTTGTATTGACTTTGGAAAGCTTAGAGTCACAAGTGTCACTCCTCTAATGGTTCACAAACACCATAAGCAAGAGGATGAAGAGGAGAGAGGTTGGAGGCTACCAAAAAACGTGTAGAAACCCTAACAAGAAGCTTAGCCACGTTTTTTAGCCTTAAGGGGTCTTTATATAGTTGGGCTATTAGGGTTATCTAACAAGGAAACCCTAATTTGGATGCTTAAGCCCTAAGCAACCCATAGACTCCTTTTAATCAAGCCCTTGGACAATTTCCTTATGGGCTTCCCCATAGAATTCGTCCAACCCTTGATACAAGGCAATCCATGGCCCAAATTGCAATTATCCTATAATTACAATTCCAGTCCCTTAAGTTTAATTAATCTCTTTTAGTCACAAAACTAATTACCAATTAACTATTGACTAATATTAATTAAACAATATGATTTCTCTTTTAATATATTATTCCCATAATATATTAATAAATCATATTTAATCCTTTCTCTCCATAATTCATCCTATCAAGTTGCTTTGGTGAAGGCAACCCAATAGGACCATGCACCATCGGGTCAAGTACATACCAAAATAGTTATGGACTTAGACACTAATCCAACAGTCTCCCACTTGGATAAGTCTAATAACTATTATGCATATGACTTCAGATCCTGATCTACAATCGTAGCTTTCCAAAGCCGTTGTCAACTCTAATCCTATCAGATACGCGTGTCCTTAGATAAGGATCATATATTCCTCCATTCTAGATATCGTCTGAGATATGATTTCTAATCATTCTCTTTGTACTATATCTCGATTTCCAATTTATGACGACTGACTAATTGAACAAATCAAATTAGCCATAGCTCGGCCGAGCATTTATGTTTGTCATCACTAAACCATCGAGGGGCCCAAAGATGTCGCTTTTATCCTTCTTTGGATAAAAGGAACGGATAAAATTTGATACAATGCTTGCTTGCACTTACTAACCAAATCACACACAACAATATGTTTTATAACACCAAGTTACTAGTGCGTTTACATATTATCAATGTGCAACCGATTAGCAAGATACAACTCACACATCTCGGTTTCAAGAATATAAGATGTTATCGTCTCACCAATCACTCGTGATATAATTCATGGAGTGATCCAAGTGAGCGTGGGTTTAATCCAATGCTCAAATCATATTCGTAAGCACTCATGAACGTTGCAACAAACATTTGCTTATGTCTAATACTTTTCTAGACAATCCACACACCAATTCATGACAGTCTTCATTCATATCTACTTCCAACATATGAGCGACTGTGGCGCGTTCGAATAATTCGATTATTCTTAATAAACTCAATTATTCTGGAAGTCAAAACATGCAAATGTGAAACACAAGAATAATACTAATCCCATATGGCCTCAAACCTTTGAGTATAAATAAAATACCTTTTATTTATCACCATATTGATTACTCATTATTTGTCGTTTCGGGTAATCAACTTCTTATTTGAATTATTACACTTGTCCCATGCACCTAGCATGCACACAATGTTTACCTATGGTTCTTACTTTTGTGAAATAGACAAATTGAACACATTTCCAATCATTCTCATTTTACAACTCCAAATCCTTTTTTTCATAAGTGTAAGAATATCAATTCTTGCTACTTATAGAATATGCTAGATTCTAACACTTTATGCAACGATCATTTCGTAATGTCACTGCACCAAAGTCACAAAGATTATTGCCAATGATATTACAAAGTCCTCTATCGGAGATTGTTACAAGACAATTCCTTAGATACGATGTCTCTCACTCAAAGTACATTCCTTTGAACATCCTTTTGCATAAAGGTTTCAAATCTAGTCATAGATTTTCAATATTCAATTCCTAATATGGACACGCTTCCATATTTTCCATATGACAACTCATTTTAATAGAATCTTATCTATTCGTAATGATGTCGATATGGTCCATCCAACACCATGCTTCCAACTACTCATAAGCAACCAATCCTTGTCGAACTTTGGATTGTCCTTTGATAGTTGTTTAATTATTTTAGTCAAAACCGATCGTAGTCCCTTTTCTCTCTAAATGCGCTAGACATTTGGAAAATTTTAGAATGGTCAAATATTAAAGCATTTGCAATCGACACTATACCCGAAGCGTATGGGACATGATGCATAACGTTTTATTTGCTATGTTCTCAAAATTCGAATTGTGAAGAGGAATGCCGTAATCATAATCGAAATTTTAAGAACACACTATGTACCTTTGACTAAATTTATTAACATTTCTCAACCTAAGCCTTTAGATTTGAAACGAAGCATAATATTCTCTCCCTTAATTATAGCAAAACAACTTTACAACCCTTACGACTTTGCAAGGTATAACTTTTGTTTTCTATAACTAATATTGCCAACTTGCAATACGTGCCTTAATAATGATACAATCATAACATTTATGCTCCCACTATCATGATGATTACTATAAAACATAACACTTATGCTCCCACTAGCTTCGACATGTATTCATAAACATCTTAACTTTCAGAAAAACAATACCTATTGAATTTTTTAAGTCCATGTTTCTAATACTTAATGCTTTGATAATCTTTTATCAAGGCCTCTTAAGCTTATACACCTTTGCCTTAGATAGTTCATATGTGTGTCTCAACAATTAAGACTAATTGTCAAACCTCACAATTCAAATTATGGAAAGGGATACCGTAACCATGATTGAATTCGAGAATGCAATTTTACAATCACTATCTTCTTAAAATCTTTCTTAGTGAAAGCATTTCCTCACAATCATTTTCATGAAGGAGGAAATCTTATGACACTTAGATTTAAATGGTGTATTTGTTCCTATCCATGTGAATTTGTTAAAACCAAAGTTTACGACAAATTCAAACTCATATGGACCGAGCCTTTTTTAATCTTGATTTTTTGCCTTATGGTAGCACAGCTGCCCACCACGTCTTCCAAGTAGTTAAGCATCTCACCTTTTTCCTATCAATGTACCTTTCATTGATCAAGGTGCCTTGCCTTTTATGCATTCAAAATGAGAACTCAAAGAACTCACATGCATAATTAACTTAATTGGAATACACAGAAACAAAATAATGTCAACACGATAGGTTGGCAAACCTCAACTCGTGTGCTAGTGATGATCAATAAGGTTTATTTGATTTGTTCTTGAAACCTTTCCAGACCATTAAGACTCTCATTGACTCCTTGACATATAAGATTCTTTTGTCAATAAACATTTCTTGGCAAACAAATATTCAAGAGTTAGTGTGGTTTTTATCAAAGCACTTTAAAATTTGGTCCTAGTCGGTCTTTGTCTTATTCAAGACATCACAACTTTCCACATTTGATGAATGTTATAAACCTTTAATACTTTTCACTCATTGTCACAATCTTAACTTTAAGACTTGTTATTGGAACGAAGTATGATAGGCTTCTTGATTTAACCATTTCTTCAATCCTTGATTCCTCTTCTTAAACATACAATTGTACTAAGACTCACTTAGAGTATCAATTGAGATATGGTTCTTAATCATTAAGATCTATCATAAAGCATAAAAGCTACTCTCCCTTCTTCTTAGAATGGAGAAACTTTTATTTTTCTGCCTACTTGATTCTTCTTATTTGTTCTACTATTGATCTAAACCCTTTAATTAATTCAGAATTACACTTAATCCTGTAAGTATAATCATATTTACTAAACCTTTAGAAAATCATGACGAATTTCTTTGTTACTCTTATGGTGAACTTGATCACCACACAACTTTGTGTACTCGATCTCCTAGTCCTTCACTTGACACTTTGTCAATGAATTTGTCTAATTTCCAAATATGAAATTTCTCATTCATCATGCAACCAAGTTGCGTGATTCCAAATTTCAGTCCAATTGAAATTTGGGCGATAAGAAACTCTCCCTATTTGGTAAATTCTCGATATTTCCATAAATAACATAACAAAGAATCATATCCATTCGTTGTAGAAATATGCAAACATCAATTTTCATAACGATTTCATTGCAAGGAAGTAAACAAATAAATAAATAAGTCAAACAAAATTTATTTTATTTATAAAAGCAGCGGAAAAACATTTGTCCTTACAATGCAAAATCTATTGAAAACTATGTAAAAGGAAAATTTCTAACAATTCTATGATAACTATCTAAGCTCAAAATCCAATCTTCAAGTCCATGCGATCGAGATCCATCTCTTGTGATTAGATTCATCTTGCTTTCTTATCAAGCTTCCTTTCTTTTCACCGATCCTGCAAAACATTCAAATGCAATCTTATCACATCATGTATTAAGAATCAATGAATAGGAACTTAGCGGAGTTAGATAGTGGATTTTACCTGAATCGTAGTCATACTTTTGACTCTCCCATCTCTTGGATCTCTTAGGTAAATAGGGCAACTTCGTCTCCAATGCCCCTTCTCTTGGCAATAAAAGCAAATTGACTCTTTTGGAACAACACATGGAACTACTTCAAGCATCGCCTTTTCTCTTATGATCAAACTTTTCGATCATTGCATGTCTTTCATTGCCATTGTCTATATCCATATAGGTCTTGAAGGCAGATTCACCAATCAACTTTGCTTTTCTATTGCGCCAAACCATTGTTGATTCAGCAGCAATAAGCATATAGGTGAGATCAATAAGGGTCACGTCATGGTTCATCATATAGTACTCTCTTACGAACTCACTATACGAGTTAGGAAGTGACTGAAGAACCCAATCAACAGCCATCTCTTCACCGACAACGGATCCCATCATTCTTAACTTATCAATGTGTGACTTCATCCCTAAGACGTGTGCACACACCGACTTTCCTTCTTTATGTTTACTTTCCAAAAGGGCTTGAGTGATATTGAACCTTTCAATTTTACAATTTTGTGGGTTAGGGAGAATAATTGGAGGAGGAGGAGGAAGAAGTGAAGCATGATTTCTTGTTCCTCGATCGAATCGTGGAATATCATCTTCATGTGGAATGCTTGTTCCACGGGATTTGGGAAGACCATAGTTGTCGAACTTTGACATATACAAAATGGGAGAAACAAATTCAAGGTAGTTGATTGATTGATTGAGTCCGTATTAAATCACCCAAATGAGATACTAAGGCTAGGACCCAACACAATAAGCTACAACCTAGAAAAGGGATGCCGTAATCTAGTTGCAGAATATTTGAAGGTAAGTGAATGACGATTCACTAATTTCCACCATGAAAAACGAAAAAGAAATTTAAGTTTTAAATCTATGAAAACTCCTATATCCCTTGAGATTCATTGAACATTTCAATGGCATGTTTAAATCTCGATATGCCCCTCTTGTTTGTGATTGGGATGTCGAGGATCACAAAGCGGGTGTGAATAACCATGCAAAATTACATGGTGCCCTCACATGTTACAGTCACCTATTCGACGTGCCGGTAAACCACACACGCTCCACCGAACTATGACAAACATTGAGTCACCCTTTGCTACCTTTTCTTAGAACCATTTAGTGTGCCGGTAAACCACACACGTTCCACTAACGTCTTCACAAGGGCACAAAGTGTAATTTCATGGAATTGCATCAATTCACTTTGCCTAAGTAACTAAGATTGGGAATTTGTAAAATATTTAGTTACTTTGTATTTCATTATACTTATAATGGAAGGTTTCGTCCTATCCTACCCGTTCGGCTAACGACCCTCCACTAGTCAAGAGTGCGGTGGGTAAGAGTGGATACCCATTCAATCGCCATATTATAGGCAATTTCCTTAAACACCCCTTATAGACCAGCTTCGTGAATGAGGCCTACTAACAATAAGACTGACTTTTACTCATACATATATATAATGTTAGACTTTTAATGTTATATATAGTATAGGGTGCATTTTACACTTTTAAATACTATGTGGTTAACTTTAACAATTACACTTTTAATTCAATTAAACGGTTAACCTACACTTTTATGGATTTATTAAATGTCTTTTAATTATACTCCTTAATTAATTAATAAAACCATAAGGGTGTATTTGAACTTTTCAAAACATTACTAGGGTTTTAGAATTTAACATTCCTAATTAACTTTTGATCAACTTTAAAATTCCAAAACTTGAGGGCAAGTTTTGAAACATTTCAAAAACATTAGGGTTTCAACTATTTAAATTTCAAAAAAACAAAACTTTTGGGTTCAAATTTAAACTATAAAACCTAAAGGGCAAAATATGAAACTTTTCATAACAACAAGGATCAAATAACAAATAATCTAAACTAACATTTAATTACATAAGTATCCATATTTGATTTGTTTAATGATTTATTGCAAAACAATTTATCAATTTACTTAAAATAATTAATCAATTATCTTATAAGGAAACAATTATCTTATTAATTGATAAATATCTTCAATTAGATCAAAAATATAGTCAAATATATCATATAATCGGATTAATATTGATCTAACATGATAAAGTAACTATCCATATGCAAAAACAACAAGAAATCCCGAGATAAGCACTATCTGACGAGTTGACTCGTCGAGTCACCTTGGACTCGGCGAGTGCAGCTATGGACTCAGCGAGTCCAACCTCTAGAACACAAAAAAACAAATTTTTTAGATATACAATGCATTAATACAATTGAAACCATCCTAGTCTCTGATACCACTGATGGGTTTTGGTCATAAGACATCCTATGTGCTCATACAAACCCTAATGCTTGGATCTAGGTTTCTCTATTGTACATGCTTTGAATCCAAGACTATAAACCCTAATTCTAGCATTCGAGTAATCATATTGACATGAGAATAAGTTTATAATGTTACCTTGATTGTTATGTAGCAATAACAATCCCAAATCTCCTTGTATTAACTTTGGAAAGCTTAGAGTCACAAGTGTCACTCCTCTAATGGTTCACAAATACCATAAGCAAGAGGATGAAGAGGAGAGAGGTTGGAGGCTACCAAAAAACGTGTAGAAACCCTAACAAGAAGCTTAGCCATGTTTTTTAGCCTTAAGGGGTCTTTATATAGTTGGGCTATTAGGGTTATCTAACAAGGAAACCCTAATTTGGATGCTTAAGCCCTAAGCAACCCATAGACTCCTTTTAATCAAGCCCTTGGACAATTTCCTTATGGGCTTCCCCATAGAATTCGTCCAACCCTTGATACAAGGCAATCCATGGCCCAAATTGCAATTATCCTATAATTACAATTCCAGTCCCTTAAGTTTAATTAATCTCTTTTAGTTACAAAACTAATTACCAATTAACTATTGACTAATATTAATTAAACAATATGATTTCTCCTTTAATATATTATTCCCATAATATATTAATAAATCATATTTAATCCTTTCTCTCCATAATTCATCCTATCAAGTTGCTTTGGTGAAGGCAACCCAAAAGGACCATGCACCATCGGGTCAAGTACATACCAAAATAGTTATGGACTTAGACACTAATCCAACACCTTGGTGAGATAAAAAAAGGTTATATGGTTGTGGTCATGAGAAGGCTCAAGGCCCCGATGGGTTCACATTATGGGACATTTTGTTGGGTGACATTGCAACTTTTGTGAAATACTTTGAAAGGCATAACAGAATCGATCAATCCTGTAGCTCCTCCTTCATCTCACTAATTCCAAAATATTCTGTCAAACCCAATCGTGGTTCCATTGGGTAATGTGATGGGTTGCATTCTCCTATTCCTGCTATTTGTAGAATCTTCTTAGCATACCATGCTTGACCGATTGTGATGTCATCCTTGTCTTGGTGAACTTCTATCCCTAGGTAGCAGGATAAGGTTCCCAAGTTACTCATATCAAAAGTCTTCAACATTCGTCTCTTAAACTCAACCACTAGTTCTTTACTTGAACCTGTCACAATTAGATCGTCCACATAGACCCTGACAATCAAAGACTTGTCTAACTTCCGGAGTTTATACACAACATACTCCTGTGGACATATTTGAAATCCCATTTCTTTCAATGTTTTATCAAGTCTATCATTCCAAGCTCTTGGAGTCTGACGTAGACCGTAGATAGTCGTGTTCAACTTGTACACCATGTTCTCCTTTCCTACGATATCAAAACTAGTTAGTTACGTGACATACACTTCTTCCTATATGATTCCATTTAGGAAGGCTGATTTTACGTCCAAGTAATGAACTCTCCATCCTTCACTCGCATGCCATTGGAGTGAAAGCTTCATCAAAACCACCACCCTTTTTTTGTACATACCCATTTGCCATGATTCTTGCCTTGTATTTGGTTACTTTCCCTACTACATCGTTTTTCAATTTAAACACCCACTTCAACCCTATTGCCTTATGCTATTTGGGAAAGGTGTGTTAGTTTCTAAGTATCGCTCTTCTCAACTGATTCCAACTCCTGTTTCATCGCGATTCTCCACTCTTTTTCACTTGAAGCTTCTTCACAAGTGGTGGGTTCTTCACCTGCATACATTAGAACTTCTGAATCGTATTTCAAGGCTTGTGTTTCCTCGTATATATTGGTCAGGGACCGAAAATCACAAACTATCATGTCGTCATATGTTGCTCTGTCTACAATAGGGACTTCGTCTGATGATGGATATAAGGTACTGCAAATAAGCTTGGTGATTCACCCCACTCATTGGCAAATTATGATTGACCAAATGATGTCGGTTGTGAGTGACTTTCTCTAGATTGCGAATTAGGGCTTCCTATCTCCCCTTATATCAGATCGTTCCCCACCACATATTCTTGAGCCATAGCTTCACTTGGAAATCTGACCCAATCATTTAAAATTGGGCCTTCACACTGCACATTAGCCCAATCCCATTTATTATCTTATTCAAATATAACATCCCGTTATACCCAAATTCTTTTTTGATTAGGGCAGTACAGGCGATACCCTTTTGTTCCTTCCTTGTTTCCTAGACAAACCATCTTCTCACTTTTATTGCTCAACTTTGTGAGTTGAATTGACAACAACTTCACATGAGCGACACAACCAATCACTCTGTAGTGTTCGAGTGTTGGTTTCTTCCCCCGCATAGCTTCATATGGGGGTCATATTCTTAACTCCTTTTGTTGGAACTCTGTTAAGTATTTGAACTGCATGGTGTACAACTTCCCCCCATAGTTTTTCTAGTACTTCCATCGCCTTCAACAAAGACCTTGTGACTTCAAATATCGTCCAATTTCGGCGCTCTACTACTCCATTCTGTTGTGGAGAATATGGGGTCGTCAATTACCCTTTTAGCCCCTCCTGATTACAATACTCAGTGAATTCATTAGATGTGAATTCACCTCCTTGAGTGCGTAACATATTTAGTTTGAACTTCTCTTTAGTTTCTACTTTTTTTTGAACTTCTTGAAGACAATGAGTGCTTCACTCTTGGTTCTAATCATTGATCCCCACATATATCTTTTGTAGTCATATACTATGAAAAGAAAATATCGCTTACCTCGTAGAGTTTGGGGTGTTATCGGGCCGCAAAGGTCTGCATGTACCAACTCTAAAGGATTCCTTGCTTGTCATTGAGCTTCTTTCGGGAACGGTTGTCAGGTTTTTTAGGCAACTAGACATCCTTCACAAACCTGTGTGGGATGGTAGATTCTAGGCACTCCTATCACCAGTTCTTTCTCCACCTTAGACTCGATCAAAGAAAAATTTATATGCCCCACCCTTACATGCCAAAGCCATGCAACATCGTCCAAACTTGCACAGAGGCATATTGGCTGTGAGGTATGAAGCACAATCTTGTACAACCTTTTCTTGAGCATTGTACCTTAATGATCAGATGATTTCTTGCATCATGAACTCTAAAAAATTCATGGATCATCTCAATTCTATACCCTACCTCTATCATTTGACCAAGGCTGAGTATATTAATCTTCAAGGATGGGATGTAATATACTTCAGATATGATCTACTGCTCCTCGTTTTTACACTCCAACATGATTGTTCCTCTTTCTTTGATTTGCACTTTGGATCGTCCCCGAATCTCACTTGCCCTGTTATTCTTTCATCAAGTTCTGCAAAGTATTCTCGTACCCCTGTCATGTGATTATAAGCCCCATTATCCAAGTACCATGTATCATTTTCATTCCCTTTTGTTGATGGGAACACTTTATCTTCGTTGGGTAATACCCAATCACCTGTATCTTCACCCCATACATTTAATAGAAGAGCATGTTCTTCTTCATGTACCTGTGTGAGATTAACATCAACTTCCTTCTTCTTGGGGTTTGGGCACTCTGATGTAAAATGCCCAAACAAGTCACATTTAAAACATTTTATGTGACTCTTGTCTCTTCCCTTTCCTTGACTATTGTTGGTATCTCGTGATTGTTGGTGATTGCCTCAACCACCTCTACCCCTTGAGCCTCATTTTCCACCACAGTAGCCTCCACGACCTCCCATTTCACTATGAGACGAGTCAGAGCCTCTTCCTACTGAACTAGTAGAGCCCTCATTTTATTTTTGACCTATTTGTCCTTCAGATCGAGTGAGCAACAAACCTGTTTTAGCATCAGAGTTTTCACTACGAATTCTCAACCGATCCTCATAAGCTCTGAGTCTTCCTATAGCTTCTTCAGATGGCATCATATCCAAATTTGAATATCGTTCAATCGAGGCCACAAGTTGTAGATACTTTTCTAGGACATACTCAAGCAGCTTCCTCACCAAAAGTACAATCTTCTATTGTTGCACAAAGGCTGATGTATTTTGAGTTTATTCCATTCAACTTTCATGCGAATTCATCTATGGGCTCTTCTTCTTTCATCTTCAATACATCAAACTCACTTTTGAGCGTGTGCAATATCGCCTTTTGCAATCGATCTGCACCTAGGTACCGAATTCTTAACGATTCTTACACTTCTTTTACAGATCTCTTTTTGGCTACCTGCATGAGAGTATCCTCTGGTATTGCTTGGAAGATGTATGCTTGTGTCGTCTTGTTCTTCTTCTCGTCCACAATCACTCTGGCTGTTCGTTTCATGGATTCCCAAACACCTCGAGCATCCATAATGGCCTTTATCTTGATTGCCCATGTGGTATAGTTTGTTGAAGTCAGCAGTGGGCATTGGAACTACACCTTACCGTTATTTTTTGTGGCCTGCTGGCTACGACCCCTCATGTCATTGTGTCTAATGTATTTGAGCATAGACCAGAAAGCTTTGATACCAAGTGTTGCTTCAAGCCCCTGTTTTGATCAATAAAGTCATACCCAAATAGAGCAACAAAAGAGAGATTCCAAGTTTTTCTTCTTTCTTATTTCTGATAATAAAACAAAGGAACCTACAAAACTTTAAATAACATGCAAAAGAAAAATGTAAAAGCTAAAACTATAAAAACATTTGTTCCTAAAGAGGTGGCAACTAAGCCACTTATTCCTTTTAGACCGGGTCCACTAAGAGACAAAGTCACAATTACTTTTCCCATAGTTATGAGGTTATATATATAGGTAATCAAGAAAATCTATTGTGAAATGGTATCTTCTCTTCATTAAAGTTGAATTCAATAACAGTAACATCCACATGTTTTTATTGTTTTTAATCTATTGTGGTTCAAGAACGATTTTTGGTAGCAATGTTGGATCTACCTCATTCGATTTCGAAAAAAGAAAGCTACTTACTTGGTTCAAATTGGATGAAAAATAATATACAGTTAAGTTTTTTTTTTTCTTTTCTATATTAGTAATTTTCTGTTTTCCATTGGACATGAATAATACCTTTTATAATATGTAGAGTTCTTTTTAAGAAAAAAACATTTTTGTTACCATATATATTCTATCAAGTGGCTTTGAACTCTTTTCTTACTTTGTTTCTTTGTGCTTTCGCAAATTCATATTTGTTTTTCATTTTTAATTACAAATATAATGTTTATTTTGGAAAAACTGTTGATTAGTTTGTAGATTTTTCATGGATAGGTGTGGTAATGGTAATATTTCCAAGTTAGCCAAGTTCTTGTAACCAACAATAAGCCCAATGGATTAAAAGGTGAAAGGATTGACAATTTGGCCTTTGGCTTTTGGCTTCATGGTCCAGTCATTAAGGGGAAATTTGGACCATTTTACCCTCGGAATGGGCATGGGTAACTTTCATCGCCGATTCACTGCTTATTGCATTATTGATAGTTAAAAGATGCTAAATTACAATCTATGATGTTTTGGTTGTTTTTAGGTTACTCTACATGCAAGTTTGTTGGCTTTCCTCATTTTGGACGATATTGTCCTTGTCCCAGTTTCATCTGTTATGTTGACCCAACTTTAACAACCCTATAGATCTCCCTGGAATTTTCCAATAGCTGAAGATCAAACCTTAAGAACAAGCAGAGGAGTTGTCTACTTTTAATTTATTTTGGTGTTTTTTTCTATTGCTTGTATTTCTACTTTCTACAGAGCAACTTAGAGTAGCATGCTGACAAATTTTATTCATAACTTCCTTATGTCAAAGGAATTGGAGTAAAAAACGTGACATTGACTAATTTTTTAGTTTGACAAAATCTGATGGTCAAATAATTGAGAACAAAAGTAAAAGGATGTTTATTTGTGAACTCAATGTAACCCTATCTTCATTATGTTCATTGTATTTTGATTTTGAAGATAAAATGAGGATTATGTTTAGTTTTTAGTTTGTATTTTGTAGATTCTCATAGTAATGTTGATTAATTATTAATGTTTTACAAATCTAAAGTATTTTTTAATGTTAAATTTTTGATGATGAAGATTTTTGTTTATTTTTTTTATTCTAACAAGTAATGTTGAGTAAACATTTGAAGTTACTTTAGAATTGATTTCATTGGGTTTGATAAAAATTGTTTTAATACTATTTTCAAAATCATAATTATAGAAATAGTTATCAGACCATTTAATACCATGGTATATTTTCCAAATAATTAAAAAACATGAGATATATCTAAATTAAGTATTAATTCTTAAATAACTAAAAATATCGAATAACAAGTTCACGATGAAAGTAGAGATTAGAGAACATAAACTTTATATATATATATATATATATATATATATATATATATATATATATATATATATATATATATATATATATATATATATATATATATATATATATATATACTAGCCATTACCCGCGCACAGCGGCGGGGATAAATAGCTTCTTTCAACGATATTTTTTTAAGAAAAATGTTATGTTCCAAAAGAAAGTTCATGTCGTAGGTGAGAGGAAGGGCGGTAGTCGTGATAGTGGTTAGTTGAAAGCGAAAGGAGGCAGAGTGGCTGTGGTGGTGGTGGTGATACTATCTTGGTTACTGGTTAGGTTCTTCGAGAGAGTGTGCGTATATTTCTTACTTTGAAGGGATTACGAAGATAGATATTATGAGATGGCTTGTTACCAATGTGAGAGAAGAGATCCTTTATAAATTGTTGGACATTGACCGCTTCAAATGGCTGAAGTGTTGAGATTGACGGGTTCAATTTGCAAATGAATTCTTCTATTAATTTGATACGAGATTTTTAGGGGATAAAGGATAGGGTTAAAGTTTTAATATTATTATATTATAAATAGGTTGTACTTCAAGCTTAATAGTTTGGACGTCTTAAAAAAATAATATTATTATATTTAATCTATTTATAGAAATAGTTAGATTTCTTTTATAAGTAGTAAAGATATATATATATATATATATATATATATATATATATATATATATATATATATATATATATATATATATATATATATATATATATATATACTAGCCGTTTACCCGCGCGAAGCGACGAGTGATTAAAAACTTCTTTCAAAAATTAAATGGTGATTAGTTTCAATTCAATGATTTGTTTTTCTTTTACGAACAATGTATTCTTTTTATTGTATTCATTGTTTTTTGTGTATATGAGTTTTCATATGTTGGATCCATTGTGTAAAAATATATCATTTATGTTTCATGATAACATATTCGATTCCAAAGAACACAAAATACATAATATATTGTGTATCAGCAAATAGTTTCTTTGAGAGTATAGATTTTGTGTTTCACATTTATGTTGGATCTATCGTGTAAAAATATATCATAATATGTTGTGTAGCAATTTACTACTATTAAAACCAAATTGAACAGTAATATTAAACAAAACGTATGTTTTTTAATTTAAAAAGACGACATTAAAATTTAAAAAAACAATACGACTTAATATTCAAAGTGAAAAACTATCACCATTTTTAATAAGATGATACAATATTAAAATATTAAAAATGAGCAATATTTGACATAATTTTATGTTTATTTTGTTACAATGCTAAGTTATATTGGATTAGATAACTTATTTTTACTAAACACCAAACCATAAACTCTAAGTCCATAACTGTAACTCATAAATGCGAAACACAAAATCTATACTCTCAAAGAAACTATTTGCTGATACACAACATATTCTGTATTTTGTGTTCTTTGGAATCGAATATGTTATCATGAAACATAAATGATATATTTTTACACAATAGATCCAACATAAATGCGAAACACAAAATCTATACTCTCAAAGAAACTATTTGCTGATACACAACATATTATGTATTTTGTGTTCTTTGGAATCGAATATGTTATCATGAAATGTAAATGACATATTTTTACATAATGGATCCAACATATGAAAACACATATCCCATACACAAAAAACGATGAATACAATAAAAAGAATACATTGTTTGTAAAAAAAAAATAAATCATTGAATTGAAACTAATCACCATTTAATTTTTGAAAGAAGTTTTTAATCACCCGTCGCTTCGCGCGGGTAAACGGCTAGTATATATATATATATATATATATATATATATATATATATATATATATATATATATATATATATATATATATATATATATATATATATAGGTTCAGGTTCATTTGAGACCATTCTAATTTTGTGAGACCGTGAGACCAAATCTAAAAATAATTTTAAAATGCAAAATAAATGAAAAAATCCAAAAATTCTTTTTTTAAATATTATTTTCGGAACTTGAATTAACTAAAAAAAATAAATATATATATATATATATATATATATATATATATATATATATATATATAAAATAAAAAAAATTCCGTTTTTTTTTTGAAAAATATGTGAAATATTCTAAATAGAATATTACACTGACATATTCTAAAAAATAATTTTAAAATGCAAAATAAATGGAAAAATCTAAAAATTCTTTTTTTAAATATTATTTTCGGAACTTGAATTAACTAAAATAAATAAAAAATAAATAAATAAAAAATCTATTTTTTTTGAAAAATACGTGAAATATTCTAAATAGAATATTACACTGTACATATTCTAAAATAATTTTAAAATGCAAAATAAATGGAAAAATCAAAAAATTCTTTTTTTAAATATTATTTTCGGAACATGAATTAACTAAAAAAAATAAAAAAAAATAAAAAAAAATAAAAAAATGCGTCTCACGGTATCACAAAATATAGGTGGTCTCAAATGAACCTAACCCTATATATATATATATATATATATATATATATATATATATATATATATATATATATATATATATATATATATATATATATATATATATATATATATATATATATATATATATCATAGGTTGGGCCGTTTGAGAGAGAATGGTATTTTTATTTTTGAGAAGCCCAACCACCGTAGAAACCCTCACAAGAAGATCCACATCGATCGACCCTCGGCGAGAAGGAGAGGAAGGAGGGGATTGTCACACCACTACGAGAGATTGAAATCGGTCGTCATCGATACAGATCCACTGATATTAGGGTTTTTCTTCAAATTGCTCAAGAACCAGGATTTCTGGTTTCATCATCAAAACCTAGATAAAGAAGAAAGGAGTGACAATCTGAGCAGCAAAGATGAGGATAATGATAAAGGGCGGTGTTTGGAAGAACACCGAGGACGAGATCCTCAAGGCTGCTGTAATGAAATATGGAAAGAATCAGTGGGCTAGAATCTCTTCGTTACTCGTTCGCAAATCAGCTAAGCAGTGTAAAGCTCGGTGGTACGAGTGGCTCGATCCTTCAATCAAAAAGGTACGAAACTTACTTCTGTTTCCTAATATAGAATTGCTAAAGTATTGCTAGTTTCTTTGGTTTCAGTAGTTTAGATAATATGCGGAACTATCATACAGGAAAATTACGTGTTTTCTTGGAGGGTTAAATTGTTCTTTGAGACTGAAACGTTATGAGAAACTATTATTGTTTCATCACATTGATATTATTGTGGGTGGTATCACAGTTATGATGTCAAACAGTATACCATTCAAGTTTCAAGATTCAACATCAACTGTGCTGTGATTTGAATTTTATGGAACTCTTTTATGAATACTAATAATCTGTTGGTGTCAAAATGGTATCTAAATGCCTCTATTTAGATTTAAAGTAACAATGTTGATCACAAAAGTTGGAAAAGTTATTTTATCTTGAAATAATAGAAGATACTTACAGGTTGGGAAACTTGGAAATCTCTAAAAGATATCATAGATAAACTTATATAGGGTCGCCTCTTCTCTACTAACAACTGTATATTGCAAATTTTGAAGTCCACTGTACTAGCTCACAATATATTGGATTTCATAGCAACACTAAAATTGGGAAGACAATCCATTGTGCACTGCTTTTACAGTCTCAGTTCCAGCTATGGTGAATGAGTTCTGTAAGGCAACAAAGTTTATGTTTAATTCTTTATCAACCATGGTCTGTTTCTTTGAGTTTCAAACAACTTATTATACATCTTATTCATGAAGATTCAGTTTTAAACTGATATTAGGCTACTATTTCTGATTAACCGAACTCTGCTCCATGGTTGACAATAAACTTAACCAACAATGATTTATTTTCTTTTAACTTGTGTAATATGTACTTGTTCTGTTCTCATTTAATCAAGTATTTTATGGTATATGAACATAAAATCATTAGTTTTATAATCTTTCTTCTTTTTAAACATGTACAGACTGAGTGGACCAGAGAAGAAGATGAGAAGCTCCTTCATCTTGCAAAGCTAATGCCAACTCAATGGAGAACAATCGCCCCCATTGTGGGCCGTACTCCATCACAATGTCTAGAGCGATACGAGAAGCTTCTAGATGCAGCATGTGCAAAGGATGAAAATTACGAACCAGGCGATGACCCACGGAAGCTACGACCCGGAGAGATCGACCCGAACCCGGAATCCAAACCCGCCCGGCCCGACCCGGTTGACATGGACGAAGACGAAAAGGAAATGCTCTCAGAAGCCCGGGCCCGTCTAGCCAACACCCGTGGAAAAAAGGCCAAAAGAAAAGCCCGTGAGAAACAGTTGGAAGAAGCTAGAAGACTCGCTTCATTACAGAAAAGGAGAGAGTTAAAAGCAGCTGGAATTGATAATAGACATAGAAAGAGAAAGAGAAAGGGGATCGACTACAATGCCGAAATCCCCTTTGAGAAAAGACCTCCACCTGGCTTCTATGATGTAGCTGATGAAAGCTCAATAGTTGAACAGCCGAAATTTCCAACTACTATCGAGGAGTTAGAGGGTGAAAGGCGAGCTGATAAAGAGGCTCGTTTGAGGAAGCAAGATATAGCTAGAAACAAAATTGCCCAAAGACAAGATGCCCCATCTGCAATTCTTCAAGCAAATAAGATGAATGATCCAGAAACTGTCAGAAAAAGACCCAAAATGAATCTCCCGACCCCACAAATCCCTGATTATGAACTCGAACACATCGCAAAGTTTGGTCTCCCGGCTTTGACCGACGAGTTGTCGGAAGGAAGCGGCGCCACGCGGGCGCTTCTTGCTGACTACACCCAAACGCCACGTCAGACACCGCTAAGGACCCCGCAAAGGACGCCAGCTGGCAAGCAGGATGCGATTATGATGGAGGCCGAGAATCAGGCGAGGTTAAGACTGTCTCAAACACCGTTACTCGGAGGCGAAAATCCGGATTTGCACCCTTCGGATTTTTCCGGGGTGACTCCCAAGAAAAAGGAGATTCAGACGCCGAATCCCATGTTGACACCTGGCGCGACACCTGGCGGTATGGGCCTTACACCTAGAATCGGAATGACACCGGGACAATCTTTTGGTGTCACTCCGAAAGGGACTCCGATCCGGGATGAGTTGCATATAAATGAAGAATTGGAAATGCATGATAACGCTAAAATTGTGAGAAGGAATTTGAGGTCAGGTTTGACTGGTCTTCCACAGCCTAAAAATGAGTATCAGATAGTGATTCAGCCGACTCCAGAAGAGAATGATGAAGAGCAGGAAGTGAAAATGGAAGAAGATATGTCTGATAGGATTGCGCGTGAGAAGGCGGAGGAAGATGCTCGCCAGCTGGCGTTACTTAAGAAAAGGTCGAAGGTCTTGCAGAGGGAGCTTCCTAGGCCGCCAGGTGGCGCGGTTGACTTGATAAAGAAGTCTTTGATAAGAGGCGATGAAGATAAGAGCTCTTTCGTTCCACCTACTTTGATCGAGCAGGCTGATGAGATGATCAGGAAGGAGCTTTTGTTGTTGCTGGAACATGATAATGTCAAGTATCCGATTGATGAGAAGATTGAAAAAGAGAAAAAGAAAGGAAACAAACGTGCAGGTGGAAAGTCTGTTTCCATTCCTGTCATTGAAGAGTTTGATGAAGATGAACTCAAGGAGGTAAGTTTTTCCTTTTTGATTTTTATACAACATGTCATACATAAGTACATAAAAGGTATTAAACATTTGTACTTTACATACAGGCTGATAAAATGATCAAAGAAGAGGCAAATTTCTTGAAAGTAGCAATGGGACATGAAAATGAGGACATTGATGAGTTTGTTGAAGCACACAAAACATGCATAAATGACATCATGTTTTTTCCCACCCGAAATTCTTATGGTCTCTCTAGTGTAGCTGGAAACATGGAGAAGCTTGCTGCATTTCAAGATGAGTTTGAAAATGTGAAAAAGAGAATGGATGATGATACAAGAAAAGCACAACGCCTTGAACAAAAAATAAAACTTCTCACAAATGGCTACCAGGTAAGTAAAATGGTTAAAATTTGCAAAAGTTTCTAAATTCTTGAACTTGTTTTTTCTTTACTAATCGGTATATTTATATGTTACATGAATGCATCAGATGCGAGGTGGAAAGATTTGGTCGCAAGTGGAGGCAACATTTAAGCAGATGGATACAGCTGGCACAGAATACGAATGCTTTCAAGCTTTAAAAAGACAAGAACAGGTGGCGTCTTTGAATCGGATTAATAGCATATGGGAAGATGTGCAAAAGCAGAAGGAGTTGGAGAAATCTTTACAGAAACGATATGGGGATTTGATTGCTGAGCAAGAAAGGATTTATCATCTTATGGAAAGCTACAGAAAAGAAGAAGCAACAAAACAAGAAATTACAGAGACAAAAATGGCGGAAACTGAGGAGGTTCTTGTTGATTCGAGTGAAATGACGAAACCGCCCTTGAATAATGATGGTGAACCACAAATGGATGTTTCTGAACCACCCACTGTTGAAGATGATGTTGTAGCACCACCAGAAGACACTGAAAAGCAAGCTTCTGCTGTTGATGTTGAAAAAGGTGAAACGAATGAGCCTGAAAATGCAATGGTGGATGAGATTATTGAGAGTTAAAGAGGCTGAGTGCGGGATTTGTATTGGTTAAGTCACAGATTTTAGGCAATGTACTATTATGGCCACAAAGATCTGGTTGGTTTGTACCTGAGATTTTTGATCCTGTAAAATGCTATGATATGCTATAATAGACATAGACTGTTTGTTTGGGTTTAAACTTTAAAGAAAGATGTTGGTTGGTTTTGAATTTTGATTTAGGCAATATATGTTTCTGGTTTTGTTGCTGGATATTGTCAAACGCTTAATAAGGAACGAGAGCTATATAGCTTTACAACACCAGTCTAACCAATTGATTTTCAAAGCCTTGTTACTACCATCATCCAACCACGTGTGGTTGGATTGACTGAACTTGATCAACCAAGTAACTAACGAGATAGAAACAATATTAGCCTAGTAGAATTTCTTGTTTCTACACTTCCAAACTATCCAAAAGAAAATATAAACTATGGCGTTGAGCACCTCCACTTGAGAAGAAGATAAGTAAAGGGAGTAGCTCACAAAAAGATCAGACCTTGTAACTACTACGACTACTACAGGGGCTACCAACCCTTTCACAGAAAGAGGACGAAACAGCAATGTTCCCAACAATCCACCAAAAAGGTGAAACAAAAATTCATTCGACACTCAACACAAAGGGCATGTTACGCTCTTTGGAAGATATGTAGATTCCAGATGAAAATGTTGATCATGAGCGGGACTAACCTCTTCCACTTAAAAATGACAAAGAAACCCCGGGCGAACAAATTCCAAACTTTTAATGGCTTCACAGTGTAAACACCACATGACAACAAATTCCAAAATCAATAGTTCGTACCTATTGAACAAGCAAGTCCGACGCATAAGGAACTAAGAGCATTGAAGTCCCAAAGCTCCCTAACCCTTGGAAGACTGCACCGTCAATCCTAGTTGTATGTTGAGTTGTCGTGAAAAATATATCTTTAACCAAAAATAATCAATCATTTTCCAAAACAACCAACTTAAAAAAATACATGGAAGAACACATGTACATGCATAATTACCGTTGCCAATCTTCTTGACAAAAGGTCTTCCAACTGAAAATTAAACTTCCCAAAGAAGTTTGAAATTCAAAGAATGGAGCTCCAATGCCCCCCTTTTTGGCATAAAAATTGATGATCCCGAGCCCCAATATGAAATATGTAGTTATTACCAACTTCTTTAAAATATCCTTAGTGAAATTTAGAATGTCATCACTATTTTCCCAAAAGGGCCAAGTTTTAAGTGTTAAGCCTACCAATTTCCAATTTTTGTTTAACCTAAGCATGTTCCATATATCCTCAAACGTTTGACGTCCCCCTTGATACTTTGGCTTGGTTCCTTACAACTACTATGCAAGCATATTCTACCCTTTCTAAATGTGTACCTAAACCATTGATAGCATGATCATCAAGTTTCGTAGAGGTTTAACTAAGTGCCATGCTCATAGAGCTACGAATCATGCAAAGATGGAGTCTTATTGAGTAAATGAGAGGAAGTGTTTCGGTATGGCTATAATCCATCAAAAGATACTCAAAGCGACATGGGTTGATGAACCGAAGTGAAGCGTTAGACTGCCATTTCTAAAGTTGAACTTATTGAGGATAGATTTAAAGTGCACATGGAAAAATAGACTAGAAGATAAAGATGCTTACCCAACAAAAATGTCAAGATTCATGTGATCATCAAAATCGAGACATTAGTGTTGATTTTTAATAGCATCAATACACTTCTTTGAAGGTAACGAAAACAATCAAAATTTACCTAAGTGTACATGCACCTTAGGATCTAAATTTTGCTAGTTATAGCAATCTACTTTTGAAATCTACTAAAGAGAAGTAATAATACTAACATCTTGATCTTTAAATTATGTGAATGACATATCTTGCAAAGGACAAATGACCCAAAGTAGGATCCCTCTAACGTAGTCATACCCAAGACTCTAAGAAGCAAATAGGAAAGACCCTAGATTAGGGTTAAATCGAAATTTCTATATCCCAAGAGAAGGGATATAAATTTCGACTTATGGAGAAGAGAGAGAGAGGGGATAATGGAATTAGAGTCTTATAAATCCCTTAGATTTAATCTCAAACATCCTATTTATAGCCTCCAGGTAAATCCCGTCTTATCCTAATCCTTTAGGATAAAATTGTTCCTATTATTCTTTCTAGAGGGTTATAGAATATTACAATTATTATCAATGATTTAATCAATATTCCACATTTTTAATTAATTAAAACTATTTAATTAATTACCAAAATAATTTCCAATTAATTTATTACTTAATAAATTACCAACTTATTTTTTTTCTCCAATTCGTTATTGGTAATTGTGTCATGAGGCTAACCCAATGGACCCTCTTGTTATTTAGAAATATTAGTAACTAGTTAATGCCATTTGACACTATTTCCAACAGTCACCCACTTGGACAAGTCATTAACTTTTTTTAAGGTCTTAATACTTCTCAAATATCTAACAGATAATTAGTTATCCAATGCAATTACCAGATACATGATCTTAATCACGTTTAGCCCTTAGATAAGTGATCATATATTCCTTTATTCTAGATATGAATATGAACTTGAGACATGAATAATGGGTCAATCTCAGAGTTCAAAAGTATTTTTCCCGATAGAGATTTTTGACGATCACATTTGACTTATAAATCGAACAATTCAATTAGTTAGGACCTGGCCAGTCACATTAGATGTTAACGTGAAATCATTTGGGGGGGGGGGGGGGTATCGCTTCTCCTATTAATGTAGAAGGAACAAATAAAATTTGACTACATATTTTTTGTCTACTTGTCTAATCATACATGGATATACCCTGTATGACTACCAAGTATGAATAAAGTTGGAGCACACCAATGCATAACAAATTGGGCAAACGAAACCCCATATGCATCTCGGTTTGAAGAATAAAAGATATTATCATATTATAATTACTCGTAACTTGATCCGTGAAGTAATATTTAAGTGTGAGTTGTTCCAATACTTAAAGTCCTCATTTCAAGTACTCATTGTTGAAACATATAAGTGACCCTCTTAAATTTGACAGATCCGAAGCCATCTCCAGATCCACAATCTGTATCTTAACCGCAATCAAGAACTGCATCCGCAATCATCATCATCAATACTTAGTCTTAGTTTTATCTGTTATCTTTTGTCTTTACATTGTTTTACCTAGTGTGCCTTGCATGACCACCTTAGACAGATAAGACTTTTAATCTTCAAGAATCTATAAATAGAGTTCTCTTTCTGAATGAAAAATACACACATCTCTTAAATCTCATATCTTATCTTACTCTCTCATTTTCAAGTATCTTCAGAACTTAAACCGATCGTAATATCTCTTCAGAGCAACTCATTTTTGACTTCATCACTAAGTTTGATCACACTCACTAACTTGGATTGATTGTACTCTCTCATTTTCAAGTATCTTCAGAACTTAAACCGATCGTAATATCTCTTCGGAGCAACTCATTTTTGACTTCATCACTAAGTTTGATCGCACTCACTAACTTGGATTGATTGCAATCCTCGTTAAGAATCAACATAAGTGTATACTTGATATAATACTTGTTGTCATTTATATTTCCTTATATTTCCGCACCTAACTATCTA
The DNA here is from genome assembly GCF_052625555.1 of Lactuca saligna. Classification (NCBI taxonomy): domain Eukaryota; kingdom Viridiplantae; phylum Streptophyta; class Magnoliopsida; order Asterales; family Asteraceae; genus Lactuca; species Lactuca saligna. The sequence goes on from NC_136424.1 coordinate 3,423,024, forward strand.
ACTACTAACCTCAACTTATTATTGTTGAGCTTTATGATCCTTTGAGTTAAACTTTATTCTGTAATATTACTTGTACTAACGTTTGTTCAAGTGTGTTTCTCAAATTTTCCTCTCAACAATTGGTATCAGAGCCAAAGTGGTTGCTTTTTAAACAAAAACTTTGATTTTAAAAGGAAATATGGCACAAGCATTATCTCTCAATGTTTCCAACAGTATTGGTGGTTCGAATAGAGCCCCAATACCGGTGGCAAACGAGTATCATCACTGGTCTCAAAGAATGGAAAGATATCTAAGGAGACTTGGAAGAGATGTATGGAGATCTGTAGAAGAGGGACCTCATATCCCTGTTCTTACCCCGGTTCAAACCGACGGCGATCAAGCCAGACTAGGAGGAGGTTAATCAGCCATGAATCGTCCCACCAAAGATGATCTTGATAAGATGGAAAATGATGTTGTTGCATTTTATGAGATATCCTGCGGAGTTGCTCTTGACAACTTCAACATCATCATAAATTTCAAGTCAACCAAAGAAATCTGGGATGTTCTCAAGAACTTGTATGAAGGTTCAGAATAAGCTCAAGATAAGAAGCTCACAACTGCACTCAATGAATTCAACAACTTCAAAGCTCATGCTGGTGAAAGTTTGGAAGACTCCTTCAAAAGGTTCAACATGATTGTCACAAAGTTATTAAATGCTGGCACTGTCCGAAGTAACCATGAGAAAAATCTTCAGTTTCTAAATGGTTTGGGTAGACAATGAACTACGGCTAAGATGATAGTCCAGGGAGGTAGAAAAATTCATTCTTTATCTCTGTACAAGCTCTATGGTGAATTAAAATCACAAGAATCAATCGTACTAAAAGAATGTGCTGATTTCGGAGTACCACTCGCTCTCATTGCACAAGCACCACACAATCAATCTTACTCTCCCTCGTATGACAATCCTCCTAAGTCATACGAAGCTAACTCAGAGTATGATGATGAAGAAGAATTCCAAAAAGCTATTGCCCTGGTAAGCCAACAATTCAATCGGCTGCCACCCTTATCTTTCCATAAAAATCAACAATTTACTAAATCTCCCTTTAACCGCAACTTCAATCCTTAAAATAATCACTCTTGATATCCCAAAAACCCTCACCCATCACCGCAACCTCAAAACATTCAATCCAAAGAGGCACCATAGCCTGTCAAGACAAATGACTCCGGTACCTCAAATGAAGACAAAACTGATGTCATAATTTGTCATAAGTGCAACAAGGAAAATCACTTTGCTAAAGATTGCAAAGCCAATGTGGTGAAAGATAGAGCATTCTACCTTAGAATGGATCAAGAAATGGAGGAAAAGGAGAAAGCAAGAACATACGTAGCCCAAGTCAAGAGAGACCATCAAGTGTGGTCATCCGGAGATGAGGATGAAGATGTCAACAACATCAAGGGAAAAGGCAAGATCTGCATGATGGCAACTGCGGATGAGGATGGGTCAACCAAACTAGAAAAGAACTATTGCTACATCGCTAAGGATGGAACTGTGAGCATCGTTGAACAGGTAAAACTCATGATCCAAACTCTTAATTATAGCATGGATGATTGTCAACCATTCATAGACAACCTAAATGACACGTGTGCTGCCGTCCTTTCAGACTATAACAAAGCCTTAGATGAGAAGAATATAGCGTCCCAAGAGATGTTTCATGTAAGAGGACGACTGGAGGACAAGAGGCTCAAAGTAGCTATGTTGGAAAGGGATCTAGTGTTAAAAAAATTGCTAGAATGTTATGTGAAACGTAGTTAGGAATAGCTTTGAATCAAAGAGATTTGGTTCAAACTGAAAATGTATGTTTAAATCTTTTAATAGAAAAGTTGTTTAATGAAAGCGAAGCTATTGAAAATCTTGTGAATAATGGAACCGTAGATAACACTTATAATTGGGGTTGGTCCAATGGGTACTCTACCGCAAAGGATTCATCACCCCAATTTAACAAAGACCATCCCTATGTCCCCCGGAACGAGAGTTCCATTTTCCAGTCAACGAAAAAACCTTTCCAGAGGACATCAGAGCCCACTTTGGTCGACTTCATGATCTGAGCAATAATTGTGTTATTGAGGAAATTCTTCTTGAATTTTCGGGTCACCCAACTAACATTGCTAGATGAAATTGAAGGAGATTGGTTCCTTGTATCAAAGTCGGAACCAATTAGTTGAACAGAGACTGAGGCCTTCGATTGCTTCTTTGAGATGCCTGATTTCACCATTTTTGAAAATTTTAAGAACTTGTAGAAAAATTTGAAGTGCAAGAGGGAAGAAGATGAAGTTCACCTTAGAGAGAGTTCAGAAAGCATAAATCTTTCTTGGGGAAGAGAAAACGTTTATATAGTGGCAGATCTCAAAAAAAAATGTTTTTTAGCCTAATGAAAGAAATTAAGGGTAAAAACCCTTGAGTTCTTTGGTAAAAGACAGTCATTAATAGCCACACAAACATTAATGAAAGTTTTATTTATTTATTATTTTTAATTTTTTTGAAAATTTTGAAATGACATTTAATGAAATGTCAGGCCCTATTTCCCACGTTTGAAAAACGTGTGGTGAGGGACGAAAATCCGTTGAATAAAGGTGAAATTTGTAACAAATGTGTAACAGCCCGAAATCTCAAGTATTGTTAAAATTACATTTTGGGGTGTTTTAAAGGGGGGACTCGGCGAGTTGGAGCCAGACTCGCCGAGTAGGATCGCAGACCTGGTCACGGGTTCGCGACTGGACTCGACGAGTCAGATAGGGACTCGGCGAGTCTGCGCTGTTTAGCGAAAACCCTAGCCGTTTAGGTTTGGGACGTATATAATGAACTTATAAGCCGTCATTTTCCGTCTTTAGCCTACTGAGAAGAACCCTAATCGGTTGTGTGCATCTGGAGCAAGGATTGATGGCCATTGGTGGTCTTGAAGAAGTTATTGTGCAAGGAAGAGAAGGGTTTGGCTAAAGGAACAGCAAGGGAATCACATTCTGAGGATTGGAGATACAGAGAGCACATTATCCAGGTAAGGATTCATGTATACTCTGCTATGGTGATGTATTTAGAGAATTAGGGTTTATGGAACCCTTTTATGGATAGATTGAATGTTACCCTTGTTCCCCAAACGATTGTAACCCTGTATTAGGACCCTTGGAGGTCCAGAATATCCCATGTCTGTGCATTTCGGGAATTGGTGAAGGTTTTGGATTGAAATCCTTATGCCTTAGGTCAACATGTAAATTATAAGTCTTGGGGTGTATCATGAGCACCTAAATGAAGACCTTATGTAATGGACCAGTCGAGGAAGGCCAGACCTATGAATGGTCGGAGCAGTTATGACCTTAGGAAGCAGTTTGCGCGACTGCATGGCGTGGACTCGCCGAGTCAGATGAGCAGACTCGGCGAGTAGCTTGAAGAATAACTGGGACTCGTCGAGTTGTTCATCAGACTCGGCGAGTGGAGTCGGGGTGGCCCCGCGATTCTTCCAGGAGTAACTCGCCGGGTCAAGGAGGATACTCGACGAGTAGAAGGGAAAACTTAGAGGATTGGAGGACGACTAGACTCGCCGAGTCGCCAGAGTACTCGCCGAGTCCGATCGAGTTGACCGTGGACCGTTGACCAGAGTTGACCTATGTGTAATTTCTTAGGGTTAGTTGTCTTGAAAGATAAAAGTATTAATAAGAGAATACATTACCCAGGGAGCTTGAAGCTCGGCGGATCAAGTGCAAGTGATTTCAGGAGTTGCTAATTTCCAGTATCCACGAGGTGAGTCTTCTCACTATACTGTACCCGGAAGGGTTTGACTGTGTGACCGGAAGGTCGGACGTGATATGTGTTATACGTGCCATAAATGGTAAGGTAGTTGCTATGCGTGTTATGTATGTTATATGGGCCGGAAGGCAATATGTTATGTGATTGGAAGGTCGGATATGGAATATGATATATGTGCTATATGTGGTAAGTTAACGGTATCATGTGCTGTGTATGTTTAGGGGCCGGAAGGCGATATGTTATGGGCCGGAAGGCAATACGTTATGTGACCGAAAGGTCGGATATGTTATGTGTTATATGTGTTATATGTGTAAGGTTAATTGTTATGCGTGCTGTGTATGTTTATATGGGCCGGAAGGCAATATGTTATGGGCCGGAAGGCAATGTGCTATGGGCCGGAAGGCAATACGTTATGGGCCGGAAGGCGATTATATCATGGGCCGGAAGGCATTGTGCAGTGGACCGGAAGGTCAGGGCCTGGAAAGGCGTATGTGCGTAAGGTGTATATTGGGGAACTCACTAAGCTTCGTGCTTACAGTGTTTTAGGTTATGTTGTTTCAGGTTCTTTCAGTAACGCGGGATGGCACCGGCTCGATTGTACACACCAAAGAAAGAGTTGTATTTTGGAGGATCCTGGTTTTCTATTCAAGTGAAAATGGAACTATGTTTTGTAATTCAAATATGAATAAGATTTTAAACAAGTGTTTTAATATTAAATTGATTATTTAAATGAAAATTTTGCCTTGAAAATCACGGTGTTACAAAATGTGACATCTTGGGGTGAACGGGGATAAGTCAGTTTAATGAAAAAGATTTCCAAAAGATTTATTTTATGGGAAACTGATTTAATTTGGCATCATATCCAAAATAGGTCTGACAAAAGGTGTTTTTTTTTTTTTTTAAGGAACTGAAACGACTGTGTGTAACGAATGTTTTTCTTATTTAATGAATGATCATTAAATGACACACATCATGTCAAAAAGAATTAAAGAAGTAAATAAAGGTTTATTCATCGTGACAGAGGAACGATAATTTATTGCACGGTTAGACATCATTGCGGATGGATTCATCCCTTCGGTAGACGGTTAGATGATTGCGGTAGAATAAGCTGAGAGGAACACTAGATCAAAGTCAGAAATAAAAAAATAAGGACCTTGAAATATAGGTATGATATATAGTTGCAGTATATAAAATATACTGAAACTATGTATGATACTTATATTTGACTAGGACCGCAATGGAGAACAAAGAAGGTCTACGGTACATTGCAATTCAAAAAGAACTGCGGGTCCGGATTCATCATTCCTAACATTTGTAAGAAACTGTTTAGTTTTGTCGAGTCAAGTGCCTTTGTGAATACACCAGCAATCTCTTCCTGAGTTTTTACAAAAATTAGTTTAATATTACCTTTGAGAATGTGGTCTTTGATGAAGTGATACTGTAGTTCAATATGCTTTGTTTTCGAGTGATGAATATGATTGTGAGAAATCACTATCGCACTCTCTGAATCTGAGTAAATTGGTATCCGCAACATCCTGTATTCGTAGTACAGAAGTTGTGTTTTCATCCACAAGACTTATAAACAACGACTAGCTGTGACCACATATTCAACTTCTATGGTAGATAATGAGACACAACTTTGTTTCCTTGACGACCAACTGACCAGTCTTCCACCTAGAAATTGACAACCACCGGAAGTGCTCTTTCGATCCAATCTAAACCCAGCATGATCCACATCAGTGAATGCTTGTAGACTGAAGTCATTCCCCCCAGGATACCAAAGGCCAAGAGCTTTGCTGCCCCTTAAGTATTTGAGAATCTACTTAGCTGCGGTCAGATGTGATACTTTTGGATCGGCCTGGTACCTTGCGCATACGCCTGTTGCAAACACAATATCCAGTCTACTCGCGGTGAGGTACATCAACAAGCCAATTATTCCTCTATAAGTTTTACGATCTATTGATTCTCCGGTCGGATCAACATAAATCTTATATCCGAAGGCCATAGGGACCTTGGTTGAGGAACAATTGTCCATTGACTATTTCTTTAGTAGTTCAGAGGTGTATTTCTCCTAATGGATGAATATCCCTTGAGGGAATTGTTTTATTTGATGGCCTAGAAAGTTGTTAATCTCCCTATTCATGCTCATTTGAAACTTGTTGGTCATGAGCCTTGCAAATTCTTCCACCATCCCCTAACCTGTTGATCCGAAGATGATATCATCCACATATATTTGTACAAGCATAAGGTGATTACGGTTTGCTTTTCTAAATAAAGTGGGATCAACCACTCCTCTTTTATATCCAGACATGATAGAAACTCTGAGAGAGTCTCATACCACGCCCTTGGCGCTTGCTTTAGATCGTAAACTGCTTTCTCAAGCTTGTAGCAGTGATTTGGGAATTCACGACATTCGAAGCCCGGAGGTTGTTGAAGATAAACCTCTTCTTTTAATTTACCATTTTAGAGTGCACTCTTTACGTCCATTTGATATACTTTGATGTTTTTGTGAGCTGCATACGCTAAGAAGATGCGTATGGCCTCCATTCTTGTTACATGGGGTATGTTTCATCATAATCAACACCTTCAAGTTGACTATACCCGTTAGCAACTAGTTTTGCCTTGTTTCTGACAACTGCACCAGATTCGTCCAACTTATTCTTGTACACCTATCTAGTGCCAACAATAGTGCGACCATACGGTTTTGGAACGAGTTGTCACACCTTATTTCTTTCAAATTCTGTCAGCTCTTCTTGCATTGCTACTATCCAGTCGGACTCCATTAAAGCTTCTTTGATTGTCTGGGGCTCGATAGAGGACATAAATGCTGCATAATGATAGTGATCAGATAAATCTTTTGAAGATCGAGTTTGGATGTCTGCTGATGGGTTTCCGATGATTTGACCCGGTTGGTGGTCCTTAGTCCATACATGTAGACGGGGTTGCAGATGATCGGCAACTGCGGTGGAGGGAATATCTTCAATATCGGAAGACTCTGCGGTCAGAGACGACAGAATTATCTAGGACTGTTGGAGCAGGATCAACATTTTCTTGAGCAATTGAAAGAGGTTCCCCTTGGATTGCGGATGGGAGTTCCTCTTGAGCCCGAGAAGGTTCCTCTTGAATTGTTGGGAGTATGATAACCCTTGGATCGGTTATTGTATCAATGCTCTCTATATTTTCATCATCTAAGTCCGAAGAGACATTTGAAGGCAGAGATCCTTTACGGAGAGAAACAGGAATCACTTCTTCGAGTACTGGAACCTCGATGGTTGTTACTTGATGCGGAGTAGAACTTTCCCCCTCAACCTGCGAGGTGGAAGTGTTGAGTGACACTTCATCAGATAAAGAAGGACCAGATACTTTAGCATGCTGCATTTGAGCTTCCGAGGATACAAGAACTTTGGATAGTTTAGCAGTCTCTACTGGGTCGAAAAGATCATCATAGTTTATTCAACTATGTTCAACGAAACCGAAGAGGCAGGATTATCACTTTCTAGGATGGCTTTGATTTCAGTCGACAGAGCAGTGTTACGAACGTAATAGTCATCGAATTTGACATCGAAGCTTTCGAATATTAGTCTTGTGCATCTAATGAGTACCCTATAGGCTACCTTGTTTTTTGAGTAGCCAAGAAAAATGCCTTCATCGGATTTTGGTGCAAACTTGTTAAGGTGATCCTTGTTGTTGATCACAAAACATCTATACTCGAAGATGTGAAAGAAACGAACATTTGGCTTGTGGTTGTTAAGGCCCTCATATGGAGTTTTCCTGAGACGCTTGCATACAATGCTTCGGTTTTGAACAGAACATGATGTGGATACTACTTTGGCCTAGAAGTAGAGAGGAAGATTGGCAAAGTTAAGCATTGATCTAGCTGCTTCTACCAGAGTTGAGTTTTTCGCTCTACTACTCCATTCTACTGCGGAGTGTAAGGGGCTGAGAAATTGTGATTGATGCCCTTTGAAATCAAGAAACTGTTTAAGAGATGGTTAGCTAAATCAGTTCCATTATCACTGTGGATGCGGCGCACTGGCAATTTGATATGTAGCTTGATTTCCTTGATAAAATTGATCATCACCTGCGTTGTTTATGACTTGAGTCTTAGAAAGAAAACCCATGTGAAACGAGAAAAATCATCTACTATAATCAGTATGTATTTATTGTGGTGAAGATTGGCTACGATAGATGGACCGCAAAGGTCAATGTGTAAGAGCTCTAGTGGTTCATAAATTAAAGAATCAATCACCATTGGATGGCTTGCTTTGGACTGTTTGCCACACTCACAGGCTGAGCAGAGGGTATCATTGTGGTATTTCAGAATGGGAAGACCTCAGACGAGTTCCACGGTGACCAGATTGTTGATATAATGGAAGTTGAGATGAGCTAGCTTGCGATGCCATAGCCAGCTGACTTCTGAAACTGCTTTGGATAGAAAGCATAGCTGCGGTTTCCCTATGATCAGAGAGACGTCAAAAGTATTTAAGACCTTCCACATAAGCAACCTTTTGGATAGAGAAATTCCCAGTAGTAAGAGCACCATAACCTCAGATTATACCATTTGCGTTGTTGCCGAATGTGACTTTTCCACTATTGCAAATTGGCCTAAAATCCCAAAGGTACTCTAACCTTCTGGTCATGTGCAAGGAGCAGGCAGTGTCGATTAACCATTCTTCTTCTTGTTCCTCCTTGCACATTGCCTGAGATTTACACTGTTAGTTTGGGCACCCAAACAAATTTGGAGCCTGGGGCAACTGATGATTTATTAATTGATGCATGAGCCGAGGTTGCAGGGACATGTTTAGTGTAAGCTTTTAGGTCTAGTTCCGGGTGTTTGTGATTTTTTGGATTGTGGTGAGATTTAGAAAAGTTACGAGGTTTTTGAGATTTAGAAAGGTTGTGAGATTTGACATGAGATGAACCTTTCTGACAACAACATTGATATTGACATGCAGAGTTTTTGTCATTTACCCTAACACTTTGCTTGGTCAGTGGTCTGGGTGAAGAAGTAGGCTTATGACCAGTCCTAGAGAAGTGAGATCTGACAGTGGTACTGTTGTGATTTGAAAAAGTGTGTTTTGCAGGAGTGGGAGCATAAGGAGATATCTTGAAAGGTGATTTCTTAGAACTTGGATGTGATTTTAAAAGTGATGGAGTTGGTAAAATCCCTTTCCATTTTAGGTCCTCTGTTGAATAGATTTGAAAGCCATTACTGCGAAAAGACTTTATTTCTTTTGGGTTGTGTCAGATTTTTTTGAAATGGTTTTAGAAACACGACATTCCTTTTTGTTTGTTTCTTGATTAAAGAGTTTTTTTAAAAATAATTTGAGAAAACAAGCTTTTCTGGACTCTTAGATTTTTAAACTTTGACCTGTTTTTTGTTTTTGGAAAATTTTTCCCGGTTTTTGCCACAGGATCGAATTTCCTCTTTGAAAGCCTTTTTTGCCTCGGTTTTTGGAGATCCGCAGTCACTGATGTTCAGTTGCGGTTTCCTAGAAACCTTTGATAATTTTTGAAAATGAGGACTTGATTTATTCGAACTTGAAGATTCAGGATTTTGGGAGAATTGACCAACTTTGAAGTTTTCTATGGGTATTTCATGATGAATTGGCTGAATGGTTACAGTGCACTTGACGATGGTCCGCGGTAAGGAAGATTGGACTACCGCAGAGTAAGTCTGAGTTGAGGATTTAGAGGGACACTTGATGGTGGGCAGATGGATAGACAGTGGTTCATAACTGCAGTGAGAGACACTGCGGTCTGAGGGTAGAGATAGGAAGTCCATTGTGACTTCGGACTCTCACATAATAATTTCATCATCAACTACTGATGAAGCTTGAGAATTAGGATGAATTATGCCAAAAATGGGAATTTCATCACATGAATGATCTGAGGATTCAGGAAGAAATTCCTCCATGACACAATTGTTACTTAGATTATGAAGTCTATCAAAGTGAGCTCTAATATCTCCAGGAAAGGTTTTATTATTGACATGAAAAAGAAACTCTCGGTCCGAAGGGACACAGGGATGGTCTTTTCTGAATCGGGATGATGAGTCCTTTGTGGTAGAATACTCATTAGACCAACCCCAATTATAGGTGTTGTCTGCAGTTCCATTATTCATGAGATTTTCAATAGCTTCACTTTCATTAAAGAGTTTTTCTATTTAAAGATTTAAATGTACAATTTCACTCTGAGATAAATTTCTTTGATTCAAAGCTATCTCTAACTGCATTTCACTCAACATTCTTTCATCCTTTTCTAACACTAAGTCCTTTTCTACCGTAGCTAGTTTGAGTCTTTTGTTATCCAGTCATCCTCTTACGTGAAACATCTCTTGGGACGCAATATTCTTCTCATCTAGAGCTTTGTTATAGTCTTTAAGGACGGCAATACATGTGTCATTAAGATTGTCTATGAAGGGTTGACAGTCATGCATGCTATAATTTAGAGTTTGGATCATAAGTTTTACGTGTTCGACAATGCTACGGGTCCCATCCTTTGCCATGTAGCAGTAGTTCTTTTCCAACTTTGTAGACACATCCTCATCAGCATTTGCCAGCATACAAATCTTGCCATTTTCCTTAACATTGCTGATGTCTTCCTCCTCATCCCTGGATGACCAAACCTGATGGTTTCTTTTCATTTGAGCTACATACGCCCTTGCATTTTTCTTTTCTTCCATTTCTTGTGCCATCCTAAGATAGAATGCTCTATCTTTTACTACATTAGCTTCGCAATCTTTGGAAAAATGGTTCTCTTTGTTGCATTTGTGACAAATTACAACATCACTTTTATCCTATGAAGAGGTACAGGAGTCAGTTGAAATTGTGGGCTTCGGTGCCTCTTTCGGTTGCGGGGGTGGGTGAGTGTTTTTGGAGAAACGTGAGTGATTATTTTGAGGATTGAAGTTACGATTGTAGGAAGGTTTGTTGAACTACTGATTTTTACGAAAAGAAGAGGGTGGTAGCCGGTTGAACTGTTGGCTAACAAGAGCAATTGCATTCTGGAACTCTTCATCACCATCATACTTTGAGTCAGCTTCATATGACTACGGAGGATTGTCATATGAGAGAGAGTAAGATTGAGTATGTGTTACTTGTGCTATGAGAGATAGTGGCCCTCCGAAGTCAGCACAATCTTTGAGTACGGTAGATTCTTGTGCATGCAATTCACCATAGAGCTTGTAAAGAGATAAAGAATGAATCTTTCTATCTCCTTGAACTATCATCTTGGCAGTCATCCAGTGTCTTCCCAAATTTTCACCAACATGAGCTTTGAAGTTGTTGAACTCATTGAGTGCTGTTATGAGATTCTTGTCTTGAGCTTGTTTAATTCCCTCATATAGGTTTTTGAGAACTTTCCAGACCTCTTTGGCTGATTTGCAATTTATGATAATATCGAAGTTGTCAGGAGAAACTCCACAAGAAATCTCATAAAATGCAATAACGTCATTTTCCATTTTGTCGAGATCATATTTGGTGGGACGATTTAAAGCTGGTTGACCACCTCCAAGTCTGACTGTGGCACTGTCGGTTTGAACTGGTGTGAGAACAGGAACATGAGATCCTTCTTCCATAGATCTCCATACATCTCTTCCAAGTCTTCGAAGATACCTTTCCATTCTTTGTGACCAATGATGATATTCGTTTGCCACAAGTATTGGAGCTGTATTCGAACCACCAACACTGTTGGAAAGATTGAGAGATAATGCCTGTGCCATATTTCCTTGTTTTGAAAAGTTTTTTATTTTTTATTTTTTATTTTTTTTGTTTTTGTTTTTTTAAATGAGCTTCAATGGTATAGAAGGTTTTTTTTTTGAAAATACAGAGTTATTTCTTCAAAAGGCAACCACTTTGGCTCTTATACCAATTGTTGAGAGAAACACTTGGGTAACACACTTGAACAAACGTTAGTACAAGTTTATATTGCGGAAATTAAGTTTATCTCAAAAGATCATTAAAGCTCAACAATAATAATAAGTTAGAGTTAGAGCGTTAGACAGTTAGATGCAAAAATATAAGGAAATATAAATGACAGTAAGGATTATATCAAGTATACACATAAGTTGATTTTTAACAAGAATTGCAATCAATTCAAGTTAGTGAGTGAGATCAAACTTAGTGATGAAGTCTAGAAAGACTTGCTCCAAAGAGAGATTCCAATCAGTTATGAAGATATGTGAAGTAAGTAAGAAGAAAGATGAGATATGAGATATAAAATGCGTGTGAAGAGATGTGTTTCATTCAGAAAATGAGAACTCCTTTTATTGAGTCTTAGGGATTACACATATCTTATCTGTTTGACATTGCCATGAAAGGCACATTGGATAAAAGAAAGTAATTTTAAAAACAAACAGATAAAAGACTTAAAACTAAGAGCTGATAACAAAAGTTGCGGTTATAGATCATCACTGCGGATGATCTTGATTGCTGATTTGGAGTTGATTACGGATCGAAGATGGCTGCAGATTGATGAAGTTTAAGAGGGTCACTTTTATGTTCCAACACTCCCCATGGCGAACTGCTCGGCCTGATAAATCCCTTATCTACCAGCTCTTGCAGCTGTGTAGACAACTCCTGCATCTCGGGAGGAGCCAAATAATATGGTGCCTTGGCTATCTGAGCCGAACCAGGAACTAGGTTAATCCTAAAATCAAGTTGTCTCTCTAGAGGTACCCCGGGTAAATCCTCCAGGAATACGTTCGGGTACTCTCGCACTATCAGTACATTATCATTTGTCGCCTTACCCTTATCCCGGACATCCATGACATAAGCGATGTAACCCACGCAACCCTGCTGGAGATAGCACCTCGCCCTCACTGCTGAACATAGGGTCAATCCCTACTACGACATCTTGCCCTGAATCACTAACCCTCCCCCACTAGGAGTGTGAACCCTTACTAGCTACCGCTCGCAATCAATCACTGCCCCATTGGGGCTCAACCAATCCATACCATTTATAACCTTATTTCCTCGTAGGGGAATAGGAACCGGATCCACAAACTGCTCAACGAATAACTGTAGTGTACATCCTCTGTGAACTCTCTCAACCCCGATAATCATGTCATCTACTATCTCCACATCTAGTGGGAAATCTAGCTCCCTTGGAGCTCCTACGAATCACTTGCTAAGCGCGAGCGACACAAAAGATCGGGTGGCACCCGAATCAAACCGTACCAAAGGTGATATACCATTCAATAAGAACGATCCTATAACAAAACATATAAACATAAGTAATAATCAACATCAATAAATAGATACGGGAAAGATACATACTCGTCACCACATCGGGAGCTGCTCATGCCTCCTCGGATGTCAACTAAAAGGCCCTGCTCTTCGCCACAAACACCTCTCCCAGGTCCTGACGGCCGTCCGTAATCCTCAATGTAGCAGGGGCGAACATTGCCACCTACTCTACAACTGCTAAACTCGGGCATTGAGACCGCTTGTGTCCCCTTTGACTGCACCAGAAGCAAATTAGATCTAATATTGTGGTGGTAGTGGTAGTAGCTGTGCAATCTCTGCTCACATGTCCAGTTCGGTCGCGTGCCATGTCCTTCAGAAGACAGGATGCAAGTCGAAACTTTTCTCCCTCGGGAAATCTGCTAGTGTGGAATGCGTTGGCAATATCCACCAACCATCTGGTGCTCGTAATGGGGTACCGTGTCCCATGCTAGTCGGGAGCTCCACAAGCTTTGAACTCCCTGGAAGTTAGTGTGTGTGAATCTATCATGGCCGCCACCTCAGTGCGGACTCAACCTCTCATCCAAAAGCTCTAAAATACCCTCCTTGATCGTGCCAAAGATCATAGGAGTCTGATACAGGATACTGTGCATGATTTCAGAGGAGATGAAGTCCCTAGTCTAGTCATTCTAGCTGCTTGGCTCTTGATTCTGAGCCTGATCCCTCACCGGCGCCTGAATTGCCAACTGGTCTAGAGCGTAAAACCACCATTCTGAAAAGCACATCATAACAAACATTAGAATACTAAACAATTCTCGAGGGATCCCATATACTATAAGTTCCTTGGGTTCATCTTAGCATTCCTTGACTTGAGTATGGATCCTTTGCTTTCAGTAGTACAGGCCCATATTACCTTTGACATCTATCCATACTTTCCTTAAGAACAACCTTAACTTCACTAAGTCCCTTCTACTACTAATGCTTCATACACTACTCTCATCCTAGGCTTGCCTTAGGGTAATCACCATCCCACTCTCTGCCATCATCTGCATAAGAAGTCTCTGCTATCTTCCCCTAACTAGCTCACAAATACTATAACATGTCAATAAGACTAGATAATTCTTCGAATGAGAGGTTCTACCCTACAATGGTTAGACTCAAACGAGAGTTGTGAAATAAGGATAAACCTAACCTTCTGAAATTATTTAGTCCTTGCAATATGTAACTTAACATATTCGTTTACTAGTCAGTAAAAGATAGTTAGAACTCCTAAAATCACAAAGCAAGCAACATTCAAGCATTGAGTACACATAACCAAGCATATACTAATCAAGACATCGTACTGACTAATCTGTACTAGCATGCAATTTATAAAGCTGATTCACACATAACAGGCACATAAGGCATCCTTCCTAGATCCTTAGCCCTAATCTAGCATGCAGTTCTCATAAATGTATCATAACAAAAACTTGTATGGGTAATTTGGAAGTACCTACTTGAGCTCGGCTGATTGCATGCACCACACCCCTTTCTCTTTTTCAAAGTTCTTTTTTTTTTCTGAAATTCTTTCTTTTCCTCAAAATCATTTTTATAAAAAGGTTTTCCTTTGAAAAATTCTATACCAATTCCTTAGTTTGAGTTCATACACACCCGGAAGTGTGACTGAATCCCTCAAACCAAGGCTCTGATACCAACTTGAAACATCCCCAAAAATACGGTCATAAAATTTCGTTTTTAATTCATTAACAAAACCATAAATATCATCATTATATAAAAGTCATAAATTGTGTATGTCAAAAATTTCATAAAAACTGTCAACATATCAATATCTGATATCAAATATCAGAGTAAATACCCCAGACTAGAAGTGGTGGTGTGTACCATGCGATCATCCCGAGCGCTTCCCTTTGCTAGTGGAAGTACCTGAAACCAAAACTGAAAACTGTAATCACGACGCTTAGTGAGCTCCCTAAACTACCACATACCATATAATATACACATAATAGAATATAATGGGCCTTGCCTACTACATCTGGCCCTGCCTGACATCGAACGAATCCGACATCGGGTCCCGCCCGACATCGGATCGAGGTCTGGCATCGGGTCCCACCCGACATTAGACCGAAGTCCGGTATACATATATCATAACAAAAAGCACATAACACATAAAAATATAACATATAAACATATAAAGCTTCCTCGGGCTTTCCCCGACATCGGACCGAATTCCGAAACACATAACACATGACATATAAGCTAAATCTTCATCGGGCGTGCCCCGACATCGAACAGAAGTCCGGAACATACAACAAATACATGCAATAATCACAAGACATCAAGCATACAACATTCCTCGTGCTTGACCCAACATCGGGACGAAGTTCGGAACATATAAGATACATCGGGCTATCCCCAACATCGAACTTAAGTCCGACATACGCTAAGATACATAAACGGGCCGACAATGGTGCCTTCGACCCGTTCCTACTGGAGGAAAACTCACCTCTCAAACTGGATGTTGAACTTGAGCATGAGGAATCTCTGCTGGCTGCTCCCACGACTCCCCGGCTAACACTATACAATAATACTTAGTCAAAAAATTTGATAATCTTGCTTAGGGTAAAATGACCATTTTACCCCTGGTCAAAGTCAACATTCTAGTTGAGTCGACTCGGTGAGTCAGCCTATCGACTTGCCGATTCCTAAGTCTTAATAACCCTGATTCCGCGATTGAACTCACCGATTCAACCCCTGACTCGCCGAGTTACCAGGCTACTACTCATCGCGATTTAGTGAATCAACTCGCCGAGTCACCCTCAGACTCGCCGAGTTCTAGCATGCTCAGAAACAGGACAATACGTCTCAATTCATCAAGTTCCTCTATGGACTCGATGAGTCCCTATGTCTGTTTGGGCCCTCTTAACAAATTAAGCCCCTACACTCTAGTCTCAAGCTCCATACAACTTCTACATGCCGAGACTGTCCTTTTAAGGGTAAATTTTCCAGCTTTACCCGTTTGTAACTCGTCATAATGGGTTTAGCCCCAAACCCTAATTCCTTAAGTTGCAAATCTTTGTCTAAAGGCTTTATCACTCCAAACCAAAGCATGGAAACTGAGATCTAGGTCCTAAACACACAATGAGCACGTAAAGTCTTAGACTTTACATCCATGCATGGCCATTTTGGGCTAAAAAGGCCATGATAAAGTCCTTAAGCTTGCATGGGGCTTACATGTTAATAAAGTTTGCACCTTTATGCCATGGAACCCCTTCTAGACTCTAGATCTGAAAGGTAAATCACTTGGGACGTCCATGTCCCAAGGTTCATGCTTCTTGGGCCAAAACCTCCAAAAAGATTAAAAGAAGAGATCTAGGGAACTAATGAGCAAGGTTGGAGCTTGCTTACCCGGAAATGTAGCAAATGAGATGTAACCTCTAGATCCACTCTCTTCCTCTTGAGCTCCTCAAGATTCTCCTTCTCCTTACAAGCTTAAATCACAACAGAACACTCAAAAATGGCACTCACACACAGATAAAGCTCAAAATGTCGAGTTAGGGTTTTTTGGACAATGGGAGGTGATAAGGGAGGCCATAGTGGGCGTTATGTTCCTTTGAATAGGGTGCCAAACCCTTAAAATTAGGGTTTCTTTCTGGCAGAGCTACTCATCGAGTCGGGGCTACCTAACTCGTCGAGTAAACTTTAAAACCCGCACCCCCTTCTTTCTCTACTCGATGAGTCTGGGGCTACCAACTCGCCGAGTCGCCTTGTACAAATGAATAAATTAGGGTTTAAATGCGTACCAGGGAACTGAGCGTTACACCTAGTGGTTAGGTGACCTATTGCCCACTAAGACCATATAAATGATACCGAATGTTCGTTATAAGGAAGAGAATGACTTGCAATTTAAAAAAAAAGGTTATATATATATATTACAAATATAGTTATAAAAACATGGTCTCATGAATATTGCCTGCATCTAACAATTCATGTTAATTTTTTGTAAAAATCATATCACTTTTTATAAGGTTCTTTAGGTGTCAAATAAAACTTCATTTTATTTTCCATTAGCCGCGATCAATTATAAACTAAAATGCGATATTTTAAAGTTTAGTCGTAGAGCGGTTTTAAGAACCAATAATACTCTCAATAAAACTTCATTTTATACTTAAGACTTGGAGTTTTGGATGAGTTCTAAAATCTCAATTTAACAATCAAAATCTTATGACTTCATGAATTTGTAGAATAAACTAATTTTATTTTATAAACTTAATTTTTTGCATCTTATGATAAAAATCATATTTGATATACCAAAACTTGGGTGATGATACTTATGTTTTAAATCTCATTTGACATGCATAACACATAATATCAACATGTCACATTATGTTTAAAACACCAATATCATATATTAAGTTTTTGACCCAAAAAAGAATCACTAGTTTTATTATTTGTCGTTATAACGCTATTAACATATTTTAGTGTTTTTAATAAAAACCTCTTATTTATTATAAAGACATGGAGTTTATATAATGTTTAAACTCCTTTTAAGCCATTTTAAATATTTTAAAGTTTGCTATTTATAAGTTTTACAATAAAACTATTTTCAACAAAAAATCGATTTTTAACCGGTAACCGGTAAAAATGTTTTTATACGTATTTATTTATAAACATCTTATGTTATCTTTTAAATATTTTTAACTCAAACTCCAAGTGATATTATCTTATGTTAAGATGTTATTTGACATGTAAAACTCATTTTCATACATAAAACATAACATACAATAATATAAAATAAATATCACATACATGCATTATAATGTGTATAAACCAAACCATGTTTAGTAATAATTTTTGTGAGCCATAAGAAGAATTGTTAAATATTTCCTAAAGGACTTAAGAGACACTTCAAACGGTCTTGAAGCTCCCACTTAGCAAATCTTGCTTGCAAAAAGAACTTTAAGTCTTCATGTTATAAATGTGGGAAAACTACAATAAAGTCCCTACATATTGGCCTCATAATCGATTTAGTCTCTATATATTTTTTTTATTCAATTAAGTCCCAAATACCGGTAATCGTATTCAATTTAATCCTTTGACCCGGTCAACAGGTCATCCAACTTTCAAAAATTACATTTTTGGCCCAGATTTCAAAATTTATTACAAATTTGATCCAAAATTTACACTTTTGGCCCGGATTTTAATTTTTTTTACAAATTTGATCCAAAATTTACCTTTTTTGCCCAAATTTTAGAATTTTATTATGAATTCATCCTAATTTTAGTTTTTTTGCAACTTTTTTTTTTCAAAAAATTGTTTCTAATATGTTTTTTCTTTATAAAATCATATTTATACCAAAAAAAATGTATTTTCACATAAAAATCTTATATTTTCTATATAAAACTTTTTTTAAAAAGTTTTTTGTATATGAAATATCTAGTTATAAAAATATGTATTTATTTAGTATATAAATATATATAAATTTGTTTTTATAAAAAAATGTACACACACCTATCACCTTATATATATATATATATATATATATATATATATATATATATATATATATATATATATATATATATATATATGCACACAAATAGGTGTGTATCTATATTTTTTTTTATTAAATCGTGTTTGTATATGAAATATTTAGTTATAAAAAAACTTTCTTCAAAAAGTTTTTTGTATATGAAATATTTAGTTATAAAAATAAGTATTTATTAAGTATAAAAATATATAGAAATCCGTTTTTATGAAAAAAATGTATACAGACACCTATTTTATCTATTTTTTTTATAAAATCGTTTTTGTTTATATTTTTTTATAAAAACATGTTTGAATATTTTTTTTATATAATACGTGTTTGTATACATTTTATAAAATGTATACAAACACGATTTTATAAAATATATACAAACACGTATTATATAAAAACTTATTTAAACACGTTTTTATAAAATGTATACGAACACGTATTATATAAAAAATTATTCAAACACGTTTTTATAAAAAAAATATAAACAAACACGATTTTATAAAAAAAATATAGATACACACCTATTTGTGTGCATATATATATATATATATATATATATATATATATATATATATATATATATATATATATATATATATAAAGGTGATAGGTGTGTATACATTTTTTTATAAAAACAAATTTATATATATTTATATACTAAATAAATACATATTTTTATAACTAGATATTTCATATACAAAAAACTTTTTAAAAAAAGTTTTATATAGAAAATATAAGATTTTTATGTGAAAATACATTTTTTTGGTATAAATATGATTTTATAAAGAAAAAACATATTAGAAACAATTTTTTGAAAAAAAAAAGTTGCAAAAAAACTAAAATTAGGATGAATTCATAATAAAATTCTAAAATTTGGGCAAAAAAGGTAAAGTTTGGACCAAATTTGTAAAAAAAAATTAAAATCCGGGCCAAAAGTGTAAATTTTGGACCAAATTTGTAATAAATTTTGAAATCTGGGCCAAAAATGTAATTTTTGAAAGTTGGATGACCTGTTGACCGGGTCAAAGGATTAAATTGAATACGATTACCGGTATTTGGGACTTAATTGAATAAAAAAAATATATAGGGACTAAATCGATTATGAGGCCAATATGTAGGGACTTTATTGTAGTTTTCCCTATAAATGTTATTGCACTCAAACCATTAAGACGATAATTAAGCCCAAAATCAAAAGTATGCTCATGGTTGGGATTATGGTCTCAAGTGATTAATTCATCTTTAAAAAGGTCATCTATTCACCTTGTTACATTTAATAATAAATAAAACTAGAATAACTAATTTATTACATCAAATAAACAAATGAAAAAACATCTATTTATCTATTACATCTTATTACTAAATAAATATAAACCAAAAACAAGACAAATGTACAAATGACTTGTTTATACACAACAACATATAAAATATAATAACAAACAACTTTTTGTTTTTTCTAAGACAACTTTTATATAACTAAAATGCATGAAAAATGGTTATATCTAAAAATAAAAAATTATAACCAATAAGTTGCCAAAGAAGACAAATATGGATATTTCTTAACCAAAAGAAATCCAGACTTATTTTCCAAAAACCAAAGATTATCAAACATAGAAATCATTATAATATATAAAATATGGATTTGATACCAATGATGAGTTTTGATACAAAATAAGTTTGTTTTTCATAAAAACTGCAACATAAGTCTTATAACATAACAAGTTTATTTATAAGTTTATAACAAAACCAAACCATCTAGGTTCCATTTATAGAGGTTATAATGATATTAAAACAAACAAAGGGTGTTTGAGAATGACAACCTTTGAAGCCTTTGAACCCACTCGGTTTTGGGGTGTTAAAGAAAATAGAAAAATTAAAAAATATGATTTTCTCTACAAGTATCCACCATGAATATTAAGACACTTGGAGTTATAGTTCCTTATTGTGTTCTTGACTATCTTAAGCCTTTAAGTACTTAATTCAAATAAGCACTAAAGGAGAAAACTCAAGGAAGCTTTATTCACCAAAGTAAAGCACTAACTTCAAAAGAAGAGTGCTTCTTACTACCTACGAATTTATGGTGAAGAAAGGAGGAAGAAGAAATTAAAACAACTAGTCAAAAACTCATGAAAATGCCTTTTTTATATACTCCCATGTAATACATACATTTAGATGATAATAATATAAAGTATTGGTAGCCTTTTAGAAACATGGAAAACAAAGGTGGGATGTTGACAAACAACCTCCCATGCCTTAGAAAAATTCGGCCATGCTTAAGAAAGAAGACAAAAAGTGTCTTCTAGTTTAAATCATGGTTAACAAAAATATCCAAAACTTTGTACATGACTTATTTTATCATATTGTATGATATAATAATTAGTTATAATCTCTTTTAATTATTATTTTCACAAAACAATAATTATTCCCTAATTAAATACAAGAATTAATATTATTTATTAATAATCACATTAATAATAAATATACAAAATGTACCAACTTGATAAATGTGTGACCATATAAAATTATATATTATTAGCAATATCACTCAATAATGATTCTTGGGCATATAGATTCAACATGAGATCTCCTTAATGGTTACTTAGATGAATTGTCGGATGATGATATTCCCTTCATTTACCTTGGAATACCAGTTGGGGGTTCTATAACTATATTTTCAACTTGGCTACCTCTAATTGATAAGTTAAAAAAAACTTTCTTTGTGGAAAGCTACATCTCTTTCCATGGGAGGTCATCTAACCCTTGTTAAGTTGGTGCTTGGAAGCCTTGTGACATATCTCTTTTTGCTATATAAGGTCCTTGTTAAAGTCATCAACAAGCTTGAAAGTATTCATAATGACTTATTTTGGGGTAGCACTACTAGCCACTAGATCATCACGTGGTTTGCTTGGTTTAAAACATTGAATTCAAATTATATAGAGGGCTAGATATTGAGAGTTTAAATACTTCAAACCTCTCCCTTCTATCTAAATTGTGGTATCGATTTAAAGATGGGACATATGGCTTATGGAAGAAAGTAATTAGGTGCTTTTATGGAAGCCTTGTTAAGTTGGTGCTTGGAAGCCTTGTGACATATCTCTTTTTGCTATATAAGATCCTTGTTAAAGTCATCAACAAGCTTGAAAGTATTCATAATGACTTATTTTGGGGTAGCACTATAAGCCACCAAATCATTACGTGGGTTGCTTGGTTTAGAACATTGAATTCAAATTATATAGAGGGCTAGATATTGAGAGTTTAAAGACTTCAAACCTCTCCCTTCTATCTAAATTGTGGTATCGATTTAAAGATGGGACATATGGCTTATGGAAGAAAGTAATCAGGTGCTTTTATGGGGACAATGGGGGTCTTGGGTCAGTTAGTTTGATGGATAATAAGAGCTAAGTGTGGGGTAGAATCATCCATGTTTTCCTCGACATCTCCCATTTTAGCATAAACCTAAACTCTTTATTTTATACAATTACCCACTACATTAGGAAAACCACTTCAGTTAAGTGGTGTTGGGGGTTGGAGCCTGGATGAAACTTCATGGTCTCCTCTCTCAGGAAAGAAATTGACTCTAAGATGCTGGATCCCACTAATCACCTACATTATGGTCCAAGGTAGTTCCAAAAAAGATCAATATATTCATTCGACATTTGAGACTCAATAGACTTCCTACAAGAACTAATCTAATTCCTAGAGGGATGCATATCTCGTTTAACTTGTGCCCGATGTGCAACTTGTTCAATGAGGACGAAGTAGACCTATTATGTGATTTTTCTTTCATTAGGGAGGTCGTCTCTCTTCTCCTTGTTTGGTGGTATGATTTTCCTTTCAAAAACACCCCACTTTCTTTTGATACTATTCTGGAGGTGGGAAGTAACAATAGGAAGGGATGTTTCAAAATATATGCTTTGGAGGCTATCGTTAGGTCATTCTTTTAGGTTATTTGGACTTATAGGAATGGTCTAGTTTTTAGGGTAAGGTGAAATCTTCTTATTTGTTAGCTTGTGAGATCAAGTTATTGACTTTTCAATGGCTTAAGAATCATTCTAGATGGGGGTAGGGGTTTAATATGGCATTCTTAGGTTCATAATCCAACGTACATAATCATGTAACCATTGCTCTTCCTTTTTATTAAAGTCTTTCTGTTTAATTTTTTACAATAAACACAACTTATAAATTGAGAATTATAAACTATTAATTATTACAAACAACCTTCAAGAGGGTGGGATGTTTCATCAACAAAATAAAAAGGTATTCATTCTTTAACTCTTGACTATTTCATATCATTTCCCCCTTTCGAAAACTCCTATTTTTCAATTTCCAGCATTTGAATTCTTATACAATGTATTCATTCTTTAGCTCTTAGACTTCATGTTGACGATCGAATTCTCCAAAATAGAAAAAATTCATGTCCTACAATACAATATATGATGCTTTGGGCCAACATAACTATATTTTATTAGAACAAAACATTAATTATATAATATAAGTAAGTAACATGGACTAAAATTTTTGGTCCTTATGAGAGTTGGCCCTAAGTGGTTGCTTGTGTTTCCCACCGTCTGGACCGGAACCAAGTGTATGTAGTATATACTTTAATCTTTATACTCAAACATATGCAAAATATAGTTTATGATATGTTTGCATCTAAGGTCTTGTGTTCAGTGCATGCATGTAGAGCTATGAGAATGAGATGATCTCATTCATCGACCATGAGACTGATTAGTTCAAAGCTTTAGCGAAAATCCTAGCAAGTGATCATTTCATTTTATATAAAAATGTTACAAGTGAAAACATCCCATTACTAAATGTTCTGACATATATTAGGATATGCAGGGGTTGATGTACAAGATGATTCAACTAATGCTCTAAGTCATAACATAATTGCTATTTGCTAAATGATAATATAAGTGCTAGATAGTTTTCGAAAACAAATACAAAAATGCTAAAAATATAATAAACAAGCCACATTTTTGAAATTATTATCTATTGATCATTTTTGCAAACTCATTAATTTACTGATATAAATCAAAGCATCATAAAAAACAGTGAAGTATGATGGCCAACTCACATATATTTTTATTGAAGTAAAAATTGGCTCAAAACTCCAATCATACTTAATCAATTACATGAACCTATCAACTGTATATACTAAACAGAAAAACACATCAGAATATAACTAGGATTCCTAAATCTAATCAAACAAAATTTTCCATGTAAAGGATTCCTTATGGTTCAAGGAAAAATCTGGAACGTTGGACAACACCCTAAGTCTAGGACAACTCTCCAAGTTTGACATATATTTACTGTTCCATGCAGGCTGCCACAAACAGTTTAGACAATTCACCAACAATCACCCTTGAATTTTAAAGTCGAGGGTAATTCTTGCACGCCAAGTGACACTCTCATTTCCGTGAACCTTAGCCGAGCTAAGGCCTTCATAAGTAGATCTGGTCGTTGCTTGTGTTCGAAAACATGTTCAACCACCACTTGTTTGTTTTCAACACACTCTCGAATGAAGTGGAATTGAGTATGGATGTGATTGCTTCTTCCATGAAAGATATGGTTCTTTGATAGTGCAATTACTGATTTGTTGTCTATTTGAATCAACACCTTTTGTTTCTTCATTCCTGTCAGCTCAATGAACAACTCCCTTAACCAAACTGCATGACACACAATTGCACTAGCTACCATAAACTCAGCTTCACATGAGGACAAAGCTATTGTATCTTGCTTTTGGGAGCACCAAGTGCTAGGTGAGTCACCAAGGTAGAAAACATGTCTTGTTGTACATCTACCATCATCTACATCAACATTATGACTGCTATCACTGTAACCTAGCAAACTCATATTTTTACTTTATTTATATATTATCCTGAAAGATGTTGTACCATGCAAGTAATGAAGAATTTTCTTAATAGTGCGTGCATGAGATTCTCTTAGACTTTTCATATAACAATTAACTACTCCAACCGAATATGCTAAATATGGATGTTTGTGCAAGAGATATCATAAGCAACCCATTAGTTTATGATAATAGGTGGCTTCATCTTCATCTTTAGACAATTTTAGTCCTTGCTCCCTAGGACATTGAGTTGAATTACAATATTCCATACCTAATTCTTTTAGAATTTTCATGGAATAACTCTCTTACTTTATCCTTACATAACGGTTTTTTTTTTGCAATACTTCATTACCGAATTAGCAAGTTAGTTCTCCAAAGTTTGACATTTGAAATTGCAATGCCATTAATTTCTTGAATCAATTTATAAACTCTAAACTTGATCCCGTCACGAATAAATCATCTACATAAACCGAAAAAAATTATATATTCTCCATTTGAAACCTTTCTATAAACCCATATTCTTTCATGTATCGTTGAAAACCCATATTTTTCAACGTATTATTAAGTTTCAAATTTCATGCTCATGGAGATTGTCGAATACCGTATAAAGCTTTTGCTAATTTATAGACTTTAGTTTCTTCACCTCGCTTCACGAAACCTTTCGATTGGCTAACATACACTTCTTATTTGAAGTCACCTTAGAAAAATGTCATTTTTACATCCAAGTGATGAATTTTCCATCCATTCCTGACTGCGAGAGCAATCAATAGTATTATTGCCTCGATACGTTCTACCGACACACATACTTCATCAAAATCAATACATTGCTCTATTACATGGCCTTTAGCCACTAGGCACGCTTTGCACCTTGTAATTGATCCACTCATATTTCTTTTAATTTTATACAACCATCTTAACCTGATAGGTTTAACATCTTTAGGTGGAGGAACTAAGTTCTAAGTGTTGTTCTTTTCATTGGAGTCAATTTCGGCCTTCATAGCTTAAAGACAATCATTTTTCACTTTGGTTTCATTAAAATTCTTCGGTTCTTCATTGAATTTCAGCATTAAATGATCCATATTTAGCTCGTAGTCATTTAATCTTCTTGGCAACACTAAATTTTGAGTGGACCGTCAAAGTGGGACATAAATAGAATTGTTATTATGATCATCAATATGTTGCAAAGGGTTGTTGTTAATGTAAGAGGTGTCATCGATATGGTCAATTTGGCCTGATCAATAGGCTGCTTGGTTGTTGTTGTAGTTGGGCTCGATCCGCCATCGAGTTGGACTGCTTGATCATTACTCCATCAGACCGTAAATATACCCATTCCATTTCCAGCTTGATTTTTGGCTAGATTACTCCACTACCATTCCTTATTTTCATCACAAATTGGATATGTACTTATAATAATTTTATTTTCCCGTAGATTGTATAACTGAAAGCCTTCCGAATTGGGTTCCTTTCCAAAATATACCAACGGACGTGACGTATTATCAAGTTTCTTCAAATGTTTTGAGACTATTCTTTCATATGAAACAAAACCCAATACTTTCAAATCTTCAAGGTTTGGTTTTTCACCATAAAATTTCTCGAATGACGTAACACCTATCAATGCTTGAGTTGGTGTTCGATTTATGAAGTAAGTTGCATGACGAGTCGCTTCACCCCAAAATTAGTTAGGAATATCTTTTGGTTTCATTAGGCACCGTGTCATCTCGAGTAGAGTCTGATTTCTGCATTCAACAATTTCGTTTTGTTGAGGTGCATAAGGAGCCATCAACATACATATTATATTTTCTTCATCATAAAAACGATTCAACTCATGTGATGTGAATTCTCCAACTCTATCTATATGGAATGTACTGATCTCTTTAGCGATTCTTTTTTCAATTTAATTCTTGAAGGTATTAATAATTCTGGATGCATCGCTTTTGTGCTTCAAAAGAAAACACCACGTGTCCTTAGAATAATCATCAATAATAACTAAAATATAAATATTACCTACTTGGGTAAGGGGATCAACCAGTCCACAAATATTTTCATGCATCATCTCAAAAATATTTGTAGCTCTATACTTAACTTTATTTGAACATGACTGCTTTGTTTGTTTTCAATCCATGCACGATTCACAAAGTTGGTCTTGATGTTGGATTGCTGGTATCCCTTTAGCTAGCTTGTGCATCAAGTTTATCACGCCAAAATTAATGTGACCAAGACGTGTGTGTCCTCCCAAGCTTCTTCTTTGAATTTGGCTTGCAAGTAATGTGGTTTACCAACTTTTAACTTTATTTTGTAAAGTTGGTTTTCGCTTCTTGAGACTTTCATTAGCAATCTTTGGTTTCCATCTAACATGGTTAGGAAATCACCTCGCATCCGAATGTCACAACCGGTTATTGTAGATTATCCGATGCTAATAACATTGATACGAAGTGACGGGATATAATAAATATCCTTCATTAATTTTTGCTCATCGCTTTTACCTTCGAACAAAATTGATCATTTTCCTTTAATGCTAACACACGATCCATCTCCAAATCTCACATTTCCCGTTATGTTATTATTTAGTTCAGAAAAATAAGAGTAGTTGCATACCATATGGTTTCTCGCACCATTGTCTAGGTACCAAATTCCGTCTTAGTTGACATTTGCTTCATTTTTTGGAGGGGTATATCTGTCTTCATTCAAGAACACCATTTCTTGAATTGTATCAATCATAAATAACACCCTTTCTTCATGATCTGTATCTCCTTCGTGTGTCTCATTAAGGTTTCATTAAGGTTTGCCTCATGGTTTTTGGTTAGATCCAGGCATCTTGAAGCGAAGTGTCCGCATTTATCACAACAATAGCATTGGACGTTGGAGAGATCTCCTTGATCGCATCGTTTTCCCTTTTACTTTTGATCTTCATGATTTTTGGAAGATTTTAAGTGACCGTGAGCTTGCGTTACCCCGACCACGTCCACCACCATGTTCACCACCACTTCCTCTACCTTGATTACAGGACCCTATCAACTATATATATTGAACAAAAAACACATTAGAATATAACTAGGATTCCTAAATGTAATCAAATAATACTTTCCAGGTAAAGGATTCCTTATGGCTCAAGGAAAACTCTGGACCTTGGAAAACACTCCAAGTTTGACATGGTCTGATTTGTTCCACGCAGGCTGCCACAAACAGCTCAGACAATTCGCTAACAAGAAATAGAATCTTCAACTTTAAAAAGAATATAACAAATATCAATAATCCTTATGATGAGTGTAGGACAATCAAAAAGCATAGCAGGCAATAAACATAGTAAGATGAAAGCATATTACAATGCATAGTACACTTAACTTAACACATAGAGCGATAGAGATGATGAACAAACGTTATAATTCTGGATGAACTCGGTGAGGGGAGAGACATGAGAACACTAAGGGTCTAAGAGACATACTGCCGTTGGTCAACGGTTCGCGGTTGATCTAGAGTCTAGGTAAGAGACGATAGGCAGAGCTTGTAGGCGACTCGATCTGGTGGTAGAAATTCAACGGCTCGGAGAGATTAACTCAGCGGTTCACGTACGGTTCGTTTCATTTTATCGGGTGGGTATAAAACTATAAATCGTGTTTTTGGGTTTTCAGTTTTGATTTTGAAAATTGAAAATATTTTAATTTGTTTTCATGGATTGAAAATCGAGGAATTGTGATATGATTTTAATTTTCAAATATTTTGAACTATTCTTTAGAAAGTTTGAAAAGTATCATGATTTTATTTTGGTCATGTCCTGGTCTCTCTTTAGATGTCATCTTGTTTCTATCTTAATCTTTTAAAATTTTCAATATAAAGAAAACAGGGGTTGGGGCTATTTTTGTCAAAGAAATTGCCATGCCATTAAGGGTACGTATACAATGATGAGATTAGGGTTTGCATTATTAGTTACAGTTAATAATAAAGGGTTCAGATAAGATACCCATGTCCTGTTAAATAGGTACAACTTAACTTTATAAGCCAGAAACAGCCCATGCCATGCTAGCAAGCTTGATTATTATTGGACAGAGAAGGACACAAGAGAAGGACACAACTGAAAGACTAACATCAAGCAGTTAGTTTGATATGTATATATTAATATAAGAAATGTCACGAGTTCAAATCCCTCTTTCCCATTAGCCATGTGAAAAACTTGAAAGGTCGAGCTTGCAGAATTGGTTCAGAATTTGATGCCAAAGAAATTTCTTACTGTAGTTGCTAGTACGGTAAGTCACATCTCACTGGATGACAACACTGGTATACAGTGAGTCTCTTTTGGATTCATTCAAGTATATGATAGTCTTGTTGTGTCACCTTTGGATTTTGTAGGATTTGCACAAGTACTTGATGGAAAACACTTGGTCTTTGATTCCATGTGTTTCCCATTTATGTCCCCAAAATCCTGATACCTATCTTTTGATTCCATTTACGATTCACATATTAAAGCCATCTTCTGCATCGATGGTATAAAGAAATTGATGCTTTATTCTTAGTCTTGACCTAAAGAACAAAATTATCTAAATATTGGTAAATTTTTGAACGAAAGTAAAGCAAAGTTCTTCAAATATAGAGCAACATATTCATTCTTTTAAAAAGCCAGTATTATATCTTAACCGTTTTTTATGTAATTTATATATGGGTAATGTTATATTTTAGCCGCCAACTATCAATAATTAGCTCTTTAAATCGCCATGCAAATTATTATTTGTACTCAATAGACAAGTTAATAATCTCGTTTTTATCGCGACACCAACAATTACATGTTTAATTGTCCTATGTATCATCCACGTTGACGTCAGGGGAGAAGAAAACATATTTTAGGCTAAAAAAAAAAATCCTTCAAAATATAGATACAAATTAAATATTTGGTGCTTGAACCAAAAACCCATATGTAATAATCTTAATTCTCAAAATTAAGCTACAATTAACTTATTTTTATAGAGTTATTCCGCAGAATGTACGGCCACATAAAGTGGTATTGTGACGCACACGTAAGCATTCTATTATATGGATAACAAAATGACCACAACTATTTCGGACATGTGATTGTGAGCTTGCAAAAAGCTTTTTATGACAAATTGTTCCAATTATAAACATTCACCGGAAAAATTAATTCATCGCGAGAAATATCTATAATAGATTCAACAGTCGATATCAAATGAAGCCCTAGGCTTCTGGATAGAATCACGTCCTTCTTTTATCGCGAGTATTAATGTTCCTAAAGTATGTTTAACCATGCACTAAGGTTTACAAATTATATTTGTAGTTACTTGTATGATATTTGCAATTTGATTTTTTGGAAGGTTCAAACTTCAAAGTGTTGGTCATTATTATATTTATATATATTAAAACAAAAGTTGTTAGCAACAGTATACTCTTTGTGTTTCTCATTTTGGCCATGATATTTTGTTATAACTTCATTTACAGCCCCTTCATAGATAATGACATTTTTTTAATAGAATCCTTAAAATTGTCTCTAAGTTTGGACTCAATTATCTGAACTTCCATTTATCTATATGCTTCTTTTTATTTTTTCAAATATTTTCTCTTATCTATATGCTTCTTTTTCACATATTTTGAAAGTTTTGTGCATTTTTGTGCTTCTTTTTTACTTATATTAAAAGTATTCTGCAACTATATGTTTCTTTTTACTTATGTTGAAGCTTTCTCTTATTTAAATGTTTTTTTTATCAAATAAAATCCAATATGACGGTTCATAGAAATACCAAAATAATTTTTTACCATGCTAAGTACAATTAAAGTATTAGTGATACCAAGAGCAAATTTTCAGTTATCGGGGACATTTTATGACATTAAACCTCTATTATTACTATGATTTTGTCGGCATACTCCGTGAAGCGGGGAACGAAAACCTTCTATTAATTTTATTATAATCTTGATTCCATTATGTTTTCATGTATCACCTCATGCATATGCCGTTCCCAAATTGATACTGATTGTTAGTGCTATATATTCACAACTTCACCACTATATAAGTTTACGTCAAAGTTAACATAAAATAAAAAGACAAAAATATAGTTTTTAATGATGAGTTATTGTCATTCTAACCCAACAAAGTTCCGTATAATGGTTTAAATGGTCCCTTGTGATTATTTTTTTGCGTTTTAAGAGCTTAAACTTGTTATTTGTTGGTTTAAAAGGGCAATCTTGGAAAATAAAGGGGTCACCCGGTGACCCCATCCTACTTGGCATTCCACGTCATATTAAATTAGGCTATTTCATTGCCACATGTGCACAGTTAATGAGAGATAATGTACATTTAAACCCCTCTACTGTCCCCTTCTATCACTTTCGTCTTTAACTTCCGCATCAGACTTCTTTGTTGATTTGTTCTTCGATCATATCCTTTTCTTCAAGTGTTAGCCACTCAAATCGGGGAACTTTGTTGTTGCTATGGCCGTTTTCATGAAGATTGATCTACATTTTGCTGGAATTTTTACCAGGTACCCCTCTATTACTTACACAGATGGAGCAGAGCAACGGTTTGATGATGTTGATTTTGCTGGAATGGACAAGAAGGAATTTGTCGAGTTCCTTGAAAGATTCGCATGTGAGATATGTGTGAATGTGTACTTTTGAATGTCCGATATTGTTTTTCCTGATGGTTTAAGGTTAATCGCGAATGATATGGATTACATGGAACTAATCGCAGTAGGGTATGCTTCTGATTGTGTAATCCATGTATATATGGACCATTTTGGTGTTAATGTACATAAATGGATTCTTGAAGAGCAAGCAGAAGTTGGCAGTTCTTTGGACCAATTATCTGGTGCAAATGAAGATCGTGAAGAAGTTCACAGTCGTATAGATATGGATGATGGTATCGACATGCAAGATTTACATGGTGGTATGGATGATATCCCACGTCCAAATAAGGATTTGCAAGGAGAGCAAGATGATAACATTCACATGGAAGGGGATAGTGATCATGATGAGTGCATTCCTATGAACAAGACAAAGGAGGATGAGTTTCTAAGTAAGTTGTGCCCAAAGGAGCAAGTCACCCCAAACAGTCCACCTCGTGAAGATACATATGATCCACCAGATGAAGTTGAGGTAATTTCTACTGACCAGGCTATTTACAATGAGAATGTTCATTGGAAAAAGCAAAAACCTGTATTAGGTATGAGATTTGTGAGTCCTAAACAACTGAAACATATGATGTGTAACTATGCTGTAGCAAATGGTTATCAGTTGTGTTACAAAAAAATGATAGTAGGAGGCTATTAGTGAAATGTTGTTTTGGGCAGTACAAGTTTAGGATGTGGGCTTCTTGGATGAGTGAGGAAAAGTCTTTCCAGATAAAGAGTCTTATAAAAGAGCATAATTGTGCAAGAAACTTCAAGTTAGGTTCAATTGTCAATTATTCATGGATAGGTACCCGTTATACAACACAATTCTTACAGAAACAAAAGGTTAGTGTGAGGCTACTTAGGGATGAGGTTAAAGAGACTCCTGTTGTATGTGTTATATGCCTGTGTACCTATTTTCTATATGTATGTGGAGTGAAATAGACCCGCTACGACTTAGGTCGACATATGAGTTTAAATAGACTCCAGGGTGAAAAAGACCAGGGGGTGAAATAGACTAGGTACGACCTTGGGCTGACCCATTAGTTGAAATAGATTCGGGGGTGAAATAGGCCATAGGGTGATATAGACTCGACACAGCCTTGAGCTGTAAAATATGTATGGTATGTGGTATTTTGGGGAACTTACCAAGCTTAATGCTTACGGTTTTTGTTTAAAATATTTTTAGGTATTCCCGGTTCACGAGGGAAGGTTCTGACTTGATCGCAACGCATCCACCCATGTTTCAACACTTTATGATTTTGAAATTGTACTTTGATAACTATTTTTACTCTGATATATACTTTGAAATGATTAAATGGTGTTTATGGTTGATTTTAAAAATGAAAATTTTACCGTGTGATTTTTTGGATGTTACATTTCTAAACACATTTGCGATGTTTGATGAAGCGTCGTGGTTTTTAGGCAAGGTTGTAGAATTCGTTACTCGGTACCTGTTCGGCTGGCTATCGAGTAGCGAGTACTCAGAAGTACTCGGATTCGGTAATTCATTTAAAAATATTTTTAGGGAAATTATATATGTCTAAATCATAAGTTGATTGAAATATATAACGAAATTCAATACACGTGAATACACAAAAACTGAAAAACATACAATGGTCTTACTACGTGAATAATTAAGGAAAATTTAAGATATAAGTAGTAATAATCACATGTGTGAGTGTTAAAAAATAAATCATTACGTATATTATACATATTAATCACCGAGTTAACCGGGTTTTACAACACTGCTCAGTTCAGTAAGGGGCCGATCTAGGAGTACTCGGGATTCTGTAACTCACATTAGTAAGGGACCGAGTAGCGAGTACTCGGAGGAGTAATCGCACAGCTTAGAAAGTTTTTCAAAACTGTTTTTAGGGAACTCAACAGTCGTTAGCTCGATTATAGGAATTCATCGTAACTTTGTTAAAATAAAACTAATTATCATATACTACAACCAAGTAGTAATTGTATACTCAAATTCAAGGACAACGAGTTTAGATTATCCTTATTAAACTTAAATTTGCTACTCTTAAGGAATGCATTGATCAAGGAAGTAGTACATTCAACACGCTAAAAGAATATTATAGGAATAATAACTTGGTACCAATAATGGATTTTCAAATTTTAACGATCGTTTCCAAGGTATAAATTTATTTAATTCTTCAGTTTATTTTGGGCTATATTGAATTGTTATTGTGAGTGGACCTTTATTTTGGGCTGAAGTGTAAGCAACCCATAAGCCGTACGCGGGGCGTAACCCCCTTGTACGTTGGGCGTACTGCTTAAATGAAATGCGGGGAGGCTGAGCGTTCGCGCAACGTACCTTATGGTACGCCCAACGTACGCGACCAGGTGGCAAACCCTAATTTTAGGGGTTGAGGCATATTTAAACCCCATTATAGCCTCCCATTTGGCCTCCTCACTTATCATTCACTCCAGAGAAACCCTAGTTTCGTCCCCTTTGCTACTTGCTTGTGTGTGTTTGATATTTGAGCTTATTTTTGTGAAGAAGGAGAAGAAGAGAAGTAGAAGAAGAAGAACTTGAGCACCTTAAGTTCATAGATTTGGGATCATTCCTTCATTTGGCATTCAAAAGAGCTGGGAAGGAACCAGAGCAACAATTAGGGATTTCTCATTTAGGAGTTCAGCAGTCAGCATCACGAGGTGAGTTTTCCTCCCAGTAGGAACGGGTCTAAGGCCATAATGCCGGCCCGTTTAATTAATAGTAGTTTCCGGACCTCGGTCCAATGCAGTAGTTAGAATGTTTGATGCCTTCGCGACTCAGACAATATTTATGTGTTATGTGTTCCAGGCTACGACCCGATGCAATATGAAGTTTATGTGTTCATGCTAGATGATATGTTTATGCTATGCTATGTTATGCCCAGTTAGTTTCCGGAATTCGGTCTGATTCAGTTAGTTCCGGACTTCGGTCCGATGCAGTTAGTCCTGAACTTTGGTCCGATGCAGAGGGCAAGGCCCTGGTTAGTTCCGGACTTCGGTCCGATGCAGTGGGCAGGGCCCAGTACGTGTTATATGTTATTGTATGGTATGTGGTAGTTTGGGGGAGCTCACTAAGCTTTGTGCTTACAGTTTCAGTTTTGGTTTTAGGTACTTTCGCAAGTAAAGGGAAGAGCTCGGGTTAATGACATCGCACACACCACAGCTTCAGTTTGTCATGGGAGTCGTTTTAGCTTCTCATAGATGTGATTTGATACAGTTTTCTCGTGATACTTTGCTATGATTTTGAGATATTGACGTATGGGTTTTATTTTATGATATTGACATGATGTTTTTAGTAATCATTAAACAAATTTTTTTTGGTCATATTTTGGGATGTTACAAGTTGGTATCAGTGCCTTGGTTTGAGGGATTCAGATACACTTCCGGGTGTATCTGAACTCAAACTATGGAAATGGTAAAGATTTTTAAAGAAAAATGTTTTTGAAAAGGATTTTTGAAAAAGAACTTAGAAAGAAGAAGAATTTTTATAAAAGAAGAAGCGTGTGGTGCATGTGATCAACCGAGCTCAAGTAAGTACTCCCAAATTACCATACAAGTTATGTTATGATTATCTATTTCAGTTTCAGTAGAACAACATGCTAGAATAGGACTATGGATCTAGGAGGATGCCTTATGAGAAATTGCATGCTAGTTTCGAGTATACAGCAGAACGATAGCCTGTTTAGGTTATGCCTAATAGTATGAGCCTAGAATTTTATGCTAGTACAGTTTCTTGTTAAGAGGATAGAATTATTTGAGTAGTCTCCTGTTTCTGAATGATGCTTGTTTTGTGCTTTGTGGGACTCTGAGTGATGGGAGTTAGCCATTAGGTGAATATGTCACATCACATGTGAACAGGGTTGAATAATCTCAGAGTGCTAGATTTGGCCCTATTGCGCAGCTCTTGTTTGAGTCTCACCATCGTAGGGACGAGTCTTTTACTCGAAGGATTATCTGAGCCTCGCCGCAAGTGATGGTATTCAGGTAATGGCTCATTGGCATCACAAGGAGGCTTTCAGCAGCTGAGGACTGGATCGGGTAAGTCATAGATTTCCCTAGGTCAAGCATAGGATGGGAGTAGCAGAGATTGTTAGCAGTAATATTGACTTGGTGGAGTCAAGGCGATACTTGACGAAAGTACGGATAGATGTGGAAGGTAGTATGGGCCCGTACAACTGAAAGCAGAGGATCCGTACTCGAATCGAGGAAAGCTGAGATGAGACCAGGAAACTTGTGGTAGTAGTGATTCCTCGAGATATATTAGTGTTCCTGACTTTTATTATGTTGTGTTTCAGAATGGTGGTATTACGCCCTAGACTAGCAGTCAGCATTTCAGGTGCCGAAGGGGGATCAGGACCAGGCCCGAAGGCCGGACAGTTGGATGAGCAGACTAGGGAGTTTCTCTCTTCAGAGATTACTCGCACCATACTTGAGCAGACTCCTATGATCTTCGGTTCGATCAAGGATGTAACACCCCGTTCTTAAAGTGTTTAATTACGAGTTCCTGAGATTTAAGAGGAAGGGTAATTCTGGTCCCTTTTTCGGGAAATGGGTTTCATCCGAAAAGGTTTCGGACTGGTGTATGTTGTTAGAAGCATAAGGCTTCTCGTCACCCTCGTGTGAACGTACAGTCTATTGGGAGCGGGTTTAGAGTAAAGGAGTTGCGGCGTTTTGAAAATGATAATTAAATTATAGCTCTTAATGGAAAAATGGAAAAAGGGTTTCCATGCATGAATTTTGGGTTTGGCTGGGTACGCCCAGCGTAAGCTGGACGTACGCCCAACGTAGTGAAAGGAAATGTGCGGGGTGGCCAGGTGAGTACGCCCAACGTACTCTCAGAAACCCCAAACCCTAATTTAAGGGCCACCACTATATAAGGAACATGTTGGTTCATACCCTAGCTTCCTTAAGCTCATCCTTAACCTCAGAAACCCTAGAAACCCGTATTCCCTCCATTTTTGGGTGTGTTTGGCCTTGGAAAGTTCATTTTGGGAAAAGAAAAGCTAGAAGAAGAAAGGAGAAGTTGTCAAAGAAGGGAAGGAACGATTGGAGCTTGTAGATCTGAAGAGATATCATCCTTTGAAGCTTATTTGAGGTATAAAGCTTCTTTCTTGCCACTTATTTTGCATAGATCTAAGTGTTGTGAAGTTTTTAGCATCTTTCTTGTCCCAAAGTTCTCATCTTGATTCATGCTTTGTGTTGGCCGAGATTATCTGTCCTTTCAGACCTTTGGAGAGGTCTTGAGTGAGAAAAATGAGGTCCCAAGGGCTGTAGTTGTTCCATGTGTGAGGTATATAGGTCTTAATGGATTAAGACCTTGGATTAAGAGCTTATGGACGTCCCAAGTGATAAAGTTTGAGTCTTTATGAATTCTAATCATATTTGGCTTAGGGATCTGAAGTTTGGGGTTAATAGCTTAATCCATTAAGAAGTTATAATGACTTAATGAATATCGCAGTTACGCCCCGCGTAACATATGATTACGCCCCACGTAGCGGGCCAGAGCCCTGATCCCTAGTTACGTTTCAGTGTGTACGCCCTGCGTACCAAGGAAGGTACACCCAACGTACTCCCCCTAATTGGACCATAATATTGGGCCTTTGACTTTGGGTCGTTTGTGGGTTGTTGGTTATTGGGCCAAGTTTGGAAATTGTGGATAGAGTATTTTTGGGTCCAATTATTGTTATGGACATTGGATCTAGGCCCATTTGGTGAGGTGGGCCCAATTTGGTAAATTGGGCCAATATTGGACTTTGTACAAGATTTGGACTTGGGTCTTGGCCCGATAAGTGAATGTATGCTTGGCCTAATGTTTATTTTGTTATGATGGCTAGTTCAGGATTTGCTGTGAGTTGGTGATTCGAGAATCTGCTCTTCACTTCAGAGTTTCGGCAGTGCGAGGTGAGTTATCCTCACTATATCGATAGGGTCTAAGGCACCAAGGCCAGCCCTTTATCGGATTGAGATTCGGGTATTTGTTGTTATGTTATTGCTTTGATATGTCTGCATCCTGGTAGCTAGGATGGTATATGTTAGAGACTTGGTTAAGGTCGGTTTCCTGATATTTAGGGTGATGCTATGCTAGTGACCGGTTAGGTTGGTATCCTGATTAGGATGATGATATGTTATGTGATCTGTTGATCGGCTTGTTGACTGCGAACTCTTATATGATTGTATGTTTATGTGCACATGATTGTTTGGACTGGAGTTGGGTTGAGGAGGGTCCTGCTTTGTGCTGTAGGCCAACATACCCAGGACAGACCGGTTATTCTGAAGGCCCAACGAGCGGTCCGGATAGGCTGTAGGCCCCACGAGGGCGGACCAGATGTGCCGAGGCTCGGAGAGTGGACCATGCCGACTGAAGGCCCGATGCGGGCGGACCAGTCATACTGTAGACTCAGAGAGTGGACCAGGTGGGTTGAAGGCCCGGTGCGGGCGGACCAACCACACTGCAGACTCGAGGGACATGACTAGACTCGGAGGATGGGCCCGGTGGACTGAAGGCCCAACATGGCGGACCGGTCACACAGTAGACCCGAAGTGCATGGCTGTTCTATGTTTTGTTATGTTATGTATGCTATGTATGTTATGGGCCGGAAAGCACTATGTTATGGGCCGGAAGGCATTATGATTTGGACCGGAAGGTAGTAGCCTGGAAGGGCATGTATGTGGTTGGTATTTTGGGGGTATCTCACTAATCTTTTGGGCTTACAATTGTGGTTTAATGTTTTTCATGTTCTTCAGGAGACCGTGGCAAGGCGAAGGCGTGATCGTACCGCTCCTCGTGTTTATGTTTTATGTTATGGTTCTGGGAATACTCTGATAATAAATGTATTGAAAACCTTTTTGTAATAACATTATTAAAATGGGTTGTTTTTGAAAAGTCTAAATTTTGTTGAAATTTTTGGTTGTTACAAAGGAGGGTATCTTAGAGTTGATAGACGAGAGATTGAGCACCTTCCGTGCTGTGGTGGCGGCCATGATGGGGTCGCGTACGCTTAATTTTAGGGAGTTTCGGGCATGCGGAGCTCCAGATTATCACAGGGCGCGGGACCCCATAGCGAGTACCAACTGGTTGGCAGATGGGGCCAATGCTTTCCGAACTAGAAGATGTCCCGAGGGGGACAAGGTCAGATTGGTGTCCTATCTTCTGAAGGACAGGGCACGGGATTGGTGGGAGGAGGTTGTGATATTTCCTAAGATCAAACAAATTATCAAACAATGACTATAAACAAGAACAACGAGGATTCACAAAGATAAACTTTCACTAAGAATGATAATCTCACAAAGAGATTATCGAATGCACAAAGCGGCTATTAGGGTTTTTGAAAGATGCCCTTTTACAAACTTGTACAAAAGACTATATAGAACTAATCTAGGCAATCCCTACAAATCAGGGATATACCAACTAACTAATATATGAAAACTATGGAAACTAGATAAGTACCAAATCTGTTACAAAATTCTGAATATGAAACTATACACTGAGTAATTAATACGCTGACGCTGACGCTATGTCATACGCTGACGCTGAGTGATCAGTCTCAAACATCATCATATTATAAGGTTCGACCTTACAATCTCCCCCAATATGATGATGTTCAAAACCAGCTAGACTAGAACACCCCTGGACAAAAATTCTTCATACTTAGCTTCAACTTCTACTTTCACTGGCCAGTAAGGACTATCTAGAAGCTCATGTCTTTTATTCAGTAACTCCATAGAAATCAGTATATGAAACTCTCCAGAGAGATCTTGATGACTCATGCACATTTGTCTTAAACCAACAAGATGTTCTATTGGATCTCTTGGAATTTCTGCAGTACGTTGAAAACACATTTTCCTGTTCTTATCAAGATAAAACATTCCATGTTCAGGAACAGAGATGAACTGATGTTGAACCGGCTCAACACCAATAGGAAGAGAGTTGTTTATTTCTTCAGCACCAAAATTTAGAACCAATACATCTTCACCATCAACTTGAAATCTAGTTCTTCTGATTCTTGGAACTGAGGAACTTGGGCCTTGCTGCTGAGGACGCTCTGTAGGAACAAGATCAAGACGCTGAACTTTCTTGATTAGTAAGTGAAGAGCACAGGTCAGTTCTGAAGAAAGAGCTGAAGTTTGCTTGGATGCCAACTCGAGCAATTCCATCCATTCAGAGTATCCGTATCTAATCATCTCGTCTCTCTTTATAATTTCAGTGTACGGATGTTGAGGACCTTGACGAGTGATCAGGAAAGTAAGGATTTTCTTGTCACGAGGTTTTGAGGTTTTAACTTTGATGATCTTGTCATTGCTTACTCTTTGTTTGAAAACATCTTGAAACCTTTTGCGATCGATCCTGTCAAGAACACTATCAGTCCTTGACTTACTGCTAGTAGAAGGAGGCTGTGAAGATTTAGTTTTGGACTGTTATTCTAGAAACCTTTTCATTTGAGCTTCAAAGGATCCCATTGCCTGAAGTTTGTGCTGAATGAGGGATTCATCAGCTTGATCAATATTCTTTAGAAGCTGAGCTTTGTTGGCTTCATCAAGGTTTTGCTTAACTTGATTAGGGGTCATATTCCATTCAACTGCCAGATTTGATATGCTGACAGTGGACTTATGTTTCTTGCTAGGAGGAGAAGTATCAACATGTGAATCAGATGATTCAGTGTCTGCTGCCTTTCGCTTTCGAGATAAAGGAACAAGATCCTCATTAACTACATCTGAGTTTTCACCTTGATCTGGCAAAGTGGGATCTATGAAGTTCATGTCCAGCATCTGACACTCATCATCATGTTCATCTTCATCATCATGTTCACATTCTTCAGTAGGCTTTTCAGTTTCTGCTAGTCTTTCAGACTCGTGCTCAGGCTGTGGTGGCTCAGTCTTTTTTACAATGTTCCCCCCCAGATCCATGCTCACAGGTTCTATCAACAGAATTAGTTTCTCCCCCTTTTTGATCATCATCATCATTTGGGCCAGGGGAAGGAATTGACAGAATAACTCCCTTCAGTTGGTTGACATCAACCTCAATACGTAGAAGACGCTGACTCATATCTCGAGTCAGTGTAAGAAGCTCATTAAATGCTGAGGCCAAAATTTGAATGAGCTGAGTACCTGGAATTTCTTGTGATCGATGCTGCTCCCCCTGAGATGGTTGCTCCCCCTGAGATGGTTGCTCCCCCTGAGATGGTTGCTCCCCCTAAGCAGATGACTGCTCATGAGCTGAATGAACCCTTTCAGTGACAGAAATAGTATGATGAGAAAGTTGAGGGGAGATATGACCACCTTCTTGAATTTCAGCTTGTATTTCAGCATGAATTTCGTCATTATCAGCAGCTCCTTCGTCAGTGTCAGCGTTTAGTGAAGGAACGGTATATGGATTCGCGATCCATTCTTGCATCCGATCAGAGATGCCGATGTCATTAGCCAGTGGATCATCCTGATACATTCGTACTGATATGCGTGGGCATTAGATGGGGTTTCCAGCGTGTGAGTAATAGGCTTCAGAATGAAATTTATCCAGGACAAGAGCAATCTAGCATGGAAACGGAACATGATCAGCTCTTACATTGGCCCGAAGAAGTTGGGCAAGCTGATCGAAGAAGAAAGCCCCATAATCAATACGCTTGTTGAGGAGAAGTGAACATACCACTTGTTGCTCAAAAGCACTCAGTTGATCACCACTGCGAGATTTGTGACCTATGCACTTACAAAGTGCCCCGGTGAAGAACTTCCATCCAGGAGTCATACATTGACGTAGAATGAGAGCTGGTCGAGCACTAGCCTTGGAGTGATCATAGCCCAGTTGGTCAAAGAGGCGTCGGCAACGTTCAATAGTTGGAAGCTCAGAGAATGGTTCAAAAATTGGTAACCTGAGTGCAGTATGGAGGAGATCAGCGTTGATGAAAATTGAGCGACGGCCACGCCCAATAGTGCCGGAGATGATGTTGTTTTCATTATTGACTGTTGCGGTGTAGTAGAAGTCACATACTTGTTCGGGAAAGAAATCTGATGGAACCTCCTTGATAGCATATTCAAGTCTGCAAGATGCTAGAAAATTGACAAAATCATCAAGTCCAAGACCGTGATGAACATCTGGTATATCAGGGTTGAAGACGACATTTGTGGCTTTGATGTATA
The DNA here is from genome assembly GCF_052625555.1 of Lactuca saligna. Taxonomy (NCBI): domain Eukaryota; kingdom Viridiplantae; phylum Streptophyta; class Magnoliopsida; order Asterales; family Asteraceae; genus Lactuca; species Lactuca saligna. Next base: position 3,464,113 of record NC_136424.1, read on the forward strand.
TGGGAAAAGAGGGAGAGTTTGGAGCTGGGATGACTCTTCTTGAGGTGGAGGAGAAAGTAAACAGTGATGCCGCCATTGAAGAGAGTTTGGATTCTAGGGTTTTGAAGAAAAGAGAAGGAAAATTAAATTGTGGGAGGAAAGTTTGGGAGAGAAGTGGGGAAAGAGGTTTAAATATGGGATTAAATGGTTTAAAAAAAGGTAATGATTATCTTTTTCAAAAAAAACTGTGTATCTTAACAAACTGTCAAATTTGAAAAAATAGTCGTTGAAAAAAAATAAGCCGTTGTAATGAAGAGGAAACGACAATCAGTGTCTGCGAAAGCGCTGAGATCAGTGTCACTAAAAGTTACATGCTGAAAGATAATCTGTCGTCAATTCAAAGTACAACTTGCTTGTTTAAGGTTAGCAAGGTGGTTGATGCGTGTGATAGATTCTGGTTTAATTATCTAACCATCGGCACAGAGTGTTGAGTCTTTATCAGTGAGTGGTTCTTCTTATTGAATCATTAGACACTGAGTGAGAAGAAGGTGAAGAGAGGATTGTTGCGTGTGATAGACCTTGGTGTTTTGGTCTAACCATCGGCAAAGACTGTTAGACTCTCATCAGCATGTGTTTTGTCACACTGAATCACAGAATCAGTGTGAGATTGGTAAGAAGGGATAGTTGTGTGTGATAGATCTTGGTGTTTTGTCTAACCATCAGCAAAGAGTTTCAAGTTGTTATCACTGTATGGTTTAATACAGTGAATCATTCAACTTTAGTTTAGAAGATTTGTAGAAGAGATAGAGATAAGAGATCATACAAGGTACTCAACATGGTAAACATCATCAGCACATCATTATCAGCAAAAAATACATCAGTTTATAAGACAATAGCAAACATTAGTAAAACATTTTTTTTAATCCAGAGTGATCATTACAAGTTCTCCAATAATGTGAGCAGTAGTTTGAGTATCCAGGGCCTTGTTGAAAATATCAGCTAGTTGATCTGAAGTCTTGACATGTTCTAGAACAACCTTGCCCTTCTCAACATTGTCTCTGATGAAGTGATGTCTGATCTCGATATGCTTTGTCTGTGAGTGCTGAACAGGATTCTGTGTGATCTGAATGGCACTGGTGTTATCACAGTATATAGGAGTCTTTGTGAATTTAAGCCCATAGTCTAAAAGTTGGTTTTGAATCCATAAGAGTTGAGCACAACATCTCCCAGCTGCAACATACTCAGCTTCTGCAGTGGAGATAGCTACTGAGGTTTCATCTTGCTAGACCAGCTGATTAGTCGATTTCCAAGGAAATGACATCCACCTGACGTGCTCTTCTTGTCTAAGTTGCATCCTGCATAGTCGGAATCAGTGTATCCAAAGAGTTCAAGTGTTGAGTCACGAGGGTACCACAATACCAAGTTCTGAGTGCCCTTTAAGTATCGAAAAATGCGTTTAACTGCAATGAGATGAGACTCCTTGGGATTAGCTTGAAATCTAGCACAGAGAATGGTTCCAAACATGATATCAGGGCGACTTGCAGTGAGGTAGAGAAGAGATCCAATCATTCCTCGATAAAGAGAGTGATCGACATCAGTGCCGGTGGGATCAGCGTGTAGCTTATCAGTCTTGGACACCGGAGTAGAGGCCGGTTTGCAGTCGTTGAGAGAGTACTTAACAAGCATGTCAACAATATATTTACTTTGACAAATTGAGATACCTGATTTTTGTTGCTGAACCTCAAGACCTAAGAAAAAGGTCATCTTCCCCATCATGCTCATCTCGAACCTTTGAGACATGATCTCAGCGAATTCCTTGCTCAGCTTCTCATTTGGAGAGCCAAAGATGATATCATCGACATAGATTTGAGCAAGAATCATGTCTGAGCCTTTGTTTTTGATGAAGAGTGTATTATCAATTGCTCCTCTTCTGTAGCCATTTTCAAGGAGATATGATGTCAACGTCTCATACCAGGCCCTGGGAGCTTGCTTCAGTCCATATACAGCTTTATCCAGTCTATACATGTGACATCCCCAAAATCTCGGCCAGAAAAGACCGATTTTCATTTATGCTTTTAAAATAATTTCAGAGTAAATCCTTTTGATTTGAAAGAGTTGCGGAATTTGTTCCCAAAAACAAAACATGATAAAACAATGTTTACCAAAGCATTTCATAAAAGAAATGTATTTTTCATTATATATTCAAAACTCGGGGTGTCATGTTCCGATATAGACCAATAAGCATAAACGATAACATTACAAGTCATTCAACAAATATATACATATACAGACTTGTAAACAAAACAACTTGATGGTTCATCTATCTTACGCCCTTGCGCCACTTCCTGTAATACAAATAAAACTGAGTGGGTCAGGCTTGGGAGCCTGGTGAGCATATAGGGTTTTCAACCCACAATAAATAATTAAATTAATTATTATCAACCAACAATAACCTAGTTACCCATTCCCGTTATTCTCACTTTATGTCCCTAAAATAACTAACACAAGGGACCTAATCTAAGAATATTTTCATCGGGGTGACAACACATGCTGTGGGGGTTCCTCAGCAATATAAGTCAAATAAGGCAACCATGAGGGGGATGGAATACAGCGAATGAACACCCAAGTTCATTAACACCTACAGGTTATGAGCCTGCTAGCGTTCCACTGGACTGTCTAGAAAAGTCTGTGGTCGTCATCTAAATTCCGCTAGATGACTGGATCAAAACAACAACGAGGCCTCTCATCTGTTTATTACACACCAACTATCTATCCATGTTCTACCCAACATATTAGTAGATAAAAACATACATTTTTATACATATTTTCAAAACCTGTATAGCATGCTTGATCAATACATTTTCCATATAACAGATGAGGCACACACACATAACACGTATTTCATATAGAAATAATCAGATCTGTAAGATAGAAGAAAGTGAATATACATTCACACACATAACAACAAAATATACACATAACACGTATCTCATATAAAATACTTCATAATTATACGTTAGGAGAAAGTAGCAACGCACTCACACGTAAAAACAACAATATACTTAATACACTCAAACCATACTTGTATTTTTATTGCGTTTATGAAAGGTAGTATACACTCACTTGATCAGAAGGTGATCGGACAACAATACGACTTGCAAAAGTAGTAATCCTCAGCAGATCTGGAAGGTCTCTACAAAAATCGAACTTCTCGCGGGCAGAGCTTCGGCTCGGAAACCGCACTTCTCGGGATCTTCGGGATCTCGGGACTTGCTTCGGGACTCGGGAATATTACCGGGGCTTCGGGGGTTTACGCGCAGAGCTTCGGCACAAAAACGAGAGGAAATTAGCAATTAAACCCGGACCCCTCGCATCCTATTTATAGGAGGCTGGAACCTCCTCGTACGTGAGGCGTACAGGGCTCCGAAATCGTCACTGCATGCGTCATCCGAAGTGTTGACACTTCTTGCCGTACGCGGGGCGTACTCGAGTACGTTGGGCGTACTCCGGATGAGTCCGGTGACTCGTCTTCGGATAAGGCCGGTATTTAATAATTAAATTTAATTATTAATTATTTAATAAACTTTGAAAATTCATATCTCCTTCATACGAACTCCGTTTCGACATTCTTTATGTCCACGCGAAGGTGAGACTATGCTTTACAACTTTCGTTTAGACTCCGTCGGCTAATTTTGATTTATTTTTATTATTTATTTTTAATAGGCCGGGACAGAAAATTTCGTTATAAATTCATAACTTCTTCGTTTGACGTCCGTTCTCGCCTAACTTTTTATCGCTTTGATACTAACAACGAGATCTTCGATTCTCGTTTAGATCACTAAGGCTAAATATCGCTCTAACGTAAATTTCACTTTTTACGTTATTCAGTGGTGCCGGTTCTGTCGCGAAACTTCGACAGGTCAGAACTTACTCGTTATAACTCGGATTTCGGCATTCTTTATATCTTCGGAAACCTTGTTTCAACTACTACAACATTATCTAAAGATATCAAGTTTATTATACACTTAAATTTTTGACGCTTATTTTTATTCTTAATTAATCAAACCACATAATTAAGCAATTAAGCACAAAACACATAATACTCAAATAATACACTTCTATTATTTCAAAACGGGTTACAAAGGTTAACCTAGACTATCACATTGCTAAAAATGGCAAGCCCAGTAACACAGGCATTACAATTCTCTCCACCTTAGAATGATTCCGTCCCCGGAATCACACTTCAACAAACAAATGCGGATAGCGACCCATCATGTCACTCTCCGTCTCCCGGGTGAGATTCGGCCCATTCGTGTGTTTCCATCGGACAAGCACTAACTCGACCATCTTGCATCGCAACTTCTTAGTCTTTCGGTCAACAATTCCTCTGGTTCTTCAATCAACCTTTTGTTCTCATCAATTCTCAACTCCGAAAGTGGAATCGTGTCGGGAACTTCTCCCGTGAACTTTCTCAAATAACACACATGAAAAGTGTTGTGAATTCCATTCAGTTCTTCAGGTAATTCGAGCTTGTAAGCTTGGTTCCCAATCCTATGAAGAACTTTAAACGGTCCAATAAACCTTGGACTCAACTTTCCCCTTTTACCAAATCTTATAAGTCCCTTCCACGGCGAGACTTTAAGCAAAACCGAATCCCCAACTTCAAAAGTCATCGGTCTTTGCTTTTTGTCAGCATAACTCTTTTGACGATCTTGAGCTGCTAACATTCTTTCCCTAATTATTTTCAACTTTTCAGCAGTTTGATGAACCATCTCCGGTCCCATAAACTAGTTTTCCCCAGCCTCAAGCCAACAAGACGGCGTACGACACTTTTGTCCATACAAAGCTTGGTAAGGTGCCATCTTAATGCTCGAGTGAAAACTATTGTTATAGGAAAATTCTACCAACGGTAAATGTTCATCCCAATTACCTAGGAATTCCAAGGTACATGCTCTCAACATATCTTCAAGTGTTTGTATTGTTCTTTCACTCTGACCATCAGTCTGCGGATGGTAAGCTGTACTTAAACATAACTTGGTACCCATTTCCTCTTGTAGACATTTCCAAAACCTTGAGGTGAAACGACTATCACGATCCGACACAATTGCTAGCGGAACACCGTGAAGTCTCACAATTTCCTTCACATAAGAATTCACAAGTTTTCCATAGACCATTTCTCCCTGGCTGCTATGAAATGCGCACTCTTAGTGAATCGATCGACGACCACCCAAATCATGTCGTGACCATTCATTGTTTTGGGCAGTTTAGTGACAAAATCCATAGCAATGTCTTCCCACTTACCCATAGGCACAGGTAAAGGTTCTAAACTCCCATACGGTTTCTGATGTTGTGTCTTGACTCTCGCACAAGTCACACACTCTACCACATACTTTGCAACATCAAGCTTCATCGTCGGCCACCAGTAGTAGGGTTTCAGGTCCCTATACATTTTAGTGCTACCGGGATGAATCGAGTACATGGTCTTGTGAGCTTCTTCCATCAGAAGATCTCTGACTCCTCCTATCTTAGGTATCCAAATCCGATCTTGGAACACCTTCAATCCATGACCGTTTGTACCAAACACCAACGTTTTGCCCAAACGTTCCTCCTTCCGGTTATTCTTCTCAGAAGATTCGTTTTGAGCTTTCTTTATACTTTCCAAAATAGTCGAGACAACTTTAATTCTCAACGCTCTTGGCCTTTTCCTTTCATGATTGACTTTCCGACTGAGAGCATCAGCAACAACATTAGCTTTACCGGGATGGTAAAGTATCTCACAGTCGTAGTCCTTGAGTAATTCCAGCCAACGTCGTTGCCTCATATTCAATTCCTTCTGATTAAAGAGGTATTGGAGACTCTTATGATCAGTGAAAAGTTTGCACTTCGTGCCATAGAGGTAATGCCTCCATATTTTTAGAGCGAAAACTATCGCTGCCAACTCCAAATCATGAGTCGGGTAATTCTTTTCATGCTCCTTCAGTTGTCGAGACGCATATGCTATCACCTTTTCTCTTTGGGTTAAAACACAACCCAATCCAACCCCAGACGCATCGCTATAAACAGCGAAGTCTTCAACTCCATCGGGTAGAGAAAGTATCGGTGCCTCGCATAGTTTCTTCTTTAGCTTCTCGAATGCTTCTTTATGCTTCTCACTCCAAGCATAAGTAGCTCCTTTGTGGGTCAAAGCTGTCAATGGAGTAGCAATCGAAGAAAAGCCTTGGATAAACCTTCGGTAATATCCGACTAATCCTAAAATGCTTCGGATCTCCGTGGGACTTTTCGGTTGTTCCCACTTCATTACAGCTTCAATCTTTGCTGGATCAACCATTATCCCTTCTTGGTTGACCACGTGACCCAAGAATTGGACTTCACGAATCCAAAAATCACATTTGGAGAACTTAGCATACAGCTTCTCCTTCTTCAAGACTTCTAACACTTCTCGCAAGTGTCTGCCATGCTCCTCCTGGCTTTTTGAGTAAATCAGAATGTCATCTATGAACACTATCACAGATTTATCAAGGAACGGATTACAAACTCTGTTCATTAAATCCATGAATGCTGCCGGAGCATTGGTTAGTCCAAACGACATAACCAAGAACTCGTAGTGTCGATATCTAGTTCTGAACGCAGTCTTCTCTATATCCTGCTCTCTTACTTTCAGCTGATGATATCCTGACCTTAGATCGATCTTCGAGAAATAGCTCTAACCTTGCAATTGATCAAATAGGTCATCAATCCTTGGCAACGGATATCTATTCTTTATTGTTTCCTTATTCAGCTCTCTGTAATCGATGCACATTCTCATACTTCCATCTTTCTTCTTCACGAATAACACCGGAGCTCCCCAGGGTGATGAACTAGGTTTAATGAAACCTTTATCCAACAACTCCTGAAGTTGCATCATCAGCTCCTTCATCTCCGTCGGTGCTAATCGATAAGGTGCTTTTGCTATTGGCGTGGTTCCTGGTAACAAGTCTATTCTGAACTCTACTTGTCTATCAGGTGGTAATCCAGGAAGATCTTCAGGAAATACTTCCGGATATTCACACACCACAGGAAGACTCTGCATCACCTTCTTTTCCTTCTTAGCATCAATCATGAATGCTAAATATGATATACATCCCTTGGTCAAACACTTTCTGGCTTTCATTAGGGAAATGATTCCAGAATTCACTCGACGTTTGTCCCCATACACCATAAACGAATCTTTTCCAGGCGGGTTCACTTTAACTATCTTCTTCTTGCATAATATCTCGGCATCATTGGCACTAAGCCAATCCATTCCCAACACGATGTCGAAACCATTAAGTTCGATAGGCAATAATTCCTCGCGGAACTTATTCCCATTCAAGTCGATTAAGATGTTTTTCATGCGATGGCTAACAGGTACAAACTTGCCACTAGCAACTTCGACTAATAAAGCATTATCTAGTCTATCAACAGGAAAAGCTAGTTTTCTACCAAATTCATGCGATATAAAGGAGTAGTTGGCTCCAGAATCAAATAAAATTTGGGCAGGAAAATTGTTAACGAGAAAGGTACTTGAAGTGACATCAGCTTCATCCTTAGCAGCTTCCAGTATCATCTGGAATGCTCTCGCCTTCGGCTTTGGTGGAATGTTGGGCTTAGCTGCCTCCTTCTTCTTCGGACAGTCTTTCAAAATGTGCCCCTCTTCAATACAACCAAAACACATCCTTTTGTTGTTCGGACATTCATTGGCAAAATGTCCAACCTTCCCACACTTGTAGCAGGTTACATCCTCGCTACATTTCCCAAAGTGCTTTTTCTTACACTTATCACACCACTTCGCTTCTCCTCCTTTTCCCCCACCAAACCTTTTCGAATCAGATTTCGAAAATTTGCTTTTCTTACCGGAACTAGATGTTCCCTCAAACTTCCTCTTCTCACCAACCTCAACCTTGTTGGTGGTTCTCCCCTTTATCATGTTCTCAACAGACTTGGCAGCCCAGATAGCTGCCTCTAAAGTATGTGCCTGACGTATTGGCACCTCATACTCCCATGGGAGTCCCTTCGCATACCGGTCCACCTTCGTCAACTCGTCTGGAATGATACGCAAGGCAAACTCCATCTTATCGGTGAAGTTATTGGTGTATTCATCAACTGACATGCTGCCTTTCGTTAGTGTCAGAAACTTGTTCTCCAATTCCAACAGATTTTGAGCCGAGCAGAACTTGCGCTTGAACTGCACCAAGAACTCTGCCCATGACAATTGCAGTGGCTCATTTGGGCTTAAAGTCTTCCCTAGAGTGTTCCACCAACGAACGACTCCACCTCGGAACTGACGTACTGCATAGATAGTCTGCAACTTGCCTCTGCAGCCACAAGTCATGAAGGCTAACTCCATTTCAGAGATCCAATCCATCACTCCTATCAGATCCTCTTTTCCATTGAAGGTCGATGGTTTGCAAGTTAGAAAGTCCTTGTACTTGCATCCCATTCCATCATTCCTTCCATCATGGTTTTCTCGCCTAACTATCGGTGGGTTGGCTTGACCAATAGACCCACTAAAGTTTGCACCTTCCGAGTGCCCTTCATTTAATTCAGGCTCTTCCACACGAATTGACAATTCTTCACGATTCTGTTAAAGCAACCGTCTAGTTTCATCCATCTGACGATCCAACATTGTTTGAATCATCATTTGCACACCAGCCATTGTAATTGGCTCAGGTGCTGCTGCTACGGCATGTCTTTGCTCAATCACTGGTGGTTGATTCCTGTTTTCATCAGTATTTCTAACTACACTTCTTGTTCTCACCATTTTTGATCTACACACCGAATAAGGTGAAATTAGATCCTCATTCCTGATAGATATTCAAATCATCCTTATCACTCCGAAGCGTTTACATGCTAGTTCTAATATCGTAGACGTACGCTTAGAATCCTACACACATAAAGTTTCTAGATCCGGTCGGCAACAGACCATAGATCAGAACAAATAATATCATATATGGCAACATATAACATTTAGCACATAAAGCATTTTAGGCAACTTTCCTAAAATAAACTAGTGCTCGTGTCTTAAAACATAACAGACACACATCTCAAAATTCCACTTAGCATTCTAAGTTTAAGTCTAGAAATCCTACAAATTCCTAGTTCGTTTAAACTAATGCTATGATACCAACTGTGACATCCCCAAAATCTCGGCCAGAAAAGACCGATTTTCATTTATGCTTTTAAAATAATTTCAGAGTAAATCCTTTTGATTTGAAAGAGTTGCGGAATTTGTTCCCAAAAACAAAACATGATAAAACAATGTTTACCAAAGCATTTCATAAAAGAAATGTATTTTTCATTATATATTCAAAACTCGGGGTGTCATGTTCCGATATAGACCAATAAGCATAAACGATAACATTACAAGTCATTCAACAAATATATACATATACAGACTTGTAAACAAAACAACTTGATGGTTCATCCATCTTACGCCCTTGCGCCACTTCCTGTAATACAAATAAAACTGAGTGGGTCAGGCTTGGGAGCCTGGTGAGCATATAGGGTTTTCAACCCACAATAAATAATTAAATTAATTATTATCAACCAACAATAACCTAGTTACCCATTCCCGTTATTCTCACTTTATGTCCCTAAAATAACTAACACAAGGGACCTAATCTAAGAATATTTTCATCGGGGTGACAACACATGCTGCGGGGGTTCCTCAGCAATATAAGTCAAATAAGGCAACCATGAGGGGGATGGAATACAGCGAATGAACACCCAAGTTCATTAACACCTACAGGTTATGAGCCTGCTAGCGTTCCACTGGACTGTCTAGAAAAGTATGTGGTCGTCATCTAAATTCCGCTAGATGACTGGATCAAAACAACAACGAGGCCTTTCATCTGTTTATTACACACCAACTATCTACCCATGTTCTACCCAACATATTAGTAGATAAAACATACATTTTTATACATATTTTCAAAACCTGTATAGCATGCTTGATCAATACATTTTCCATATAACAGATGAGGCACACACACATAACACGTATTTCATATAGAAATAATCAGATCTGTAAGATAGAAGAAAGTGAATATACATTCACACACATAACAACAAAATATACACATAACACGTATCTCGTATAAAATACTTCATAATTATACGTTAGGAGAAAGTAGCAACGCACTCACACGTAAAAACAACAATATACTTAATACACTCAAACCATACTTGTATTTTTATTGCGTTTATGAAAGGTAATATACACTCACTTGATCAGAAGGTGATCGGACAGCAATACGACTTGCAAAAGTAGTAATCCTCAGCAGATCTGGAAGGTCTCTACAAAAATCTAACTTCTCGCGGGCAGAGCTTCGGCTCGGAAACCGCACTTCTCGGGATCTTCGGGATCTCGGGACTTGCTTCGGGACTCGGGAATATTACCGGGGCTTCGGGATGGCTTTGGGGGTTTACGCACAGAGCTTCGGCACAAAAGCGATAGGAAATTAGCAATTAAACCCGGACCCCTCGCATCCTATTTATAGGAGGTTGGAACCTCCTCGTACGCGGGGCGTACACCTGTACGCAGGACGTACAGGGCTCCAAAATCGTCACTGCGTGCGTCATCCGAAGTGTTGACACTTCTTGCCGTACGCGGGGCGCCAGTGTGTTCCTGTGATGGTCTTTCCTGATGGTCTGGGAACAAGAGTCCAAACCTTGTGCCTTTTGAACTCATTCAGCTCGTATTGCATGGCTTTAATCTAGTCAGCGTGTTGAAGTGCTGAGTGTATCTTGTCAGGTAAGATCATTGAAACAAACTTAACATACATGCAAAAATTATTAGATACACGAGATCTGGTTTGGACACCATCATGAAGATTTCCAATAATTTGATCAACAGGGTGATCTCGATGTTCTGGAGCTGATTCAAATGAGTTTGATGCTGAAGAGTTATCAATGAAAGGAACATCAGTTACAGGAGAGTCTTCAGATTCAAGGGTTTCATCAGCATCTAACAAAAAAAAATGTCTTGCTAACCACAGTGCCTTGATTGACAGGACTTGGGTCTAGAACGATATGATCAAGAATGAAAGCTTCTTCTTCAATATGTGAGACTTCATCAGATGGATAGGAGAGAAGCTCTTGAAAAATAGAAGGGGAATGAGCTACTTTGTCATCAGTGTAGGATTCTTCATCAAACTTTACATGAATGGATTCCTCAATGCATTGCCTGTTCACATGAAAAACACGAAAAGCCTTTGAAATAGATGAATATCCAACAAAAATACCTTTGTCAACCTTAGGCTCAAATTTTGATCTAGGGTCGCGCTAATTAAGGATATAACAAATGCATCCAAACACGTGAAAGAAGGATACGTCCGGCTTTCGACCTTTCAACATCTCATATGGTGTCTTCTTGTGAACCCTATGAATTAGAGAGCGATTATGAGTATAACATGCTGTATTAACAGCTTCAGCCCAAAACGACATAAGAAGAGCAACATGAATCATTAAGGTGTTGAGGCGTGCGAGGAGCTGAAAAGTTCTACCCAATACCTTTAAAATCACAAAAGTCTTCAAGAGTCGAATTTCGGAACTCAGTGCCATGATCACTCCTTAGCTGCTTAACTTTGAGACCAGTCAGCGTCTTGTTTTGTCGAATCAGTGAGATAATTTCCTATACAGCTTGACCTTTCTTCTTCAAGAAAGCCACCCATGTAAATCAGGTAAACTCATCCACAACCACCAACATATACTTATTTCCTCCTTGGGAACGAACAAGAATAGGTCCAAACAAGTCCATGTGTAGTAAATGAAGAGGAACAAATATGCTAGAACATGACTTGGGTTTGAATGATGACTTCGTTTGCTTTGCTTTTTCACACACTGAGCACATCTTGTCTTTGACAAAGCTGAATTTTTGGAGACCTCTAACTAGATCTTGATTGGATATCTTAGATAGATTCTTCAAGTTCAAATGAGAGAACCTTTTGTGCCAAATCTAGCTGAGATTGGTTTGAGACTTGGTAAAGAAACATTGCATCAGTGCCTTGTCACTTGAGAACATATCAAGAACATATGTATCATCTTTTCTACTGGCTGAGAGTACAATGTTCTTGTCAGTGTTGATGACTCTTCCTTCCTTCTTTATAAAATGAACTTCATAATCAGCATCACACAATTGGCTAATTGAGATAAGATTGTGTTTGAGACCCTTTACATATGAAACATTATGAAACACCACATTATTGCACTTGATGTTCCCATATCCTTTAGTAAACCCCTTTCCATTGTCTCCGTATGTTACTACAAGACCAGTTTCTTGACATAGTCTTCCAGGAGAGACTTGGATCCTATCATATGTCTTGAGCAACCACTGTGTAAGTACCAAAGATGTGACATCCCCATTTTCACGGCCAGAAAAGACCGAATTTGTTTATGCTTTTTAAAAATCAGAGTATTTCTTTTAATAAAAATTTTGCGGAATTTGTTCCCAGAAAAACATGATAAATACGTTATTAAAACATTTTCGAAGAAACGTATTTTATTCATTTCAAAACGTTTGGGATGTCATCGTTAATACAGAAACATATGCATAAACAGAACTTACATTTATTTACACTAGTGATCTACATCTCTTTAAATCTCTGAGTGTAAAGTGACTTCGTATCAACACCTGTGATATAAATAAACTGAGTGGGTCAGGTTGGAAAACCTGGTGAGTCCATAGGGTTTTCAACCCACAATAATATAATTATTATGTTTAAATAATCAAACAATCAACCCAATTACCCATCCCCATTATCTTCTTTATTCTTAAGGGTTTAACCTAAGAGTCGTCTATCCTGCATTCATTTATTCCGATGTCCCTTACTCCCAGGGTTATAGGACTGGCACTAAATCCATAGCTGCCGATATTCGTTCGTAAAGCACTAATTCCATAGTTGCTATATCTTACTCATCGGGTACTAAATCCATAGCTACCAGTGCTCAACAGGCACTAAGTGATGGGTTTTATCCATAAGAACTTTCCTATGTGCGCATGCAAAACCCTAATGCTTGGATCTAGGCTTTCAAATAAACATGCTTTTGAATCCAAGACTTCTAATGGCTAATTAGGTTAAACAACAATATTGAAACAGATCTAGAATCATACCTTTGAATTCCTTGTTGATCTTGTTTGTCTTGGAGCTTCTAGAGTCACAATTGTCACTCCTCTAATGGCTTACAAACACCAATAGCAAGCAAGATGATTTAGGAGAGAGGAGAGGGGAGGAATTCGGCCAGAGGTTCCTTGCTTAAGGTTGTGTGTCGAATTCCCTCACCCATAGGGTCTATTTATACTTGTAGACTCCTTAAGGGTTTCACCCTAAACCCTAATTGGATAATCTTCTCTTAAGGCTATCCAAATCCATTCCATAGATAACCCTATGGACGATTTGAGCTATCCTAAAGCTCTTAGAATCCGTCCAAGGTATATCCTAATGGATTTACAGTCTAAAGTCTAACTATCAAACAATTGACAGTTTATACCCTCTTATTTAATTAATCTCTTTAAGTCACCAAATTAATACCAATTAATTTATGACTTATATTAATCAAATAGCCAAATATTATTCCTTATATTATTTACTCTCTCTTAATAAATCATCCTTCAAGTTGCTATGGTGAAGGCAACCCAAAAGGACCATGCACAACCGAATATAGTTATAGCCTTAGACACTATTCCAACAGTCTCCCACTTGGATAAGTCTAGTAACAATACAAGTACAATACGGTTTGCAATCGTAGCTCTCAAAGACGCTGTCAACTCTGATCTAATCAATCTTGTCCTTTAGATAAGGGATCGTACAGTCCTCTGTTAGATATCATGCTGACAATCCTATGGAATGGTTAGTCTAGCATTTAGATTTCTCGATCTCCGATTTATTTGACATAGAACTTAATCGAACACATCAATTCAGTTCTGACCGGGCCCGACACATAAGTCAAATCAAATCATCGAGTGGCCAAGATATCTCTTCTATCCTCTTAGGATAAAATTTATAGATAAACTTCGACTTATATGCATTTACTTATTCATTTACCAACTATACACAACAATGCGTTTTATAACATCAAGTTACTGATGCGTTTTCGCATTATCAATGCACAATCAATTAACAAATAATAAACCATATATCTAGGTTTTAAGACCATATGATATTATCGTCTTGCGATCACCTTTTATATCGTATTCCATAAAGTGATTCCAGCAAGCGCGTGTTTATTCCAATGCTCAAAACCAATTCATAAGCACTCATGAACGTTGCAGCAACCCTTGCTATGTCTAACACCATTTAGACACTCTACACACCAATTCATGACAATCTTCATTCATATCTACTCCCAACATATGAACGATTGTGGACCATTTGGATAATTCGATTATTCCTAATAAACTCAATTATTCTGGAAGTCAAAACATGCAAAGTGAAACAATAGTTAAACAACTAACATGTGACAGTAACTTTACTCATAAATAACACTCCTTTATTTAATCATCAAATGTTAATTACATTTATCTATTATGCGTTTCTAATACTATCTAATCTATGCTAATATCATCCTTCAGCCCAATACTCCTAGCATGCTGCAAGTGCTTAACCCTACTCAGTCCCTTCGTAAGCGGATCTGCTGGGTTATCTTCTGATGATATCCTCTTCACTACGAGTTGTCCTTCTTCTACACGATGTCTAATGAAGTGATATTTTCTGTCGATATGTCGAGATCTACCATGATCCCTCGGTTCCTTGGTCAAGGCAACCGCACCTTCTTTATCACAGAAAATCTCCATGGGCACCTTTATGGCCGGCACAACTCCAAGATCACCGATGAAGTTCTTCAGCCATATTGCCTCCTTCGACGCTTCGCTCGCTGCGATGTACTCTGATTCGCACGTTGAATCAGCTACGGTTTCCTGCTTGGAACTTTTCCATGTCACTGCTCCTCCATTTAGGGTAAAGACCCAGACCGACTGCGAACGGTAGTTGTCCCTGTCGGTCTGAAAGCTGGTGTCACTATACCCTCGCACCTTCAAGTCATCACTCCCTCCAAGGACTAAGAACCATTCTTTCGTCCTCCGAAGGTACTTAAGGATGTTCTTCACCGCAATCCAATGTGCTTTGCCAGGGTTCCCTTGATATCTGCTAACCATGCTCAAAGTGAAGGCTACATCAGGGCGAGTACAAGTCATAGCGTACATGATTGAGCCAACTGCGGAAGCGTATGGTACTCGACTCATTTCTGCTATCTCAGCTTCGGTACTCGGACTTTGAGTCTTACTCAACTTGGCATTTCCTTGTATCGGTAGTTCTCCTTTCTTTGAGTTTTCCATACTAAAACGTTTTAGTACCTTCTCCAAGTAAGTATTCTGACTAAGTCCAATTAGTCTCTTACTTCTTTCTCTTACTATCCTTATTCCCAAAATGTAAGAAGCCTCTCTGAGGTCCTTCATAGCGAAGCACTTCCCGAGCCAGGACTTAACCTCCTGCAGAGTCGGGATGTCGTTTCCTATGAGTAATATGTCATCGACATATAGAACGAGGAAGCTTACTATACTCCCACTGGCTTTGACATATACACAAGATTCGTCTTCGCTTCGTACAAATCCAAACTCTTTGACTTTCTCATCGAAGCAAAGATTCCATCTGCGAGACGCTTGCTTAAGTCCATAAATGGACTTCTCAAGCTTACACACTCTATTCGGATGCTTCGGATCCACAAACCCCTCTGGCTGAGCCATGTAAACATCCTCAACCAACTTTCCGTTAAGGAAAGCGGTCTTGACATCCATTTGCCAAATCTCGTATTCATGAAATGCGGCAATTGCTAGCATCACTCTAATAGATTTAATCTTCGCAACTGGTGAGAAGGTCTCATCATAGTCAACTCCGGGAGTTTGAGTAAAGCCCTTCGCAACCAATCGCGCTTTATATGTGTGTACGTTCCCATCCACGTCGGTCTTCTTCTTGAAGATCCACTTGCACCCTACGGTCTTACGTTCGGGCACGTAATCAACCAAATTCCAAACTTGGTTATCGTACATGGATTGGATCTCGCTATCCATCGCCTCTTTCCATTTCGCAGACTCCGGGCCTGCCATGGCTTCCTTATAGCTATTAGGTTCATCAAGATTTACTAGTGTACCATCACTAATATACGTGTCCCCTTTGGTGGTAATATGAAAACCATAAAACTGGGGTTGAACTCTAACTCTATCGGAACGTCTAAGAGGTAAGGATTCGTCAATCGGTTCAACCGGAGTTTCCTCCTCGGGTTGAATGCCAGCGGTAGAGGTTCCTTCATCTATCGATTCTTGAATCTCTTCAAGTTCGATTTGCCTCCCACTGTCTCCTTGGCTTATGAGTTCTCGCTCTTGGAAAACTCCTCTCCTCGCAACAAAGATAACATTATCTTTCGGTCTATAGAAGAGATATCCAAAGGAAGTTTGCGGGTAGCCGATGAAAATACATCGCTCACTTCGAGGTTCAAGCTTGTCGTGAGTATCTCGTCTTACGAAAGCCTCGCAACCCCAAACCTTGATATGTGCCAACGAGGGAGCTTTCCCCGTCCACATCTCGTGAGGTGTTTTGGCAACCTTCTTAGTAGGGACTCGGTTAAGGATATGGGCGGCAGTCTCTAAGGCATACCCCCAAAAGAAGATAGGTAGTGAAGCACGACTCATCATAGAGCGAACCATATCCAATAAGGTTCGATTGCGCCTTTCTGCCACACCATTTAACTGCGGTGTCCTAGGAGGCGTCAATTGCGAAACTATTCCACACTCCTTGAGATAATCGTGGAAGTCAAGACTTAGGTACTCTCCTCCTCGATCGGATCGAAGCATCTTGATTTTCCTGCCCAATTGATTCTCCACTTCATTCTTGAACTCTTTGAACTTTTCAAAGGTTTCTGACTTTTGCTTGATTAAATAGATATACCCATATCTACTATAAGCATCGGTAAAAGTCACATAGAAGCGGTTCCCATCCTTCGTGGTTGATCTAAAGGGTCCACATACATCGGTATGTATTAGGTCCAATAGCCCCTCACCCCTTTCACAAGTACTCGTGAAGGGTGACTTAGTCATCTTTCCAAGTAAACAAGACTCGCATGTGTCATCTTCCCTAAGGTCGAATGACTCCAACACTCCATCCTTTTGGAGTTGGGCTATGCGTTTCTTGTTGACATGTCCAAGACGACAATGCCACAAGGATGCTTTATCCATACTAGTGGAAGAATCAATATTCAAAACAGCATTTCCTAAGTTATCAACAATCATAACAGTTTCATATATTCCATTACATGGTATAGCTTCAAAGTAAAAGACACCATTTAGATAAGCCAAAATAGAACCATTCTCATTATTAAAAGAAAATCTAAATCCTTGTCTATATAAACCATGAAATGAAATGATGTTTCTAGCCATTTCTGGCGAATAGCAACAATTGTTCAAATCCAAAACTAAACTATTCTTAAGCACTAAAGAATACACTCCAATCTTGGTCACAGGCGATGATCTTCTGTTCCCCATGATTAGATTGATCCTTCCTTGCTCCACATCCCTACTTCTTCTTAGTCCCTGCGAAAGATGGCTTGATCTTTCCTTCCTTGATGGCTTGCAGGTAATCCGGGCAGCTTCTCTTCCAATGTCCTATCTTGTGACAGTGGTGGCACTCTGCCTCCTTCGGGTTAGAGCAGGGCTTAGAGGGATCAACTTTGGTCCCACTAGAAGAGGAACCATCTCGGGCTTTCACCTTGCGATAGTTGTTCGAAGAAGCTTTCCTCTTCTTTCCCTTCCCTTGACCAATAGCCAAGACAGGAGCAGCGGATGGATTGGGAGTTGGTGCAACAGACTTGTCCTTGAAATTGCTCTCAGCAACCCTCAAGAGACCTTGGAGTTTACTTAGAGTGACCTCCTCTTTGTTCATGTGGTAGGTCATCCTAAATTGATTGTACATCGGAGCCAAAGAGTGAAGCACCATGTCGATCGCCAAGTCTTCGCCGAAGTCAACATTTAACTTGCAAAGGCGGTCGACATACCTTTGCATCTTTTGCAAGTGCACGGTAAGAGATTCTCCATGACCCATCTTAGCGGAAATCATGTTAGTGAAAATCTCATAACGCTCTTGTCTCGCGTTTTGGTGGTACCTCTCCAACAAGTCTTGATGCATCTCGTATGGATACATGTCCTCGTAGGACTTTTGGAATTCGGAGTTCATGGTGGCGATCATGATGCAATGTACCTTCGTGTCATCTCGCTCATGAGTTTCAAAGGCGGTGATTTCTTCGGGAGTAGCAACTTCGGGGTTGATTTTCTTGAGTTTCTCATCGAGGACATACTCTTTATCCTCATAGCGAGCAATGGTGCGAATGTATCTTATCCATTCGCTAAAGTTCGTTCCATCGAAGGTGACCTTTTGGCAAAGGCTCATCAATGTGAAAGAACTAGCAGCAGCGTTGTTTGCGTTTGACATCTATAGAAAGGACAAAGATAGATTAGAATAAGAATCCCTAATTATCACCCAATAAGAAAAATTAGGGCTAGGATCCAACAATAACATTTATATACTAGAAAAGGGATGCCGTAATCTAACATGCAAATAAATTGAAGGTAAGTGAATGACGATTCACTAATTCTCCATCACAAAACTTAAACTATTAGTCCTAAGTGTTTTTTTGAGAATTCCTAGGTTCGGATGAGATTCATTGAACTATTCAATGGCATGTTTAAATCTCGATGTGCCCCTCTTGTTTGTGACTGGGATGCCGAGGATCACAAAGCGGGTGTGAATTACCATGCAAATTCACATGGTGCCTTCATTGTAACGATCACATATTCGATGTGCCGGTAAACCACACACGCTCCATCGAACTATGATGAACAATGAATCACCCTTTGCCACCTTCGCTTAGAACCAATTAGTGTGCCGGTAAACCACACACGCTCCACTAACATCTTAGCAAGGTGCAAAGTGTCATTTCATGGGATTGCATCAATTCACTTTTCCTAAAGTAACTAAGATTGGGAAATTTAAAAAAAAGTTTAGTTACTTCGTAATTCTTATTATACTTTTAATGAGAGGATGAGGTTGCCCTATCCTACCCGTTCGGCTAACGACCCTCCACCAATCAAGTAAGCGGTGGGTGTGAGTGTACACCCATTAAGCGCCATTTTATAGGCCGCAACCTTATACCCACCTTATAGATCGGCTTCGTGAATG
Organism: Lactuca saligna; assembly: GCF_052625555.1. Taxonomy (NCBI): domain Eukaryota; kingdom Viridiplantae; phylum Streptophyta; class Magnoliopsida; order Asterales; family Asteraceae; genus Lactuca; species Lactuca saligna. The sequence goes on from NC_136424.1 coordinate 3,483,330, forward strand.
AGGCCTACTAGCGGTAAGACTAGCATTTAGTTATACATATATATATATATATATATATATATATATATATATATATATATATATATATATATTATTCTAGTAATATCATATAAGTATAGGGTTGCATTTTAAACTTTTCAAAATCTAGGGTTTGAAATTTAAGTTGTCTAAATTAAAACTTTTAATCACAAATATAAATTTCAAAACTTTAGGGTAGGTTTTAAACATTTAAAAACATAGAGGATCAAATAACAAATAATTCCAATTAACAATTAATATTCTAATTATCTTTATTTGATTTATCTTGATTTCTTTGAAGATAATTACCAAAATAATTAATCAATATCATATAAGGAAATTAAATATTTTATTAGATGATAAATATCTTTAATTAGATCAAGATAATAGTCATATTTATCAAAAAATCGGATTTATATTGATCTAATATGATTAAGGTAAGTTTCCATAAGATAATTATGAAAAAATCCCGAATTTGGCCCTTCCTGACGCCTGGACTCGCCGAGTGCACAAGGGGACTCGCCGAGTCAGGCCTACTCGACGAGTCCACCTTGGAACTCGACGAGTCAGTGACTCAAAACCCAAAAAATCGAATTTTGCAGGTTTGTTTCACTTAATCAAGCAACAATTTGAAGAAAACCAAGCTAGGCTCTGATACCACTAATGGGTTTTAGCCATAAGAACTTTCCTATGTGCGCATGCAAAACCCTAATTCTTGGATCTAGGCTTTCTAATAAACATGCTTTTGAATCCAAGACTTCTAATGGCTAATTAGGTTAAACAACAATATTGAAACAGATCTAGAATCATACCTTTGAATTCCTTGTTGATCTTGTTTGTCTTGGAGCTTCTAGAGTCACAATTGTCACTCCTCTAATGGCTTACAAACACCAATAGCAAGCAAGATGATTTAGGAGAGAGGAGAGGGGAGGAATTCGGCCAGAGGTTCCTTGCTTAAGGTTGTGTGTCGAATTCCCTCACCCATAGGGTCTATTTATACTTGTAGACTCCTTAAGGGTTTCACCCTAAACCCTAATTGGATAATCTTCTCTTAAGGCTATCCAAATCCATTCCATAGATAACCCTATGGACGATTTGAGCTATCCTAAAGCTCTTAGAATCCGTCCAAGGTATATCCTAATGGATTTACAGTCTAAAGTCTAACTATCAAACAATTGACAGTTTATACCCTCTTATTTAATTAATCTCTTTAAGTCACCAAATTAATACCAATTAATTTATGACTTATATTAATCAAATAGCCAAATATTATTCCTTATAATATTTACTCTCTCTTAATAAATCATCCTTCAAGTTGCTATGGTGAAGGCAACCCAAAAGGACCATGCACAACCGAATATAGTTATAGCCTTAGACACTATTCCAACAGAATTCGGCCAGAGGTTCCTTGCTTAAGGTTGTGTGTCGAATTCCCTCACCCATAGGGTCTATTTATACTTGTAGACTCCTTAAGGGTTTCACCCTAAACCCTAATTGGATAATCTTCTCTTAAGGCTATCCAAATCCGTTCCATAGATAACCCTATGGACGATTTGAGCTATCCTAAAGCTCTTAGAATCCGTCCAAGGTATATCCTAATGGATTTACAGTCTAAAGTCTAACTATCAAACAATTGACAGTTTATACCCTCTTATTTAATTAATCTCTTTAAGTCACCAAATTAATACCAATTAATTTATGACTTATATTAATCAAATAGCCAAATATTATTCCTTATAATATTTACTCTCTCTTAATAAATCATCCTTCAAGTTGCTATGGTGAAGGCAATCCAAAAGGACCATGCACAACCGAATATAGTTATAGCCTTAGACACTATTCCAACAGATTGTTTGATTATTTAAACATAATAATTATATTATTGTGGGTTGAAAACCCTATGTACTCACCAGGTTTCCCAACCTGACCCACTCAGTTTATTTATATCACAGGTGTTGATACGAAGTCACTTTACACTCAGAGATTTAAAGAGATGTAGATCACTAGTGTAAATAAATGTAAGTTCTGTTTATGCTTATGTTTCTGTATGAACGATGACATCCCAAACGTTTTGAAATGAATAAAATACGTTTCTTCGAAAATGTTTTAATAACGTATTTATCATGTTTTTCTGGGAACAAATTCCGCAAAATTTTTATTAAAAGAAATACTCTGATTTTTAAAAGCATAAACAAATTCGGTCTTTTCTGGCCGTGAAAATGGGGATGTCACAGTTGGTATCAGAGCATTAGTTTAAGCGAACTAGGAATATGGATTTATTTCTAGACTTAAACTTAGAATGCTAAGCAATGATTGTGAGGAGTGTGTTTAATAAAATTTAGGTAATACACCTGAATAGACACAAGCACTAGCTTATTTAGGAAAAATTCCTAACATGCTTTTATGTGCTAAATGATTTATGATATGCATTATATGATCGGATCTATGGTCTGTTACCGACCGGAATTTTATGTGCTCAGGTTTCTAAATGTTTAATTACGATATTAGAACTGACATGTAACTTTTTAGAGTAATAAGGAGGAATACGCGTCTAATTCTTCCTCTATCTATATTCTCGTCTACACCAAACGCTTGCTTTGGAGAATAGAATGCCATGATAAGGACTCATAGAGAATTGAGTAAGTGAAGGAAATGAAAAGGCTTACGATAGTGAATGATACCTATCGGAAGATATCATAAGAGTGGTATCTTGCCTTTAGAATATTTCATGCAGTACGTTTAGAGGAGTACAGTACGTCCGAAGTACACCTTCGATTGGCAGGATGATGGAATGATTGGCGTAATTCATGAAGTTGACCCATCGTATGGTATTTCCACCGAGCTGAAGCAGAATTGATGATTGAAGATACGCACAGAAGAAGTCCTAGTAGAGTCTAGGGAAAATTTTGTGATTGTTTGGAGACATTTTTATGTGTTAAAAATTGTTTTGTGATAATAACTTGGGAAACTGCGAGACAATACTTAGGACGAGTATGAGTAGGTGTGAAAGGTAGTAGATGCATATACTACCGGAAGCACAGGACTCACACTTGGATCAGGGAAAGTCACAAGGTACCAAGAAGCCAGTAATTGATTTCGTTTTATTCAAGTATGTCGTTACCATCGTTTCAGTAATGACTAAAAAGATTGTTGATATTCCGACCCCAGTGGTCATATCAAATTGAGTCCGACTACGATGAGTATGTTACGTGGTTCAGAGAACCAAGTTTGATATAGCTTCCGACTTAAACCAAACGATTGAAATCAAAGCGATCAATAGAAGTATCGCGATCGTTGTTAAAGAAGTTGGTAGCTAGAAATGCTACATGTTAAAGTGTGATTATGTCACATTAGAACATGAAGGAAGGCATAATCTGTTTTAGAATTTAACTCTAAGAGACCTGAGTCTAAACGTGAAACACATGATGATACGTCGTAATCTGGAGTCTAACCTGAAGAAGATAGCAGGTGCACAATTAAGTACTGCTTACAAACAATAAGTCTAAAAGATAGACTTGAAGGATTACAGAAGTTACAATTATTACCTAGGATGAAGAGATAACGTATGGAATCATTATACTGTCTTGTTTCGTTGATGATTCCGAGACGTAATCATCTTAAGGGGGAGATAATTGTAACGCCCGCAGGTCCGGGCTAGTCAATTTAGAGACAATAGGGGTCGAAAATGACTTTTCGACAAAAGATTATTTAGAATAAACAATCTTAACCAAGTTGTAGAATATGTCATAAGGTTTCTGTACATATAAAGAACGCCGAAATCCGAGTTATAACGAAGAAGTTATGGCTCGTCGAAGTTTTACGGCAAAACCGGCACGACACCGGGAAGCGTAAATAGTGAATTTACGATGGAGGACTTTTTAGCCTTAGTGATCTAAATGAAATTCGTAGAATATGTTAAACTAAGAGTTTCGATAGAAAGAACGCCCAAATCTGACTTCGTATGAGGAAGTTATGATTTTTCTAAGATTCGGCTTAGCAGTGTACAGCCCGAAACTCGAATTTTAGTTCGAGCGGTTTTTGGATTACGCGACCTAAATGAGAGTTGAAGATCTCATTAATAGGAACTCAAAGGTAAAAAGACAGACGAAAACGGAGTCCGTATGAAGGAGTTATGATATCTTCGCGGTCATTTAACAATCTAAACGCCTCCTACTATTAAATTTGAGATCGGTCGAGAATTAGCCGACGGAGTCTAAATGAAAGTTGTAGATCTTGATTTTACCTACGTGTGGATATAAATAACATCGAAAACGGAGCTCGTATGCGAAAGTTATGATTTTTCTAAGTTTGAAGGTTGATACGCGATAGGGGGTGACGTGACACCACCAGAATTGGACACGTGGCACCACCAGAAGGGTGCCACATGCACCAACTCGGCGAGTCATGACTCAAACTCGGCGAGTCCATCAGGTTTTTGCACTATAAATAGAGGTGTCGGGTCTAGCCTTCTCTTCACACCTCCCAAACCTTCTTTCTCTCTCTAAACTCTCTCTCTAAGCCTCCCTAACCCCCTAAAGCCTAGGATAACTCCCTAGCATGAGGCGGAAGCCCCAGAGCACCCGACGGCTCCGAGAAAAGAGCCTTTCGGCTCGGGAAACGCTTCTCCAGCAAAGCCCGGTTTTGCGAAAAACCCGCTGTAAGTGAGCTACGCCTATGCTAGTTTTAATATAGCTTCTAATTATTTATAGTAACATTATTAGGACCTGAAAATAATTATTTGGTCTATTATTATGAGTTATATTGAGTGTTATTTAACGCTTATATAATAATAATAATAGCTACACTATTAATTAGTCACGGTTATCGTTAGACTAAACCCTAGTGGTATTGGTACTAGGTTTTATCGAAGGAATTTGCTTTGAGAGTATCGAAGCGCTGTCCGAATATTGAGTCACCGCCTATCAGGTGAGTGCATAGTCCCTTTCATATTACACATAGATAAGAAGTATTTTATATAAACTACGTGCTATGTATGCATATTATCTGAATACTTGTTGTCTATGCTGGATGAACGTTTTATACATGTTTTAAAGGATTTAAACTGTATAACGTATTTTATATACGAATATGTTGGGTATGATGATGGGTAGATGAATGATGAGAGATAGAGGATAACGTGAGTATACATTGGCAGCTATAGACTTAGTGCCTATGGGACAAACAACAATAGCTATGGACTTAGTACCTGTCAGACGTTGGTAGCTATGGATTTAGTACCTGTTAGAAGTTGGTAGCTATGGACTTAGTACCTATTAGTTAGACACTGGTAGCTATGGATTTAGTACCTGTAGGAATTGGTAGCTATGGACTTAGTGTTGGAATAGTGTCTAAGGCTATAACTATATTCGGTTGTGCATGGTCCTTTTGGGTTGCCTTCACCATAGCAACTTGAAGGATGATTTATTAAGAGAGAGTAAATATTATAAGGAATAATATTTGGCTATTTGATTAATATAAGTCATAAATTAATTGGTATTAATTTGGTGACTTAAAGAGATTAATTAAATAAGAGGGTATAAACTGTCAATTGTTTGATAGTTAGACTTTAGACTGTAAATCCATTAGGATATACCTTGGACGGATTCTAAGAGCTTTAGGATAGCTCAAATCGTCCATAGGGTTATCTATGGAACGGATTTGGATAGCCTTAAGAGAAGATTATCCAATTAGGGTTTAGGGTGAAACCCTTAAGGAGTCTACAAGTATAAATAGACCCTATGGGTGAGGGAATTCGACACACAACCTTAAGCAAGGAACCTCTGGCCGAATTCCTCCCCTCTCCTCTCTCCTAAATCATCTTGCTTGCTATTGGTGTTTGTAAGCCATTAGAGGAGTGACAATTGTGACTCTAGAAGCTCCAAGACAAACAAGATCAACAAGGAATTCAAAGGTATGATTCTAGATCTGTTTCAATATTGTTGTTTAACCTAATTAGCCATTAGAAGTCTTGGATTCAAAAGCATGTTTATTAGAAAGCCTAGATCCAAGCATTAGGGTTTTGCATGCGCACATAGGAAAGTTCTTATGGCTAAAACCCATCACAATCAACCCAATTACCCATCCCCATTATCTTCTTTATTCTTAAGGGTTTAACCAAAGAGTCGTCTATCCTGCATTTGTTTATTCCGATGTCCCTTACTCCCAGGGTTATAGGACTGGCACTAAATCCATAGCTGCCGATATTCGTTCGTAAAGCGCTAATTCCATAGCTGCTATATCTTACTCATCGGGTACTAAATCCATAGCTACCAGTGCTCAACAGGTACTAAGTCCATAGCTACCAATTCCTACAGGTACTAAATCCATAGCTACCAGTGTCTAACTAATAGGTACTAAGTCCATAGCTACCAACTCCTAACAGGTACTAAATCCATAGCTACCAACGTCTGACAGGTACTAAGTCCATAGCTACCGGTGTTTGTCCCATAGGCACTAAGTCTATAGCTGCCAATGTATACTCACATCATCCTCTATCTCTCATCATTCATCTACCCATCATCATACCCAACATATTCGTATATAAAATACGTTATATAGTTGAAATCCTTTAAAACATGTATGAAACGTTTATCCAGCATAGACAACAAGTATGCAGATAATATGCACACATAGCACGTAGTTTATATAAAATACTTCATATCTATGTGTAATATGAAAGGGACTATGCACTCACCTGATAGGCGGTGACTCAACACTCGGACAGCGCTTCGATACTCTCAAAGCAAATTCCTTCGATAAAACCTAGTACCAATACCACTAGGGTTCAGTCTAACGATAACCGTGACTAATTAATAGTCTAGCTATTATTATTATTATATAAGCGTTAAATAACACTCAATATAACTCATAATAATAGCCCAAATAATTATTTTTAGGTCCTAATAATGTTACTATAATTAATTAGAAGCTATATTAAAACTAGCGTAGGCGTAGCTCACTTACAGCGGGTTTTTCGCAAAACCGGGCTTCGCTGGAGCAGCGTTTCCCGAGCCGAAAGGCTCTTTTCTCGGAGCCGTCGGGCGCTCTGGGGCTTCCGCCTCGTGCTAGGGAGTTATCCTAGGCTTTAGGGGGTTAGGGAGGCTTAGAGAGAGAGCTTAGAGAGAGAGCTTAGAGAGAGAAAGAAGGTTTGGGAGGTGTGAAGAGAAGGCTAGACCCGACACCTCTATTTATAATGCAAAAACCTAATGGACTCGCCGAGTTTGAGTCATGAATCGCCGAGTTGGTGCATGTGGCACCCTTCTGGTGGTGCCACGTGTCCAATTCTGGTGGTGCCACGTCACCCCCTATCGCGTATCAGCCTTCAAACTTAGAAAAATCATAACTTTTGCATACGAGCTCCGTTTTCGATGTTCTTTATATCCACGCGTAGGTAAAATCAAGATCTACAACTTTCGTTTAGACTCCGTCGGCTAATTCTCGAACGATCTCAAATTTAACAGTAGGAGGCGTTTAGACTGTCAAATGACCGCGGAGATATCATAACTCCTTCATACGGACTCCGTTTTCATCTGTCTTTTTACCGTTGAGTTCCTATTAATGATATCTTCAACTCTCATTTAGGTTGCGTAAGCCAAAAACCGCTCGAACTAAAATTCGAGTTTCGGGCTGTACACTACTAAGCCGAATCTTAGAAAAATCATAACTTCCTCGTACGAAGTCAGATTTGGGCGTTCTTTTTATCAACGCTCTTAGTTTAACATATTATACGAATTTCATTTAGATCACTAAGGCTAAAAAGTCCTCCATCGTAAATTCACTATTTACGCTTCCCGGTGTCGTGCCGGTTTTGCCGTAAAACTTCGACAGGCCATAACTTCTTCGTTATAACTCGGATTTTGGCATTCTTTATATGTACGGAAACCTTGTGAAATATTCTACAACTTGGTTAAGATTATTTATTCTAAATAATATTTTGTCGAAAAGTCATTTTCGACCCCTATTGTCTCTAAATTGACTAGCCCGGACCTGCGGGCGTTACAAAAGATGCTCTTGACTCTGCAATGTTGAGAAACTAGTTAGAACACACTGAACCATTGTAAAATGGGTCATTCACAAAGTTATTTGACAATATATTGTAGCACTCTTTAGGAAGACAGTTCAAAGAATTTGATTTAAGAGTCCATCTTTCATTTTTAACTTTGATGTTGTCGGCTGTTAAAGATGTTTTATCAAACTTGCATTCACTGATCTTGTGAGAGGTGTTACCACATCTGTAACAAACTCTAGCACCAAGTTTTTTTTTGGTGAGTAGATTTCTAGATTTAACACATTTGGATTTGTAAGATTCACCAAGTGAACTTTGAGTCCTTTTGTTTGACATTGAATTACAACTGAATTCAGTGTCAGAAGAACTATGATCAGTGATGGATAAGGAGCTAACATCAGTATTAGATTTAGACTTATGCACTGAAACACTGCAATCAGGATAATGTTTAAGTTGTTCATGAACAGCATGAAACACTCCATTTGAGATAGGAAATGCGATAATATTTTAAGTGAGAGGAGTTGGTCTCTCAAGATGTGCAGGGTAAGAAGTAGGATCAATTCTTGTAATTTCAATATCACACTCAATAACACCATTAGAATTAGTAACACAGTATTCATCAATGAGACTCTGATTAACAAAAGTGTTGCTGATAAATTTGTTTTTGAAACTGTCTTTCAATTCATTCATGCAATAAAATTCAGATTCTTTTTCTTGAGATATAAAAACTTTTTTAGCTTCAGCAAAATTTCCCCCAAAAATTTTCTCAGATGAATGAGGTATTTGAGCAGAAATGACATAATTAGCATTTTTGTGAGATTTAGCCCAAAGTTGTAGCACAGTTTGTTCTTTGTTCAAGAGGTCTTTAACTTTATCAATTTCAATAGATAGCGAGGAATTTGATAAACTAGTAACTCTTAGATTTTCCTGAGTAGTGTCAATGATGCTATTTTTCAAGGATAGTTCAGTTTTAAGAAGATCAATTTGATTCTGCATATCTCTTATGATTTGATTCTTCTTATAATTGAGAACACCCAAATACTCAAACATTTTGATTTTTCATTCAGTGAATAGGAAACAAAATTTTGAACCTGATATATTGAAGGGGAATCAATGTTGTGCTTCCTGGAGTTTTCAACTGCATCAAACATATCAGCATCAAACGAACTGTTGCTGACTTCACATTCATCGGCATCTTCTATCTTAGCCATCAGACATTTAACTTTATCATCTGATGACTCCTCATTAGTCTTCCATTTTTCTTCTTCAGCGACAAGAACTTTATGTTCCAAGTTCTCTGCTTTCAGCTTCTCAACCAACTTGTTGTAAATCTGCTTCCAGTATTCCTCCGAGCTTTGGGTTCTTCTTTGCTTGCATTCTTTTGCAAAATGATCAGTGCTACCACAATTAAAGCACTGAGCTTTTCCTTTCTTTTCGGTAACATGTTTCTTGACGGCATCTAACCTTTTAGAAGATTTCCCATCCATCCTCTTCTGAAACTTTGAGAAATTACGGCCTGATTTCTCAAAAGTCTTCACAATGAAAGTAGCACTAGCAACTACCTTTTCCATATCATCAGTCTCACTTTTAGAAGAATCAGTGTCTGAATGGTTTTCAGTGTCTGAATCTGACACTTGCTTTTTGTTTGAAAATAATGCCACTGATGACTCACGTTGAGCATCCTTCATCAGCTCCTTTCTCTGGAGCTTGGATTCCTCATAGTATCGAAGGTTTCCATAAAGACTTTGTAAATCCACTGTGCTGATCTTCTCACTATTTTTCAGCACATCAACATGATTCTCCCAACCTGCACCCGGAGAATCCAAAAACTTCTGCACTAGAACAGTTCGATGCTTCAACTGATTTAGTCTTCGTAGATCATTAACAAGAGTATTAAACTTGTTGAAGGTTTGAGTCAGGGTTTCATCTTTCTTTGCAAAGAAATGTTCATACCTTCTGTTTAGATCATTTATCTGAGTGGCCGTGACTTCCTCAGTGCCTTCAAAAGACACAGTCAGCGTGTCCATCATTTCTTTTGTTGAGATGCAGTTCTAAACCAGCCCAAAGATATTATATGGCAAAGCATAGCTGATTGCAGCCCGAGCACGTACATCTAGACCATTCTTTCTTTTATCACCTGTTGTCCAGTTCTCCCTAGGTGTCTTCTTCATGTCACCCTCAGGAGCATTGTTTTTTAAGGGATGATACATCGGAACATATGGACCATCATTGATGATGTCCAACATGTCTTCATCTACAGATTCCAATGCATAGAGAGCTTTCATTTTCCACATAGCAAAATTGGTTTCATCAAATGGAGGAATTTTAGCAGAAGAATGATTTGATGAATTTAAAGAAGAAGATGATGAAGCCATTTGTTTGATAAGAGAACACTGCTCTGATACCAATTGATAGTTCCTAAGATCAAAAAAATTATCAAACAATGACTATAAACAAGAACAACGAGCACTAAGAATGATAATCTCACAAAGAGATTATAGAATGCACAAAGCAACTATTAGGGTTTTTGAAAGATGCCCTTTTACAAACTTGTACAAAAGACTATATAGAACTAATCTAGGCAATCCCTACAAATCAGGGATATACCAACTAACTAATATACGAAAACTATGGAAACTAGATAAGTACCAAATCTGTTACAAAATTCTGAATATGAAACTATACACTAAGTAATTAATACGCTGACGTTGACGCTGAGTCATACGCTGATGCTGAGTGATCAGTCTCAAACATCATCATATTATAAGGTTCGACCATACAGGTTGGTCATGCCATTGGAGATGACACAACTTTGGATGCTATGACCTAGACTGATTTTACTACCAGGTTTAGAGTTGTGTTTGCACCGGTCATTGAGGTGCAACAGTTAGCCAGAGAGTTTCAGGATCTTACCCAAACAATAGAGACAGTGGTAGACATTACTGCCAAGTTCAGGGAGGGGGCTCTTCTTGTTCCTCAGTACGCGACTGATGAGGAAATGAAGAAGGCTCGTTATCATGAGATGCTGCAGAGTGATATCCGCCAGTTTGTGAGCCGGTCCAGCTGTAAAACGTTGGATGACATGATTTCTTAGGAGAGAGAGAGAGAGAGAGAGAGATTGACCTTAAGATGGAGAGAAAGAGGAAGTCGGAGGCAACTCCAGGTACAAGGAGTGCGGGCAAAAAGCACAAGGGTTCAGATCACAGAACTAGGAGTCAGCAGAGCCACGCTCGGTGTGGCAAGTGTGAGTGATTGCATGATGGGGCGTGCAAGGAAGGGAGTGTCGGCTGCTACAAGTGCGGTCGGACTCGGCATATGAGCAGAGATTGTACAGCCACTACTACCGCCGTTGCGACATCAGATCTGATTTGCTTCCATTGCAATCAGAGGGGACATAAAAAGTCCCAGTGTCCGAGCTTAGCTGCTGCAGGGAAGGTGTCACACCTGCTCCTACTACTTTGAGGATTACAGATGGCCGTCAGGGCCGAGCTGAGACACCAGTGGCAAAGAGTAGGGCTTTTTAGCTGACAAATGAGGAGGCGCTAGTGACTACTGACGTGGTGACAGGTATGTATTTTTCTCCTTACCTCTGCATTTATTATTGATTGTTTCTTATGGTTATATGTTTTGTATAGGGTCGTTCTCAGTGAACGGCATATCAGCTACAATATTGTTCGATTCGGGGTTACCCGATCGTTTGTTTCACTTGCGCTTAGCAAGAGGTTTAGTAGAGCTCCGGGGGAGCTAGATTGTCCACTTGAGGTTAAGATAGCAGCCGATAGGACCGTTAGGGTGGCAAGAGTACACAGAGGATGTTCTCTATAGTTGTTTGATGAGCAGTTTCCGGTGGACTTGGTCCCTATTCCCCTACGAGGGAATAAAGTCATAGTGGGTATGGATTGGCTGATCCCCAATGGGGCGGTGATAGATTGTGAGCTGCAGTTGGTGAGGGTTCGCACTCCCAGTGTGGGAGAGTTAGTGATTCAGGGCGAGAGACCACAACGTGGACCAGTTTTTGTGTTCAGCGGCAAGAGCAAGGCGCTATTTCCAGCAGGGTTGCGTCGGTTATGTTGCCTATGTTATAGATGCTCGGGAGAAGGGCAGGATGTCGGTTGATGATGTTCCGGTAGTGCGAGACTACCCAGATGTATTTCCAGAGGAATTGCCTGGAATACCTCCCGAGAGTCAGGTTGAGTTTAGGATTGACCTGATCCTTGGTGCGACTCCGATAGCCAAGGTATCGTATCGGTTGGCTCCCCCCAGAGATGCAGGAGTTATCTACGCAGCTGCAAGAGCTGCTAGACAAGGGTTTTATCAGGCAGAGCAGTTTGCCTTGGGGTGCACCGATTTTGTTTGTGAAGAAAAAGGACGGGTCGCACCGTATGTGTATAGATTACCGGGAGCTGAATAAGGTAACGGTGAAGAACCGTTACCCACTTCCGAGGATAGATGATTTGTTTGATCAGCTGCAGGGAGCGTCTTGGTTTTCCAAGATCGATTTACGCTCTGTGTATCATTAGATGCAAGTCAGAGGCGAGATGTGGATAAGACTGCTTTCAGGACCCGGTATGGTCATTATGAGTTCGTGGTGATCCCGTTTGGGCTCACCAACGCTCCGGCCGCGTTCATGGATCTCATGAACCGCGTGTGCAGGCCGATGTTGGATCGGTCTGTGATAGTATTCATAGTTGATATCTTGGTGTATTCCAAGACTCAGGAGCAGCACGAGGAGCACCTGAGAGAGGTGCTAGAGATTTTGAGGAGGGAGAGACTTTTCGTAAAGTTCTCCAAGTGCGAGTTCTGGTTGCGCGAGGTGCAGTTCCTTTGTCATCTCGTCAACCAGAAGGGTATTTTGGTAGATCCAGCCAAGATAGAGGTCGTGATGCAGTGGGAAATCCCGAGATCTCCATCTGAGATTAGGAGCTTCCTAGGTTTAGCAGGGTACTACAGGAGATTCATCCAGGATTTCTCCAAGATAGTTGTACCGCTCACTCGACTGACTAAGAAGTCGGTGGTGTTTTGCTGGGGGCCTGAGCAGCAGGCAGCATTCGAGACCCTCAGACAGAAATTGTGCGAGGCACTGATTCTTACCCTACCCGAGGGAGTAGAGGATGTTGTAGTCTACTGTGATGCTTCGATCGCTGGAATGGGAGCAGTGTTGATTCAGCAAGGCTGTATGGTAGCTTACGCCTCGAGACAGTTGAAGCCTCACGAGGCTAACTATCCTACGCATGATTTAGAGCTGGGGGCAGTGGTGTTTGCCCTCAAGATTTGGAGACATTACCTCTATGGGGTCCATTGTACCATCTACACGGATCACAAGAGCTTGAGGTACCTCATGGACCAGCCGAATCTGAACATGAGGCAGAGGCGATGGTTAGATGTGCTGAAGGATTACGAATGTGAAATCCTTTATCACCCAGGGAAGGCCAACGTAGTGGCCGACGCCCTGAGCCGCAAGGCAGCAGCAGCCCCGATCAGGGACATTTTTTTGAGGATGACAGTGATTACTCCATTGCTGGAGAAAATTAAAGAGGCGCAGGTCGATGGCCTCAAGGAGGAGAGGCAGAAGTGTGAGAGGATCGTGGGCCGAGTAGCTTCCTTTGACTATGATAGTCGAGGATTTTTGACCTTTCATGGGAGGGTCTGGGTGTCATACTGGGGCGGAGTACGACAAGTGCTGATGGACGAGGCTCATAAGTCTCGATTCTCCATCCATCCAGGGGCAACAAAGATGTATAGAGATCTTAGACCCGATTATTGGTGGCCCTACATGAAGCGGAATGTGGCTTGGTATGTGGAATGATGTCTAACCTGCAGGACGGTTAAGGTGGAGCACCAGAGACCTCACGGCAAGATGCAGCCGTTAGACATTCCAGTATGGAAATGGGAGGATATCACCATGGATTTCATCACTAAGCTTCCCAGGACCGCACGAGGAGTGGATGCGATTTGGGTTATAGTGGATCGGTTGACGAAGAGTGCTCATTTTATACCGATCCAGGAGAGCATATCAGCTGAGAAGCTAGCCGATATTTATGTACGAGAGGTGGTGGCACAGCATGGGGTGCCTGTTTCAGTGGTGTCAGACCGAGATGTCCGTTTTACTTTCAGATTTTGGAAGAGGTTTCACGACGAGATGGGTACTCGTCTCCATTTCAGCACCGCTTTCCACCCTCAGACGGACGGACAGAGTGAGAGGACGATGCAGACCCTTGAGGACATGCTTCGGGCATGTGTCCTAGATTTCGGTGGCAGTTGGGATATGTATTGATGTGTGTAAAATGCACTTGTTTTATCCCTACTTTTAATTAATAAATTTAACAAACAAATGCAGTGAACCTGTCTTTTAGTGGTATAGATTAGTAAGTAAGGTGTCGAACTCAGGGAATGTACTAGGTCATCAATAGAGACAGAAGATCTCCCAACAAAGGATTATGATATTAATTGCAATCTACCGAAGTGTACGGTTGCCAAGACAAAAATCAATGTAATTAAACTAAAGTTTTTGTATGTTATTGATTGTTGAATGGAAGTGGTATTTATGTCATGAATGACATGTGGAATCTTTATCTGTGGTCCAACATCCTAATGTCGCATTAGCCGCCGTTTCCTCCGCCAGGCCGAGTGTGTGACACATAAGTCCAGTATACATAGTTTATTGCCATCAAGTTAGGTACAAATCGACCGAAACAAATCATTGTTTGTAGCTATAATGCAAATAATTAAGCAAAAAGCATATAACTAGTAACCAAAAAATGAGAGCTAAACAACCAACAAACGACGACAACGAGACTTAAATACTAACGAAAAAAAAAGAACATTCAACCAGAACGAGATCGAAACTAATAGATATGATGAACAATACCATAAAATTTTGATATAAGATGGTGACGTCTATTACAAAGTCTTCGTCAAATAAATAATCATGGATCAAATAGAGTTTTAATACCAAGTAAACTAATAATCAGAAGCCAAAAAATGGTTAAAGTTTATTATCGAAAGAAAAAGTTAATTACAAAGAAAAAGAAAGACAAGAAAAAATATATATGGTTAACTAACATGCTTACTTAGCTAGAAGGCTAAATAAAAACCAAATATAAAATAAACTCAAATGTTTTATTATGCTAACATATGTAACTTATGACGGCTCAACGACTGATAGCATAATAAATCACTGCAACGAATTGGATCTCTCGTTATTATAAATCGTATTTCAATAGTATTATGTCTCTAGCGTGTTGCTAATATCTTGATTTTATGGATTAGTGACAATTTATTTTCAATCATTAATCTATATCTAATCTAACGTTGGTCCGTCACTATCTAAGCTAAATTATTTCGGTTCCGGCCCTAGCAAATTTCACTGTTGTTGCGTGTTATTTCATTATGATAGTTTCGATTTGCGACCATAGGATTTATACTTTTAACGATTAATATTTGTGTAGAATAATAATTATTTTCTTTTATAATTAAACGTAGACAAAAATGTTGATTCTATAAACTAAAACTAATATTGTATCATTTTGTTCGAGAAAAAATAGACATACATTTCCACCCACTGAAAAACTAAACATAAATGATATAATTGTTTAAGAAAAGCAAGCAAGTTAAATAGTTTAAGATGAAGATAAATTTAATTGCACGTAATTTTGCTTAACGTATTATTTTGTTTCTAGGGGTGTTTGGATTAAATTTTTAGTTTATTGCTTATAGCTTATTTGTGATGAGAATAAGCAATAAGCAATAAGCATGGAGAGTAATGCTTATTAAAATTAGCTTATTTAGCCTAATAAACTGGATTTTATCCAAACACTTAAATTAACTTATTGTGGGAATAAGCAATAAGCATTTTTTTTTCTATCCAAACACCCCTTAATGAAGAATGAAGACCGTTTCATTCAAAGAAACTCCACTGTTTCTCTAGCATACAATATGAAACATTTGTCGACAGAATTAAGATAATACATTATTCTAGCTATATTTGTGCTACACATATGGACAATGAATTATATTAGTTATATTTAATTAAATAATATAGTGAGATGATTATATGATATCAAGATGTGCAGGATTTACAAGTATACACACAAATGAATCCCTCTTTAATTAGAAATAATGTAGATTTATATTTATTTTAATTGCAAATAAGCAGGTAATTGTGTACGGCATGGCAGAGTAAAAAATCAGGTTACTGTGACTCCACTTCCACATTTGCATCACTTCCACTTATAGATAGATCCCAATCACTTCCACTTATGGATCTTTACCCAGCAGCCACAACACCTTTCCCTTTCTTGCAAAATGTTTCTCTTCTCTCATTTTCTACAACAAATATTCTTACCATTCATGCTCATTCCATTGTGTCTAGAGAATAACATCGTCTTTTTGGCTTAATACATCAACTTGTTTCTCTTAGATCAACTGCCCCACTGTCTGTGTGTGTTTACATTTGTGCAGGATTGAGAGAGAAGCCACTACAGTAAAAGAAAACCCTAGAAAAAAAGAGAGCAATTGTAACAAGATCATATGGATCTGTGAGTTGAAATTAACATCTATGGACTCGACAAATAGCTCGTCATCTTCATCTTCTCCGAGCCGGTATGAGAGCCAGAAGCGTCGCGACTGGGACACATTTGGGCAGTATCTAAGAAACAACAAGCCACCACTTTCTTTCACTCACTTCAACCCTAGTCATGTTCTTGAGTTCCTACACTATCTTGATCAATTTGGAAAGACTAAAATCCACATCTTAACATGCCCTTACTTCGGAGTACCAAACCCACCGACAGCATGCCCTTGTCCCTTTCGGCAGGCCTGGGGGAGCCTTGACGCGCTTGTTGGACGTCTCCGCGCAGCTTACGATGAGCATGGAGGGAACCCGGAGACAAATCCATTTGGTGCGCCGGAAGTGAGGCGGTTTTTAAGGGAGGTTCGTGACTTTCAGGCCAAGTCAAGGGGTATCAGCTATGAGAAGAAGAGGAAACGACCTAAGCAGCAGCAACAGCAAGAAGATCAACAGGAGCAGGCATAGCTAGCTGGTCTTTTTGTTAACGATCAACAAATGAGGAACCCTAAAAAGACAAAAGGTCTGTAATGTGAACGGCCGATGCAGATTTGTTGACACATATGTGACTGAATATTTGTTCTTCTTTGTTTGGAAATCACTGTCTATGTTCTTCATCTTCATGAAAAGTGAATAGGTTAATTTTCTTAGTAACTAATATGTACCTATAAGTTGTTTCCAGTAATAATTCCTTATGAATTGATTGTGCAATTTATAACATAAAGAATATCACTTTGCCAACTCTTTGTTTATGGTTATTCGTAATCCCATATGTAGAAAACTTTTGATCATTGGGATCGATGATACTTCTAAATAATTTATTTGGCTTAGATATATGTTCTACTATCATTAATTACCTTCGTATACAACGGCCATTGCTCCTACTTGAGCGACTGATCTGTCCCTACTACGAAGTTGATAGTTTACCATTGAAGAAGCATTCCATAAGTCCTTTGATCATCAACCATATCATTATTATTTCCCTAGCCTACATACCCAAATTATATTTTGACCAAAATGTAACCCTTCCTTTCCCTTTGACTTAAATCTTAATTACTTACTCATAAATTCCTTTACAGTTCTAAGAAACCACTCTTACTCTTATCTAGTCTTAGCTTATCTTAAGATCGTTTTAAGATTAAGTTCTATAAGAACAAAGATTTAACCATGCATATGTGATTAAAACAAATAAGTTCACATACAAGCACAAAATACAGTACTTGTTAGAAGTTATATATAAACGTATCTTTTGCATTAATTACTATCAATGTATTTATTCGAGCTGAAGAACCAATCAGAATTTGATAAGTCTTTTCAGCTTTGACCATTACTCTCTTGCTGTCTAATCACAGTGTCAATTTATATATACGAAAGTAGAATATTTATTATGTGAGACTAGCACTATATATATAGTATATATTCTATATTTTATAATATCTGGCCTCCAATAAAGTAAGGATTTCATTTTCATGTCACATGATGGATCGATAATGCATTACAAATTCATTGCATTTGTCCAACACCAATATATATGAAGGTGGCATTATACAACCGTTTGCTGGCTGTCTCATTAATAGCGTTTGGAGGCCTCAAAGTCGATTGAGGTTCAATATTTATCAATTCTTAACTGACGTGTTAAATATCGATCAATCATATACAACTTTTTTTTTTTTCCGAAAAGAAAACCAATAAGTGGATATTTGCTTTATTGTTACAGGTATGTTTTAGGGCACATGTCCTATATACACTTGCATGAAACTTGTTATCATTACCTAGTGAGAGTGTTACCGGTTAAATCATGAATAAATCTGGTCAGTTAACAGTAACAAATTAACTAACATTATGAATTTAATTTTTAACTACTAAATAAACCGTTCAAAATAAATATACAAATTAATATAAATTCCGTATCCTGTTTATAGACTTAAAACAATATATATATATATATATATATATATATATATATATATATATATATATATATATATATATATATATATATATATATATATATATAGTAAGTGTGAGACCCGTATATCATACGGGTTAATTTAAAAAATGATTAAACTTAAAGTATAAAAATGAAATATTTTTTAATGTACAACTTTAAAATAAGAAAGAAAGAAACGTATTTATTATAATTTAATATCATATATATGATATTTAATACTTGATATATATATATATATATATATATATATATATAAGTATATGAGTTTGATTAAAAATTAAAACAAACCAAAAATTGATAAATAAATAATATTTATTTCAAAATTATCATAAAATAACAAGTGTTAACAAATGAGAGATTGACAAGTGGCAATATATATATATATATATATATATATATATATATATATATATATACACACACACATAATAGGTGTGAGACCCGTATATTATACGAGTTAATTTAAAAAATAATTAAACTTAAAGTATAAAAATAAAATATTTTTTAATGTACAACTTTAAAATAAGAAAGAAAGAAACGTATTTATTATAATTTAATATCATATATATGATATTCAATACTTTACATATATAACTATATGAGTTTAATTAAAAATTAAAACAAACCAAAAATTAACAAATATATAATATTTATTTCAAAATTATCACAAAATGACAAGTATCAAAACCTATGAGAGATTGACAAGTGGTAAATATATATATATATATATATATATATATATATATATATATATATATATATATATATATATATATATATATATATATAGTGTGGCCAACGGTAGTTTATGAATATTTTATAATTATTAAATAAAATCCAAAATCAAACTTCTTGAATAACGGAATTATCCCATATTTATGTATAATCAATTGTTTTCTATGTTGACTACAAACCCTCCACCCAGGCTTTTCTCTCCGACCTCAACTATAAACAACATCATCATCATTGTTTGCCATCCATCATCTAGGGTGAAAAATGTGTTGAGTTGCAGGTTGGCGGGTTAAAATGCATTTATTTTTATACGATTAATATAATTGTTTGTATTATGAGTTGGTAGGTTGGAAACATCAACACAAATACGACATGTCTAATTCCTATTTATTTATATATGTATACAGGTTCGTGGCTCAAATTTAGGTTAGTAGGGTTGACCCATGAACTCAAATATTATTTGTGTAATACTGACGATTGGTTTGATATAAGGTATACAACACATATATGTTGATAGGCATAGTCTTATAACTTACATCTAATATATTATACCGTGAATCTTTCCATATGGAGGTTTTGTGTTCAAAACTTCAAATCTTCTTAGACTCATTTTAGGGTGGCCAATAAGGATTAATGCATCTATGCTTCCAAATGCAAGATGAAATGTGTCTATGTCTTCACTTAATTGTGAAGCACCTTCGGGGGAGCATGCTTTAAAACGATAATATTCTCTAAGTAAAAAAGAATAAAAGGGTTAACGGTTGACCCATGGACCCCAAATACCAACCCCGAACATGATTCATTTATTTGGTGGTTTGGCAGGTCAGAAATCTCAATCCAAACTTGTTTATTTTTGTGTCCAAAGTATTTGAAGATCTTTAGGGTCACTTTTTCAACTTTCATCTTAGAGCTTATTTATATCGAAAAAATTATATAAATTCATCAATTTTCAACTTTTTTCCATATTGGTATTCGAAAATAAAATACTATGAAAATGTGCACATATGTATATTTTTCGTTAAAAAACAATTTTTTTTTCCAACGAATTACCTTCAATGTTAACATCTTAAACAATTAAGAAGTTTTGAAATGTTTTTTTTTTTTTTTTTTGAAAAAGTTAAAAAAAAAATATGCGTTATTTTTCAATATTGGTTTTAGAGTTTATCTTATAGGTAAATATACAAAAAAGTCCCAAACTTTTCGGAAAAGTTTCAAATAAGTCCTAAGTTTTTTGTACAAAAAAATCTCATTATTTTAAAAGATCTTATAATTTGTCATTTGTTGGTCAAATATAAAAATAACTTTTTTGTTAATTTGGGCAAAATATTAGATAATCGAGACTTTTATGTTCAAAATAATTTATATTATTTTATTGAAATTTTTTCCAAATGTTTAGAAATTTTCTCAAGATATCGCTATTTTAAATCGAAAAAATAACTAAAAATATGTAAATTTATCATTTATTAACCCAATTCCATATTCATATCCAGAAACAAAAACTTACATAAAAAGTGCACCATATGCACATATACAGAAAATAAAAATATGAATATAATTACATTAATGTATAGATGAAAAATATCTTAATAACTTAGGACACCCTTATAGAAAATGATTTTTTGAAAAAAAAGAAAAGAAATTTAAAACAAAGATTTTTCTACTTATTTGCACATTTTACGTTATATGAAAAAAATCGAAGATAAGTAAGGTAGATGTTAAAAACTGATTAATTTACATATTTTTAGTTATTTTTCGATAGAAAATGAATTCTAATTTTTTTTTTTACAAATATTGTGAGTGAGATGAACATGTCATAGATTTTTTTTTGAATGTCAATATAGCAATAGGTTAAAAAAAGATGAATCTCCATATTCTTATTTTTTTAAGACATAAGATAAACTCTAAAATAAACGTTGAAAAACTAATCTTATGATCCTCAAGAAGTTAGTGATCATAATAAATCCAACATATATATATATATATATATATATATATATATATATATATATATATATATATATATATATATATATATTCCATTAAGATTTCAAAAAAAATATAGGGATATTGAAAAGCATCATCAGCCATATATTTCTCATTTTCCGCTCTAACGTTCTAACGTATCGACATGACGAGAAAGTTAAAGTTGCAAATGATTAATCAACGTCATCCGTTCCTTTTTTCCCCGCCACCTTCCTTACCATTACTACTACTATCTCTGTCACCAACCACTATAATCATATATGATTAATCAATCTGTCAACATATATATATATATATATATATATATATATATATATATATATATATATATATATATATATATATATATAATTGTCTTAATCTTTTGTTGCTGGTACGTTAGAACATTATAAGGTAAATAAGAAATATATAACTGGGGTTGAATTTTAAGATCTCTATTTTTTTTAAAACTCAAGTGAACTATAATATATATATATATATATATATATATATATATATATATATATATATATATATATATATATATATATATATATAATGTATTCAATGGGTTCATTTAAAAGAAAAATTAAATATGAAATTCTAAACATTTAAAAGTTTAAAAGAAAAATATTGAAATATTAAAATTAATAAGTTTTTTTTTAAAAAAAAATTAAACAAATAATTTAGATAAATAAGCAAAGAAAACTAATGAGGTTTTAAAATTATGAAATTTGGAGGTAATTGGTTCACACATGAAATTGGAAGGTATTTGTGGAACAATGTCCCTGTGAACGTATCTGGTTGGGACAACGTTTCCCCCGCCTTAATGAATGCAACAGTTGTGTATCTAAAGGTAACTTGAATACAATTTTAAGTTTAGTTGTGATTGTTATTTAATTAACTAAATTTTTTGTATTTTGCAGAATAAATTTGATTTGGATAAGGTGAACATGGATCAAGAGCGTGCTCAATTGTTGCGGAGCATTGATTCGACATTTGCAAAAGTTTATAGAGGCCGGAAAAGTAAACCTCATTCTTATTTTAAGGAAATCGGGGGGCCTGCAGATATCTCAACCGCATTACCCCCCCTCCCCCCCCCCCCCCCCCCCCCTCGATGGTATGTCACGTAAAAATTAGGCGAAGGCAGTCGAACATTTTCGAACACCAGAATTTTTAAAGTGTTTGGCTTCAAACACAGAATGTCGTGCAAAACAAGTTAATGTAAACAGGGGGGGGGGGGGGGGTCGAGCTCATACAACAATGCATGTTTCAAAGAACTAAGTTATGATATATTTAAATATTTATTTAAAGCATAAGTAAACTAATTTTTAATGTTAAATATGATATCAATCGCATTGAAGCTTTTCATAAGGCTAATTCCAATTGACAAGGGGTATTTTATAGCCCTGTAGTCGAGTAACAATACGTAAGTGGTTAATTTATATTTTCATATAAATGTTTATATCGTTAAGGGTGTTTAGTAATCTAATTTTTACGTTTTTTTATTATTTTTTTAAAAATACAGAATGTT
This sequence comes from Lactuca saligna, assembly GCF_052625555.1. Taxonomy (NCBI): domain Eukaryota; kingdom Viridiplantae; phylum Streptophyta; class Magnoliopsida; order Asterales; family Asteraceae; genus Lactuca; species Lactuca saligna. The sequence goes on from NC_136424.1 coordinate 3,506,098, forward strand.
TACTCCAGGAGATCAACCAACGAACCCAAGCTACTTCTTAAGCAAACGGTCTAACACTCACTAATATAAAAAAAATTGTTTTGAAAGAATATTAGGTGTTCGACGTGGATATATCAAAGGCATTGGGCGTAAACCCCCAATCGTTGTATCCATGTACGATCAGGAACAACCAGTGACACAAGAGCAATCACAATCACAGGTAATTGCTAGTTTAAATTGAAAAGTATAATGATATAATGGAAAATACAATGCTATAATGGAAAGTAGAATGCTATAATGATATGTTGGTTATGATTTGATACGTTGATATTTTGTAGTTTGGCAATTTTTGAAAAATAAATGTTATAATGGAAAGTAGAATACTATAATGATATGTTGATTATGGTTTGATATGTTGATATTTTGTAGTTTGATAATTTTTGGAAAGTAGAATGCTATAATGATATGTTGGTTATGGTTTGATATGTTGATATTTTGTAGTTTGGTAATTTTTTGAAAGTACAATGTTATAATGAAAAGTAGATGTATGTTTAAGTGTATTTGATATGTTGATGTGTTGATATTTTATAGAATTGTATAATTTTTGGAAATTATAATGTTATTATGATATGTTGGTAATGTATTTTGTTTTCATTGTAGTTGAAAATGCTGCAAATAAGACAAAAGTCGCCAGTAAAAGTCCCAAAAGTCGCCGGTAATACTAATGGCGGCGACGTGTCGCCGGTACTGAATCGCCGCTACTGCCTCGTCGCTATTGATCAGTTTGTCGCCGCTAATGATAATTATCCCTGCTATTAGTTTGTCGCCGCTAATGACTATTGTCGCCGCTAATAATGTTGTCGCCGGTAATGACAGATGTCGTCAGTAAAAGGGTCGCCGGTAAAAGCGTTGCCGGTAATTTTTTTTCAATTTTTTTTAAATAATGATTTTCGTTGCCGGTGATAATTCGCAGGTAAAAGTGTCGCCGGTAATAACAATATTCGATTAAATATCAAAACCAATAGTGTCGACACTAATTACAAAACAAACATCCTATTAAATATCAAACATAATAGTGTCAATGCAAATTACAAACAAACATCCAAAATACAATTAAATATCAAAAGTCATAATATTCGAGTAACAAAACAACAAAATTTTTACAATCTACCAAGTAGCAAAACGGGACAACATATGCAAATAAAACCCATTCTTACATACCCTCATCGCCGTTCCCATCGTTTTCTTGATTATTTTCGGATTGAAAAAACAAATAAAGCTCATCCCTACATGCCGGGTCGGTGAGCATTGCACGAAGATTTTCCAACTACATAATTAATAACAATATATATAAACTTATAAGTTAGATCGTCAAACATAAATAAAAACTATTAAAATACATTGTTATTTTTAAAGTAAGATAGAAAACCAAAGTACATTGTTATATTTTGCACTTGGGACAAAAACCAAATTACCAAACTTTTTAGCAAATAACCACCACAAAACCAAAACTACCAAATCAACATGCATTTTACGATGCTAAAGTAGATTGCTATTTTACCTGTGATGGTTGTGATGGTGGTTGTGATGGTTGTGGAATCGTCGGGAGACCAGAAGGTTTGCGGCCAATGCCTCTAATGTGGCCACGTCGCTCTCCTAATACTTTCTCGAACGTAGCTCTTTCTTGAGTTGGCGTTAACTCACTTTCACCTTGAGTTTGTTCTAGCAGCTCTTCAACTAACCGATTCTGTAACTCCCAAAAGTGAGTAACAATTAAGTATAAATAAACATTTAAATATATGATAAAATTATAATTAAATACTTACATATTGTTGTTCCGATTCAGCAGTAACAAATACATCATTCTTATCGGTATGAGCTTTGCGAAATGTTTCCACTCTCTTAAGGTTCTGTTTAAGTTTAAAAATTAGATTATACTTTAAATAAATAATTACATGTATCGTACGGTACCTTCTTATAGCAAGTACTGCTATACGAGCTCGAACCCCCACGATTCACAGTTGTTTGCTTTTCACGAATTTTTTTGTTCCTTTCTGAAGCAATTTTGTGTTCGTCAGTTTGAAAATACTCAACTGTCTTCTCCCAGTTATCAACAAGCATACCATCCGGAGGATTTGCCAATGCTCTCGGGATATCTTCATACCCTCCGACCATCTTGAAATATTCTTTTGTGTCGGCTTTACGCTCTCGAAAACCTTTTAAGAAGGCTGCTTGAAAACTCTCTGTCAATAGAGTAGCTTGTGCATCCTGGTACATTTGATTGAGATCAAACTTTGTTTACAAAAAAAAAAAAAAAGTTAACCAAGTAAAAAACAATTATAGTTAAACCTATAAAATATATTTAAATAAATAATTACCGCTAAATGTTGTAATACAGTGTCCTTTATATCAGGGGAAACTTTTTTCCAACTCCATCAGTCGAAAGGGACCATCTGCCACATTGTTTTCCCAACTTCTCGGGAAAACATGTCTCCCACCTCTCCTATGGGATTAAATGTGATATCCCTATCATATTGCATGCCTATTGCTGAAACATAATTTTGGGTTTAGAGTTTAGTATACAGAATTAGCATTGTTTTTTTTTTCCAATCCACATTTTTTTTACATCTAAAATAATACAAAAATTAAGTAATAAAGAAATGAAAAAAATAAATTAAAAATTTTTATTTATGCATTTTTTAATTAATTTTAATTAAAATTACTTTTTTTATATACATACATATTATGTTGCTGTGTTGTTTTTTTACCATCGAGATTAAAATATATATAAGTTTTTAAACAATTTTATAAATTTTTTTGTGTTTTTTTTCCAATTATAAGTTAACAATATAACTTATTGGTTAATTAATTTGGAGTTAGCTTGGGTAAAAACTAGAAGCTTTCTAGTTTTTGTATATAAGTTTTTAAACAATTTTATAGTTTTTTTTGTTTTTTATTTTTCAAAATATAAAAATAATGTATTTTTTTTTTCAATTATAGCATCTTACTTATAAGAAAACCACATAATTTTACATAATACATAAGAAGGTGAAATTCACATACTTTTACATACATATTATGTTGTTGTGTTGTTTTTTTTACCGTCGAGATTAAAATATATATAAGTTTTTAAACAATTATATAATTTTTTTTTTTTTGTGTTTTTTTTCCAATTATAAGTTAACAATATAACTTATTGGTTAATTAATTTGGAGTTAGCTTGGGTAAAAACTAGAAGCTTTCTAGTTTTTGTATATAAGTTTTTAAACAATTTTATAGTTTTTTTTGTGTTTTTTTTTTTCAAATTATAAAAATAATGTATTTTTATTTTTTTTCAATTATAGCATCATACTTATAAGAAAACCACATAATTTTACATAATACATAAGAAGGTGAAATTCACATACTTTTACATACATATTATGTTGTTGTGTTGTTTTTTTTACCGTCGAGATTAAAATATATATAAGTTTTTAAATAATTTTATAATTTTTTTTGTGTTTTTTTCCAATTATAAGTTAACTATATAACTTATTGGTTAATTAATTTGGAGTTAGCTTGGGTAAAAACTAGAAACTTTCTAGTTTTTGTATATAAGTTTTTAAACAATTTTATAGTTTTTTTTGTGTTTTTTTTTTTCAAATTATAAAAATAATGTATTTTTTTTTTCAATTATAGCATCATACTTATACCAAAACCACATAGTTTTACATAATACATAAGAAGGTGAAAGTCACATACTTTTACATACATATATCACATATACACCAAATACAAATACACACAAAATAACATCTTACTTAAACCAAATACACATAATTTCACATATATACATAATAACATCCTATTTATACCAAATACAAAAGTTTCACAATCATATATCACATTTACAACAAACATACATACATTCACATACACACAATAACATTCTACTTATAACAAATACATATAATTTCTACCAAATACTAATATACCACATATACATCAAACACACATACATTGGAATATATATACCAAATTCACATATATTCAAACAAATACGAAATATACAATCTAATTTTCACATATGACAATTTTCACATAATTTCACATATAAATACAACTTGAAGCTATACAACTAATTGCAATTCAATAACCACAAACAAAAAATTGAATAACTTGCTTCTAATCCAAAACAACACCACCAAAAACAAGAATATGAACAATTTATTATCATTCAATCACTACATAAAGCTACAAATCGAAATTCATTACAAAATAAAAATGAAATCATCAAAAAAAACTTACCTTTCTTCAAGAAATGGAGGTAGAAATTGATCCCAAAGCTTTAATCACACCTAGAGACACTTGCTTGGAACAATGTGGGGAGAAATTTGCTTGGAAGAAGCAGATTGAAGAGGAAATCGGCGAGATGGTGAAGGAAATTGGAAGCAAACAGAAAGGAAAAATGAAGAAGGGAGGTTATCTGCGTGCGTTTTTTTATCTGCGATAGGCAATAGGGGCGACACCTTTAGCGGCGACAACAGGGGCTTTACCGGCGAGAATGAGTAATAGCAGCGACAAACTGGAGGGAAGGGTAATGCGTCATTTTTAGCGGACTATTAGCGGCGGCTTTTTTTAACCTTTAGCGGCGACATCTGTGTCGCCGGTATTAGGTTAGACAGGCTAAGGCACCCCACCCATTGGATTGGATATCTCATCGAACGGTTGAGATGCAATAGAGGGGGAAAGTGCGGATTCGGGTGACAACCCTTTAGCGGCTACACTATTACCGGCGACAAGGGGCTTTACCGGCGACTTTATCTAAAGTCGCCGGTAAAGCCTCTTGTCGCCGGTAATAGTGTCGCCGCTAAAGAGTATATTTCTTGTAATGTTCTGACGTATCGACATAACGAGAAAGTTAAAGCTGCAAATGATTAATCAACGTCAACCGTCCCTTTTTTCCCCGCCACCTTCCTTACCATTACTACTACTATCTCTGTCACCAACCATTATAATCGTATATGATTAATCAATCTGTAAACATATATATATATATATATATATATATATATATATATATATATATATATATATATATATATATATATATATATATATATATATATATATAATTATCATAATCTTTTGTTGCTGGTACGTTAGAACATTATAAGGTAAATAAGAAATATATAACTGGGGTTGAATCTTAAGATCTCTATTTTTTAAAAAACTCAAGTGAACTATCATATATATATATATATATATATATATATATATATATATATATATATATATATATATATATATATATATATATATATAATGTATTCAATGGGTTCATTAAAGAAAAATTAAATATGAAATTTTACAAGAAAAGTATTGAATTATTAAAATTAATAAGTTTTTTTTTTAAAATAAACAAATAATTTAGATAAATAAGCAAAGAAAACTAATGAGGTTTTAAAATTATGAAATTTGGAGGTAATTGGTTCACACATGAAATTGGGAGGTATTTGTGGAACAATGTCCCTGTGAACGTATCTGGTTGGGACAACGTTTCCCCCGCCTTAATGAATGCAACAGTTGTGTATCTAAAGGTAACTTGAATACAATTTTAAGTTTAGTTGTGATTGTTATTTAATTAACAATTTTTTTTGTATTTTGCAGATTGGATAAGGTGAACATGGATCAAGAGCATGCTCAATTGTTGCGGAGCATTGATTCGACATTTGCAAAAGTTTATAGTAAAGCCGGTGCCCGGTTTGAGATGGTGGTCAGGACACCGCAGGGAAGGAGAAAGTGAGTTCGAGTCTCGATGGTTATGCCTTGAGGGACCTGGTCCGGTTAAGGCCAGGTGGCGCGTTGTGGAAGTATTTGGAGATAAGTTGTCGTAGGCTTCGAGGATGAAGCCTAATTTAAGTGGGGGAGAATTGTAACATCCCGGAATAGCAAGAGTAGAGTAGAAGGACTAAAAGTGTGAATTTTGAAGGGCAACTCGGCGAGTCCATGGATAGACTCGGCGAGTAGGGTCGCGACTTTGATCGCGAGTCAGGTGGCCTACTCGGCGAGTCCAAAGATGGACTCGGCGAGTAAGTGCTGAGTGGAGAAAACCCTAAATCCGGGGAATGAGCCCTATTTAAAGAACATTATATCCTCTCTCAGCCTATTTGATCCCCCTTGAAGTCCAGAAACCTTAGAAAGCGTGATTGAAGAAGATTGGAGTTCATTTAGAGCTTGGGGAGGTGTTTGTTGAAGAAATCTTGAAGGAGAAGAGGCTTGGATCAAAGGGCTTTGCTTGGATTCAAGTTTCATTGTAGTTGGGGCATTCTTTTGAGGTAATATCTCATTCTTGGGCTATCACTCATATGGATTCATCATTTTGGGGTTTATGGGGAGTATATCTTGGTTTGTTTTGGAGTTTGGAGGTTAGATCTGAAGTTGCTACCTCAGATCTGGAATATTGAATGCCTAGAGTGCATTAAAGTTCCTGTGTTTGAGTGCTTAGTGAAGTCATCATGTCCCAAACCCTAGCTCTAAAGTGAATAAGGCCTAGATCTCTTTGGATTCACGTAAGGTTTGCCACTTTACGTGATGGATGGGTTGTAGGAGGCTAGATATATGTTTTGGATCAATTGCATGGCCTGGAAATACTTCTGTTTGGATTCAGACCGGTTGTACTCGACGAGTCACAAGGGTGGACTCGACGAGTTGCTTGAAGATAAGCTGGAACTCGACGAGTTGGATGAACAACTCGGCGAGTAGATTGAAGATAGCCTTAGACTCGGCGAGTCTGTTCTTGGACTCGGCGAGTCTTGTCGAAGAGTCCTAATATTTTCTGGTTGAGTCGAGAATCGGTGAGTCAAGGGATGACTCGGTGAGTTGGGTGTGAGTGGACTCAGAGTTGTTGGACTCGACGAGTCTCGGGGTGACTCGGCGAGTTAGGTTGCGGGTTGAGGGAAGTTCTGAGCTTGGGGACTCGGCGAGTCATCGGGTTGACTCGCCGAGTAGAGTCAGTCAGGGGTTGACTTTGACTTTGTCCGAGGTTGACTAGTTGTCGTCCAGGGGTATTTTGGTAATTAAGGATATATATTGAGTTGAGTGTTTTGGTGTTCAGTGGAGGAGTTAGTGTCGGAGTTCGGAGCAGCGGGATCTTATCCTTTCAGCCGGCAGTTCGAGGTGAGTTATCCTCACTATATCGATAGGGTCTACGGCACCAAGGCCAACCCTTTACCGGATGGAAATCCGGGTAGTTGTTTGTTATGGTATTGCTTGATGTGGGTCGGAAGGCATTATGATATGGGCCGAAAGGCATTATGATATTGGCCGGAAGGCATTCTATGTTATGTGGACCGGAAGGTCATGGCATGGAAAGGCGTATGTGTGTAAGTAGTATTTTGACTAAGACGTAGGATGATATATGCTCGTGATCGGCTAGGTCGGTATCCTGGTTATGGTGATGATATGTTATGTGATCTGTTTGATCGATTATTGACTGTGAACTGTTATATGATTGAATGTTATGTGCACAGGGTTGTTTAGACTGGAGATTGACCTGTTATGCATGACTGTTCTATGTGTGTTATGTTATGTATGCTTTATATGTTATGGGTCGGAAGGCAATATGTTATGGGCCGGAAGGCGATATGTCATGGGCCGGAAGGCGATATGTCATGGGCCGGAAGGCAATATGTTTTTGGACCGGAAGGTCGTGGCCTGGAAGGGCGCATATGTGGTTGGTATGTGTGTTATGTTATGTATGCTTTATATGTTATGGGTCGGAAGGCAATATGTTATGGGCTAGAAGGCGATATGTCATTGGCCGGAAGGCGATATGTCATGGGCCGGAAGGCAATATGTTTTTGGACCAGAAGGTCGTGGCCTGGAAGGGCGCATATGTGGTTGGTATTTTGGGGGTATCTCACCAAGCTTTCGAGCTTACAGTTGTGGTTTAATGTTTATCAGGTTCTTCCGGAGATTGTGGCAAGGTAAAGGCGTGATCGTACCGTTCCTCGCGTTTATGTTTTATGAAATGAACCTGGGAATACTCTGATAAATAATGTATTGAAAACCTTTTGTAATAATGTTATTAAAATGGATTGTTTTGAAAAGTTTAAATTATGTTGAAATTTTTGGTCGATACATTTCATAAGGCTAATTCCAATTGACAAGGGGTATTTTATAGCCCTGCAGTCGAGCAACAATACGTAAGTGGTTAATTTATATTTTCATATAAGTGTTTATATCGTTAAGGGTATTTAGTAATCTAATTTTTATGTTTTTTATTATTTTTTTTAAAAATACAGAATGTTTTACTCCAGGAGATCAACCAACGAACCCAAACTACTTCTTAAGCAAACGGTCTAACACTCACTAATATAAAAAAATTGTTTTGAAAAAATATTAGGTGTTCGACGTGGACATATCAGATGCATTGGGCGTAAACCCCCAACCGTTGTGTCCATGTACGATTAGGAACAACCAGTGACACAAGAGCAACCGCAATCACAGGTAATTGCTAGTTTAAATTGAAAAGTATAATGATATAATGGAAAATACAATGCTATAATGGAAAGTAGAATGATATAATGATATATTGGTTATGATTTGATATGTTGATATTTTGTAGTTTGGCAATTTTTGAAAAATAAATGTTATAATGGAAAGTAGAATACTATAATGATATGTTGATTATGGTTTAATATGTTGATATCTTGTAGTTTGAGAATTTTTGGAAAGTAGAATGCTATAATGATATATTGGTTATGGTTTGATATGTTGATATTTTGTAGTTTGGTAATTTTTTTAAAGTACAATGTTATAATGAAAAGTAGATGTATGTTTAAGTGTATTTGATATGTTGATGTGTTGATATTTTGTAGAATGGTATAATTTTTGGAAATTATAATGTTATTATGATATGTTGGTAATGTATTTTGTTTTCATTGTAGTTGAAAATGCTGCAAACAAGACTACAGGACCCGATCTGTTTTGCAGCATTGGAAAAGTGGTTTGGCTCATTACCGCCACCAAATGATGAAGGAAATTATAAGAACGAGTAGTTACTTTAGGATTTTATGAAAATGTTTTGTAATTTAGAAGAATACTTTAATTAGGTGGTACGGATTAATATTTGTGATTGTGTATAGATTAATATTTTGGATTGTTTATGTATGGATTAATATTTTTATGAAAAGTTATCAAATTTTATAAATGTTATATTATTTTTTATAAATTTAATGTTAAATAAGTAAAAAAAAAAAAAAAAAAAAAAACAAAACAGTTTTTGCGGCGACGCCTTTTGTGGCGACAATTGGGTATTAGCAACGACACACTATTAGCGGCGACGAAAGCACTAGCGGTGACAGGTAACCTTTAGCGGCGTCTGGATGTGTATTATCGACACAGCATTACCGGTGATGCATCTGCCGCGACGTGTCGCCGATAAATGTATTAGCGGCAACAACCTCAACCATTAGCGACCACAGACGTTGCTGCTAATACCCAAACTTCGTGTAGTGTGCATTTATTATTACATTTATTGTTAGCATTACATTTAAATATTATGTCTAATTTGATAAAATGAAAAAAAAACTACAAAATACCATGTAGCCAAATTAATGAAAGTATAACATGTGTTAAAAAGAATTTTCATTTATTAGAAGTTGACTTATATTTTAATTTTATACATATTAAACCAAAAAATATAAAATTTTGGTTGTGGCACCATGTTTATCGATTTTTATAAATATTGAAACTTTGTGTATATATATATATATATATATATATATATATATATATATATATATATATATATATATATATATATATATATATATATTAACCAAGTGGTAATGTTACGATTATTCTATTTGATCTTCTTCGAGAAAAAAAAAAAAAAACAATTATTCTATTTCACAATGTCTCAACTGCTTTAAAACGTTGTAGCTTGTGTAAAAGTTAGTAAATTATGAAAGCAATTGTTACAAAACAATATTAAAATATTACTAATACAGTAGGCCAGGAATCCGAGCGATTTTTTGTTGGTGAATCTTTCTCCGATAATATTTAGATATTACTATGATTTACTTGGTTCAAGCATAGAGTGCAATTATCTTCTTTACAATGGCATGAATGGTGCTGTTTTCTATTTTTGTTTGTAACTTCTAAAATGTAGTCTGATTCTTGTTATTCGCTTGCTTTTATAAAAAATTTCTCTATCTAAAAAGACTATGATTACAATAATAAAACATTATTTAAGCATTTAATGTAAAAAAAAAAAAAATTAAAAAATAAACCAACAAGTAACCGTACGGGTCTTTCTGCTTGGTTAATGGTGGTTGACTGTTTGTACCCTTGAAGTTGTGCACCATACACTCATGAGTCATGACTCACACTCCTGCTTTGTCAAAAATGATTCGTACTTCTCTCGATACGTGCGCACTAGGGTTCCACTTTTTTTCTTATAAGTTAATCCAAATATCAAATTGCAAAATGAAGATTTTTTTTTTTTCTTTTGAGAAAATTACCATCATCTTTTCTAATTATTTTTCATTTAATAGTTAAAAATTATCATGTAGACAAAAATAGGCAAATTGAGTAATATAACCCATATAAATAAAGTATTTGAAAAAAATAATTTTTTTTTTTATAAAATAAACATATTGTCTGTAATAATCTATTACAAAGCTAATTATGAGATACCTCATACTAACGTTTTAGAACATAAATTTTATTTTATAATTATCTGTTATGTGTTAATTATCTTTTTATTTATGGTTTTATATAAAATATATATTAAAAAAGTAACAGTAAAGTTTTAAAATCTACAAAAAGTTATGATTAATTAAATTTAAATATGTTTTAAATACAATGTTCAAATAACATAATTCTTAATTTATCCTCGTTGCAAAAAAAAAAAAAAAAATACAATAGTTTGTGATATGACATGGCCCATGAATTGGGTTCTCCCTCTATCCACGGTCAACATTTCTATGAACCAATAGAAAACACACTACAATCTAGGAGTGATAACTATCGATCCAACTTGTAACCCGACACTGATCAAACTCGAAAATAGATGAGTTTGGGTTGAGATTTTTGACCTGCCAACCCGTTTATTTCATGGGTTGGGTTGAGTTATCTGTTTGGGTTCGCAGGTCAACCCGTATATATATATATATATATATATATATATATATATATATATATATATATATATATATATATATATATATATATATCAAATTTTAAAAAATGATATATTTAATTATTAATGAAATTTGATTTCCATTTGTATAATATTCCGTATCATTGTATTACTTCCGTATTCGTATGTGACTAATCTGTATTTGCGGTTCGTTAATCAGAAAAAGAAAAAAATTACATGTCGTTATTTTCACGAGTTACGAACGAAGAACACATTCATTTTCTATGACTGTTTTCATTTTTCATTTTTATTTGGATGTTATTGACTTTATGAATTTATGTTGAAAAAGTTTTTTATGTTAATTACTTTAATCATTTTATGAATTTAAGTTGAAAAAACCTCATTTTTTAAAATGTGTTGCTTATTTATTAAACGGGTTATATGGGTTGGGTTTGACCCATTAACTTGTGAACCCGTGAACCCATATACTTAAATGAGTTATATGGGTTGGGTTGAGGTTTCCAACCCACCAACCCGTGACCCGCCAACCCATCAACCCATATATTATATGGGTTGGGGTGAGTTTATGTTTTCTGACCCGCCAACCCGAACCCAACACAATTGCTAGGCCTACCACAATCACCTCTATTGTCAGCCTACATCTTGGGTTTTCTCAAGGGTCATTTTGAAACTCTTAATGAGGATTACATCAATTGGTTTGGTACCCAAGTAGTTGATACCTAGTGAGTTTTAGGGGTCGTTTGTTTCATTTGATCCCTAAGGAATTTAATGGAATTGGAAACTAAAATCCGATACAAAACATGTTTGGCATACAAAAGGAATTAAAATATAATTTCCATAATTACTTTTCAATTCCCTATATGAAAGATTTTCAATTCATTCCACATGCATCAAAGAATCCACATTAGTTGCTTATTATTTTTTATTTTTTTTGCTAATTGCACAATTATCCTCCTCCATGTATATGAGATTCTCATAAAAAAGATCATCTATGTGTTTTATGTTATTATATAATAAATGAATTTTTGCTCTATATTATTATATGTAATCATTTTATTTCAGTTAAAAAAATACTTTTATTATTTGATTGTGTTCAACGAAATGTTAGTTATTTTTATAATTTATATTTTATAGAATAATTCAATAAAAGATGTTGTAATTAAATAGAATCTTTCTTGTTTATTAAAAAATATAAAGGGTATTTCTGTCATATTATAAAATTTATTCTCAAATTTCTTTGTAAAGTCAGTAAACCAATCAAAAAACAAATTTCATTCATTGTCCTTCAAACGCATTTCATATTTTAGTACATTCACATTCTAATTCATTTGGATTCCAATTCTTTTGACAAATTTCATTCCTTCAAAAAAAAAAAAAAAACATTCTGCGAAACAAACACCCCCATACGATTCGAATGCACATAGTTGTAAATCGAGAATGGTCTTTTGAACAATAGTCTCCCACCTAGTGACTATCGGATATAGTCATTTTGAATGTCTTGAAATCCAAAACACTCAAAACTAGTGAGCGGTTGGCATATTGATAGGGATGTAAAGTTGCACAAAAGGTTTGGAATTAATTAATCATCAAATAACATTATATTATAACATTAATCATCAAATAGCATAGGTAGGTAATGTAATTGAAACTATTACATAGGTAAAGTTACTGAAACCCATTTATACTACATCACAATCAGACCAAGTTGGGTACATGGATCCGTCAGGCATGTTACTCCACTCAAATGCATCAATAAATGGTGAAAGTGATGGATTTTGGTCATAAGACACCCTATGTGCTCATACAAACCCTAATGCTTGGATCTAGGTTTCTCTATTGTACATGCTTTTAATCCAAGACTATAAACCCTAATTCTAATATATGAAATCGATATTAACATATGAATGGGTTTAAGAACATACCTTGATTGTTATATAGCAATAACAATCCTAATTCCACCTTGAATTGACTTTGGAATGCTTAGAGTCACAAGTGTCACTCCTCTAATGGCTTACAAACACCAAGAGCAAATGGAGAAGGTATAAAGAGAGAGGAGAGAGGTTAGAATTCGTACTTAGGACTCCTTGGGAACAAGTACACGAATTCTAAGGCCTTAGGGTCTTTATATAGGTGTAGAGATAGGGTTTCAGTCATTATCCTTATCTAGTTGCTTATCCACAAAGCAACCCTAAGATAAGCCTTGAAAACCCTTATCCTTTATCCTTTGGACGATTTCAAGGATCCTTATCTCCTTGAATTCGTTCAACCCATATTTAGGATAACCATTACCATATTTTGTAACTATCACATAATTACAATTTAGCCCCTCTAGTTTAATTAATTACACTTGATCACAAAATTAATTCCTAATTAATTATTGACCAATATTAATTAAGCAAATATGATTTCTCCTTTAATATATTATTCTTATAACATATTAATAAATCATAATAACCTCTCTCTCTCTTTATTTATTTCTCCAATCAAGTTGCTTTGGTGAAGGCAACCCAAAAGGACCATGCACCATCGGGTCAAGTACATACCAAATAGTTATGGACTTACACACTAATCCAACAGTCTCCCACTTGGATAAGTCTAATAACTATTCTGCGTATGACTTCAGATCCTGATCTGCAATCGTAGCTTTCCAAAGCTGCTGTCAACTCTGATCCTATCAGATACGCGTGTCCTTAGATAAGGGATCATATATTCCTCCATTCTAGATATCGTATGAGATATGATTTCAAATCATTCTCTTTGTACTACTTCTCAATTTCCGATTTATGACGACAGACTAATTGAACAAATCAAATTAGCCCTAGCCCGGCCGAGCATTTACGTTTGTCATCACTAAACCATCGAGGGGCCCAAAGATATCGCTTTTATCCTTCTTTGGATAAAAGGAACGGATAAACTTTGATACAATGCTTGCTTGCACTCACTAACCAAATCACACACAACAATATGTTTTATAACACCAAGTTACTAGTGCGTTTTCATATTATCAATGTGCAACCGATTAGAAAGATACAACTCACACATCTCGGTTTCAAGAATATAAGATGTTATCGTCTCACCAATCACTCGTGATACAATTCATGGAGTGATCCAAGTGAGCGTGGGTTTAATCCAATGCTAAAATTCATATTCATAAGCACTCATGAATGTTGCAGTAAACATTTGCTTATGTCTAATACTCTTTTAGACAATCCACACACCAATTCACAACAGTCTTCATTCATATCTACTTCCAACATATGAACGACTGTGGCCCGTTTGAATAATTCGATTATTCTTAATAAACTCAATTATTCTGGAAGTCAAAACATGCAAAGTGAAACACAAGAATAATACTAATCCCATATGGCCTCAACCCTTTGAGCATAAATAAAACACGTTTTATTTATCACCATATCGATTACTCATTATTTGTCGTTTCGGGTAATCAACTTCTTACTTGAATTATTACACTTGTCCCATGTTCCTAGCATGCACACAATGTTTACCTATAGTTCTTACTTTTGTGAAATAGACAAATTGCACACATTTCCAATCATTCTCATTCACAACTCCAAATCCATTTTCATAAGTGAAAGAATATCAAATTCTTGCTACTTATAGAATATGGTAGATTCTAACATCCTATGCAATGATTCTTTCGTAATGTCACTGCACCAAAGTCACAAAGACTATTGTCAATGATATTACAAAGTCCTCTATCGGAGATTGTTACAAGACAATTCCTTAGATATGATGTCTCTCACTCAAAGTACATTCCTTTGAACATCCTTTTGCATAAAAGTTTCTAATCTAGACATAGATTTTCAATATTTACTTCCTAATATGAACACGCTTCCATATTTTCCTCATGACAACTCATTCTTAATAGAATCTTTTCTATTTGTAATGATGTCGATATGGTTCATCCAATATGGAAACATTTCCATATTTTCCAATACTATACTTCCAACTACTCACAAGCGACCAATCCTCGTCGAACTTTGGATTGTCCTTTGATAGTTGTTTAATTATTTTAGTCAAAACCAATTCTAGTCCCTTTTCCCTCTAAATGCCCTAGACATTTGTAAAATTTTAGAATGGTCAAACATTAAAGCATTTGCAATCGATCCTATACCCGAAGCGTATGGGACACGACACATAATGTTTTATTTGCTATGTTCTCAAAATTCGAATTGTGAAGAGGAATGTCGTAATCATAATCGAAATTTTAAGAACACACTATGTACCTTTGACTAAATTTATCAACATTTCTCAACCTAATCCTTTAGATTTGAAATGAAGCATAATATTCTCTCCCTTAATTATAGCAAAACAACTTTACAACCCTTACGACTTTGCAAGGTATAACTCTTGTTTTTCTATAATTAATATTGCCAACTTGCAATACTTTCCATAATAATTATACAATCATAACTTTTATGCTCCCACTATCATGATGATTACTATAAAACATAACACTTATGCTCCCACTAGATTCGACATGTATTCATAAACATCTTAACTTTCAGAAAGACAATACCTATTGAATTTCTTAAGTCCATGTTTCTAATACTTATTGCTTTGATAATCTTTTATCAAGGCTTCTTGAACTTATACACCTTTGCCTTTAGATAGTTCATATGTATGTCTCAACAATTAAGACTAATTGCCAAACCTCACAATTCAAATTATGGAAAGGGATACCGGTACCATGATTGAATTTGAGAATGCAATTTTACAATCACTATCTTCTTAAAATCTTTCTTAGTGAAAGCATTTCCTCACAATCATTTTCATGAAGGAGGAAATCTTATGACACTTAGATTTAAATGGTGTATTTGTTCCTATCCATGTGAATTTGTTAAAACCAAAGTTTACAACAAATTCAAACTCATATGGACCGAGCCTTTTTTAATCTTGATTTCTTGCCTTATGGTAGCACAACTGCCCACCACGTCTTCCTAGTAGTTAAGCATCTCACCCTTTTCCTATCAATGTACCTTTCATTGATCAAGGTGCTTTGCCTTTTATGCATTCAAAATGAGTACTCATAGGACTCACATGCATAATTAACTCAATTGGAACAGCACAGAATCAAAATATCATCAACACGATAGGTTGTAAAACTCAACTCGTGTGCTAGTGATGATCGATAAGGTTTATTTGATTTGTTCTTGAAACATTTCAAGACCATTAAGACTCCCACTAACTCCTTGACATATAAGATTTTCTTGTCAATAAACATTTGTTGACAACCAAATATTCAAGAGTTAGTGTAGCTTTTATCAAAACACTTCATAAATTGGTCCAAGTTGGTATTTGTCTTATTCAAGACATCACAACTTTCCACATTTTATGAATGTTATAAACCTTTAATACTTTTCACTCATTGCCACAATCTTAACTTTAAGACTTGTTATTGGAACGAAGTATGTAGACTTCTTGATTTAACCATTTCTTCAATCCTTAATTCCTCTTCTTAAACATACAATTGTACTAAGACTTACTTAGAGGATCAATTGAGACATGGTTCTTAATCATTAAGACCCATTATAAAGCATAAAATCTACTCTCCCTTCTTCTTAGAATGGAGAAACTTTTATCTTTCTGCCTACTTGATTCTTCTTATTCGTTCTACTATTGATCTAAACCCTTTAATCAATTCAGAATTACACTTAATCTTGTAAGTGTAATCATATTTACAAAGCCTTTAGTAAATCATGACGAATATCTTTGTTACTCTTATGGTGAACTTGATCAACACACAACTTTGTGTATTCGATCTCCTAGTCCTTCACTTGACACTTTGTCAACGAATTTGTCTAATTTCCAAATATGAAATTTCTCATTCATTATGCAACCAAGTTGCGTGATTCCAAATTTCAGTCTAATTGAAATTTGGGTGATGAGAAACTCTCCCTATTTGGTAAATTCTCGACATTTCCATAAATAACATAACTAAGAATCATATCCATTCGTTGTAGAAATATGCAAACATCAATTTTCATAACGATTTCATCGCAAGGAAATAAATAAATAAATAAATAAGTCAAACAAAATTTATTTTATTTATAAAAGCAGCGGAAAAACATTTGTCTTTACAATGCAAAATCTATTGAAAAACTATGTAAAAGGAAAATTTCTAACAACTCTATCATAACTATCTAAGCTCAAAATCCAATCTTCAAGTCCATGTGATCTAGATCCATCTCTTGTGATTAGATTCATCTTGCTCTCTTATGAGCTTCCTTTCTTTTCACCGATCCTTCAAAACATTCAAATGCAATCTTATCACATCATGTATTAAGAATCAATGAATAGGAACTTAACGGAGTTAGATAGTGGATTTTACCTGAAGTGTGGTCATACTTTTGACTCTCCCATCTCTTAGATCTCTTAGGTAAATATGGCAACTTCGTCTCCAATGCCCCTTCTCTTGGCAATAAAAGCAAATTGACTCTTTTGGAACAACACATGGAACTACTTCAGACATCGCCTTTCTCTTGTGATCAAACTTTTTCGATCATTGCATGTCTTTCATTGCCATTGTCTATATCCATAGAGGTCTTGAAGGCAGATTCACCAATTAACTTTGCTTTTCTATTGTGCCAAACCATTGCTGATTCAGCAGCAATAAGCATATAGGTGAGATCAATAAGGGTCACGTCGTGGTTCATCATATAGTACTCTCTTACGAACTCACTATACAAGTTAGGAAGTGACTGAAGAACCCAATCAACAACCATCTCTTCACTGACAACAGATGCCATCATTCTTAACCTATCAATGTGTGACTTCATCCCTAAGACGTGTGCACACACCGACTTTCCTTCTTTATGTTTACTTGCTAAAAGGGCTTGAGTGATATTGAACTTTTCAATTTTACAATCTTGTGGGTTAGGGAGAATAATTAGAGGAGGAAGTGAAGCATGATTTCTTGTTCCTCGATCGAATCGTGGAATTTCATCTTCATGTGGAATGCTTGTTCCACGGGATTTGGGAAGACCATAGTTGTCGAACGTTGACATCTACAAAACGGGAGAAAAATGAATTCAAGTTAGTTGATAGATTGATTCCTTAGTAAATCACCCAAATGAAATACTAAGGCTAGGACCCAACACAATATTCTACAACTCGGGAAAGGGATGCCGTAACCCTAATTGCAGAATATTTGAAGGTAAGTGAATGACAATTCACTAATTTCCACCACGAAAAACGAAAAGAAATTTAAGTTTTAAATCTATGAAAACTCCTAGATCCTTTGAGATTCATTGAACTTTCAATGGCATGTTTAAATCTCGATATGCCCCTCTTGTTTGTGACTGGGATGCCGAGGATCACAAAGCGGGTGTGAATAACCATGCAAACTTACACGGTGCCCTCACATGTTACAGTCACCTATTCGGTGTGCCGGTAAACCACACACGCTCCACCAAACTATGACAAACATTGAGTCACCCTTTGCTACCTTTTCTTAGAACCATTTAGTGTGCCGGTAAACCACACACGCTCCACTAACGTCTTCGCAAGGGCACAAAGTGTAATTTCATGGAATTGCATCAATTCACTTTTGCCTAAGTAACTAAGATTGGGAATTAGAAAAACAATTAGTTACTTTGTATTTCATTATACTTATAATGGAAGGTTTCATCCTATCCTACCCGTTCGGCTAACGACCCTCCACTAGTCAAGAGTGCGGTGGGTAAGAGTGGATACCCATTCAATCACCATTTTATAGGCAATTTCCTTAAACACCCCTTATAGACCAGCTTCGTGAATGAGGCCTACTAACGGTAAGACTGACTTTTACTCATACATATATATAATGTTAGACTTTTAATGTTATATATATAGTATAGGGTGCATTTCATACTTTTAAAATACTATGTGGTTAACTTTAACAATTACACTTTTAATTCAATTAAATGGTTAACCTAAACTTTTATGGATTTATTAAATCTCTTTTAATTATACTCCTTAATTAATTAATAAAACCATAAGGGTGTATTTGAACTTTTCAAAACTAGGGTTTTAGAATTTAACATTCCTAATCAACTTTTAATCAACTTTTAAATTCCAAAACTTGAGGGCAAGTTTTGAAACATTTCAAAACAATTTAGTTTTAATCTATCTTAAAATTTCGAATTTATGACATTTAAATTTAAAATTTTAAATATTAAAACTCTTGATTTAATAATTATCTTAAATTAGACTATTAATTTAATTATTAAATCATAAGGGATTATCTAAATAATGAGGATAATTACCATTTATACATTTAAGTTATCCTAATCCCTTAAATATCTATATAGATTTCGAAAATATGGATGGATAATGCAAGATCTTGAATTACCATATATAACAATTAGAGGATAATTACAAGATATGGGATAATCCAAATCCCTAAAAATTAGGATCTTATCTTGGGGAGGAGGCAAATTTCGAAAAACAAGGGATTATAACAAACCCTAGATTTCAAAATTTAAGGGTTTAAGGAAAGGATTTGAAGATCTTATTCAAACTCTTGCAAATTAGGGTTTGCAAACCCTAATCTCGAAAAACCCTAGCCTCTTAGGGTTTATTGGCAATAAACCCTAATATATCAAGTTCATACAATTGAAACCAAACCAATGGCTCTGATACCACTGATGGGTTTTGGTCATAAGACACCCTATGTGCTCATACAAACCCTAATGCTTGGATCTAGGTTTCTTTATTGTACATGCTTTGAATCCAAGACTATAAACCCTAATTCTAGTATATGAAATCGATATTAACATATGAATGGGTTTAAGAACATACCTTGATTGTTATATAGCAATAACAATCCTAATTCCACCTTGAATTAACTTTGGAATGCTTAGAGTCACAAGTGTCACTCCTCTAATGGCTTACAAACACCAAGAGCAAATGGAGAAGGTATAAAGAGAGAGGAGAGAGGTTAGAATTCATCCTTAGGACTCCTTGGGAACAAGTACACGAATTCTAAGGCCTTAGGGTCTTTATATAGGTGTAGAGATAGGGTTTCAGTCATTATCCTTATCTAGTTGCTTATCCACAAAGCAACCATAAGATAAGACTTGAAAACCCTTATCCTTTATCCTTTGGACGATTTCAAGGATCCTTATCTCCTTGAATTCGTTCAACCCATATTTAGGATAACCATTGCCATATTTTGTAACTATCACATAATTACAATTCAGGCCCTCTAGTTTAATTAATTACACTTGATTACAAAATTAATTCCTAATTAATTATTGACCAATATTAATTAAGCAAATATGATTTCTCCTTTAATATATTATTCTTATAACATATTAATAAATCATAATAACCTCTCTCTCTTTATTTATTTCTCCAATCAACTTGCTTTGGTGAAGGCAACCCAAAAGGACCATGCACCATCGGGTCAAGTACATACCAAAATAGTTATGGACTTAGACACTAATCCAACAGAAAGTTGACGGTGCAAACGTCCACCGATCATCAATTAGTATGCTCTATCAATAATGAGATCCACGTCACGATGTGTTGTGTGAAACTGTCAAATTTCGATCAAGTCAAAGTCAACTAAAGTCAACAAGTCAAACCGTTTGACTCAATTTGCCCTTGGGTACTAGAATTTACATTATGAAATTTCTACATAACTCTCTATTCTAATGAGAGATCATAAATCAAAAAGTGCGAACATCTAGATCTCCTTAACCTAAAACTGTGGTACGTGGCGAGCCAAACCGATAAAACAATGTTGCATACTCATCGGGAGTGTGTAAGATCCTTAAACAAGGCTTAATAGGGTTTACGAACCATGCATTGCGATGCCGGACACTCACAATTGTCACACATGGAACCTCTCTCAATCGTTTTCACTCTATCTCTCTCTATGTCAAATCTCTCCCAAATCTCTCCAAGTATGTGAAATCTCTCTCAAATATCTCCCTGTATTAGAAATCTCTCCAAGAATGTCAAATCTCTCCCAAATCTCTCCAAGTATGTGAAATCTCTCTCAAATATCTCTCTGTATGAGAAATCTCTCCAAGAATGTCAAATCTCTCCCAAATCTCTCCAAGTATGTGAAATCTCTCTCAAATATCTCTCTGTATGAGAAATCTCTCCAAGAATGTCAAATCTCTCCCAAATCTCTCCAAGTATGTGAAAACTCTCGCAAATATCTCTTTGTATGAGAAATCTCTCCAAGAATGTCAAATCTCTCCCAAATCTCTCCAAGTGTGAGAATTCTCTCCCAAATCTCTCTCAAAAGTTTCCCGTAACTTTTTAGAATCATTCGGGTCATTCCGGCCCTTAACCGGGTCAAAAACGGCTTAAAACGGGGTAAAAACGAGAAAAATGGACTTTAGGAACCGAAACCCTTCTTAGGAACCGAAACCCTTCTTAGGAAGAGAAGCCTCTCGGACCGAAAGTAAGGAGAGAAGCCTCTCGGTTTCTGTCTCTCTACTCGCCTCTCTGTTCTCCTTCCCTCCTCTCGGCTCTCTGCTTCGCTTCTCGCTCTCTGTTGCTTCTCGCTCTCTGCTTCGCTTCTCTCCTCTATGTCGCTTCTTCACTCTCTGTTCCTTCCGCCTCTCTTCCCCTCTCGGTCTTTGTTCTCTCTTCTCTCCTCTCTGTCTCTTCTCTTCTCTCGGTCTCTCTTCTCCCCTCTCGGTTCCCTCTCTCTCCTTTCTCCCCTCTCGGTTCCTGCTCTCCCTCCTCTCCCCTCTCGGTTTCTGCCCTCTCTCCTCTCGGTTTCAGCATCAGAAGGCCGAACCTCGGCCAGATTTCGGAAATTTGTCACTTTAGCCCCTTTTTGATATTTTTAACATTTTAAGCCCGTTTTTCGTGATTTTAAAGCGGGATTTTTTCCAGAAATTATATTTTAACATAATAAACTCTAAATATTCATAATTTAAACATATTTTGATGAAAATCATTATTTAAATAATAAAAATCAAATGGGTGAATTATTAAAGGTGGAGTGTTGACTTTGCCTTATCCAATATCACAAGCAACCACCCCACACCCACTCTTTGACTAACCACACCTCCCCACCTTACCTAAGTCACATCAATGCCCCTTGCACTTATTTTCCACCCATTCCCACGTTTTTAGAGCTGGAACAAACATCCTCTCTCTTCATTTCTCTCATTTGCCTCATTTCACTAAGTATCAAATACCACTTTTCTCTCAAACTTTTTCTCCACCAAACTCGAGATTCAAGGCTGATTATCAAGTGTTCTTCCACATTTGGTAAGCATAATCCATTCTCCTTGTGATTATCTCACTTATTTCCACACAAATCAAAGATATCTTACACAAACTCCATCATATTTGTGTTAGATCTTCAAATCTTCAAGCAATCTTCCCAAGTGTTCTTGAGTTGAACACCCCTTCTCTCCATCATCCATCCACTGAAATCACTCAAGGTGAGTTCATACCCCTACATTTTCTTATTTTCTCAAGTTTTTAAGGGGGGAATACAAGTTAAAACACCAAGAACATAACTAAATCTTTCTAACAACCTTCATCAGAAAAGTTCAACTCCATTCACGGACTGTTTTGGGCATCTTAAACATTTTTGTTTTCAAAACTGTACAAGGTGCAAATAGTTCAAGTTCTTAGCTTTAAAATGACTACTTGCACATCTCCATATGATTTTCATTTACTCAAACGCGTCCATGTCCATTTAAGTACATAACATTTTCTATTAATAAGAAAGGTTACTTATACATTTTGGTCTTCAGTCATACGACTACATTACACAAATTTTAAAGAAAATATCGGATTTTCTGGATACATATTCTAACGCTTTTACAAGGAAAACGATTTAATTTTCTAACGAAATCTCTTATGAACTCACCAACCTTTGTGTTGACACTTTTCAAAACTACTTGTATTCTCAGGAATTCAATGAAAACAGGAAATCAACAACATTTTGAGGATGGGACGATAAATCGTCAAACAGTTCATTTTGTATCATAATGTAATTGATGTGAATCATGTAAACATGTTCTTTGATGTAACGTTTTCAATTATATTTGTGTTGGTTGTATTTACTTTGAGCACTATTATACTCATTGTTGTGATACTCTACATGAAGTCCTCCACCCCCGGACGTTTCCGCCATCCTTGGTTTGGGGGTGTGACAGATTGGTATCAGAGCATTGTTTATAGTGAACTCAGTATATCAAAACACATAATACATACAAACTATAAATGCATTGGGACTAAGTCTCTGATTTAAAGTTTCAAAACAACTATACTTTTAGAAATAAATAGTTTCTTATTAAAGGTATACATGCATACATACATATTAAGGTCAGCACCACTCTAGAATAAAACAAAAGTAATGATTGTTGAATATCACAGGTAAGCTCGGGGATGTATGGTCAGTCTTGGGAGTGGCATAGCCTGATCAACTATGCTGGTCCGAGGAGTGATTAGCACATGCCCAAGAATAGTTGTGATATGGCAACAAGTCTAAAAACTTACCAACACTACCACAATGAGAACATTAGAATAGAACATGAGTTTAAAATACTATAGGAGTATTTTGTAATATCATAACTTATATGAAAACTAAATAGATCCTTAATAATAGGTCTATAGTCCCTAAGTGGATACTTTAAGGTTATATATAACTTAGAAATTATAGACTTAGAATTTGTGGTCATTACTTTACTTCCTTTTCCTTGTTTGGATGTGGACCTAGAGTGGGATCACTTATTCAAAGGTCTATCGTATCTTGTTATATGTAATTAATATGCACTATGTCATTATAGAAGTAACTAATAAGGATCACCCCCTATAAATAATTGATAATAGAGTTAGACGCATAGTACTTATCTCCTCCACTCCTATTCTCACAAATACAGCATAGCAAAATCCTACTTACCGGACGACCCTTACTTTCCTAATCTGAACTCGAGGAATGGTGAATGGTTATGAGAAGAATCAGAAGCGGAACCGAAGGTAATCAATCCTCCATGCATAGCAAGGTTTCCATGAACCGTTTCAACTATAACGAACCTGTGAACCGTTGGGCAATCGTGATTGAGGGTTGATTGTCGACAACAATGACAACAACCACCATGTGGAGACCAACGAGGGTGCTATGACCTCAACCACGGGGGACTGACGGACAGAGCCCTCTCGGCAAAGACCCGGCGGATTGCGATCATCGGGGATCAAAACAGGAAGACTACAATCTGAGTTCAGAAAACTGCGCGCTACTATAAACCCCACCATCTCATGTACCGGTGACTCATAATTATACTACTATTCCCGAGACCAACTCTCTTTTCAGGACCTTATCGCCACTCGTGAAGAGGAAAGAGAGTAAAAAGGTAGGACACACAGCATTCAAAGAAAGGATGATTGTAGCCAAGCGTTGATTGGCAAAGCTACAAAACTACATCGACCTTGCCTCAGGCATCACAAGGGATGGATCATCGTAAGTAGAGTTCGTACCGCTCACTAGACCTGGTAAATTAGCTTCATAAGTATGCGCTGGTGCTACTCTATTGTATGTAAAATCACGACACTACAAATTAAGTGGTCATACTAATCGAGAAATCTATCTACTATCAAATCCCGCCCATGCACAAATGTGAAGTAGACCTGCATCGAGGTCAAAATTTTCACTAAAATCATGATTACTAAAGTCATATTAACAAGATGGGCTTAGGATGTACCTAACAGACTCGAAGGACTATCTAGCGTTAATTATATAACTAAGCATACATCAATAGGTCGTGATAAGGACCTAGCTTGGGTCAAGTATAAGGTTTCACTTGGATACAAAGCTACTAAAATATATGAGTTTATTATACAAAGAATCTCGTTATAAATTGTTTTCAGAACACCCTAAACAACCGAACTTTGATACAAATCGATATGAGATAAACTTAGTTAGAAAACTCGCGACATATAGCCATTCTAAAAACTCATTATCGTCTCACCTTTAAACATTTGTTGAGAAGTTTCTTCTTCTTAGACCTATGGAGTACGAATGTTCCAGCACTAATGCACCGGATCCCATCAAAATTCCTCAGCCAAGTGTATTCGGACAAACATGATTCTAAGAGGAGTAAAGCTTAACGTTCGTATGAAACCTACTCCTACCTATTGCCATAACTCCATCTCGGGAGCGTTAGCAGAAACACTAAGAATAGTACAGTAATGTGCAAAAATTTATATGCGTAAATATAAATTGTAAGGATGCACTTAAGACAATCATTTCCACTAACGAAGTCGTTTTTCGTCATGAAATAGAGCTATGTCTTCACCAAGAGGCAAGAAACCAACTAGCAAGGCGCCAACACTTCAGATAGACGTTGCTACTTTTCAAGCTGCAGTCACGGCAGCCGTGGCAGCCGTCATGGTGTATTTCAATACTAACAATGTCAGCAGGGGTGGAAGCGGTACTAACAATACAAATTGTGGTAACAATCAGGGACACCAATGGGTACCTACCAACAAAAATACCTCAGGCCACGAACCTACGAACAAGAAGAGAAAGTTTTGGAACATGAAAGAGCACCACCAATCTCAAGGATACACTAAAAGACAACAACCTAGGGCCGCCCCTACCATTACAACAACAGTCATGACACATGCCTCGACACTAGCCACATGGTCTGCCACCCAAATGTCTGCCAGACCATATGAGGGATCACTCCCAAAGTGCAACAAATGTGGCTTTCATCACCATGGGGGTTGCCGGGAGATGCACTGTAAAAACTGCAACAGGAAAGGGCATACCGTCCGTTTCTGTAGGGCCTCAGCCCATCACCTCTCTTCAATCACCTGCACCAAGGTAGGCCCAGTATGATACCTATGTGGTGAAATGGGACACTTCAAGAGAGAATGTCCAACTGAGAAGAATGATGAAGGAACAGGAGGAATGTGATGAACACACCAACAGGGGCAGCAAGGGAACCATGTTAGGACTTTTGTAATGTTCCCAACGATAAAACGTTTAAGTAATATATGTTTGTAATGAATTTGGTACGCTTACTAAAGTAAACTTCCTTCTAAAAAGTAGCTAAAATATTTTCTCTCTCATACAAATCAAACCAAAGACATTCATATGTGACCTTAGAAGCATTACCTGTAAGTTGTGATGACCTTGCCCATACATCGGGGTTAATTAAAAAAAATCAAAATACTAAAGTCTTGAAACAGATAATTCCATCCTGATTCCGATTCCATGTCTAGTATTAGGGGTTGAGTGGGGTCACCCACTCGACGATTGCACGATATCAATTTACATACGACGATCATATACCGCTCGATCGGGAGGAGACCTATCAGGAATCATGATATCAAATATCATTACTGGCTATCGAAAACACACCCACTACTAGTGCTAGACACTGTGGTATGAATCATCTGCAATAATCATAACATTTAACAAAACGGAACACACAGAAAAGAAATATAGGACACTCTATCACTCTAGTGATCTCTTCCTTCGAATACAACTTATCTCATGTTATCTAAAAAGATAGTGTTGTCGTTATTCAATTTTGATTGATATAGCCCTCGTCTTCCCGATTTAACGACTACAAAAGGGCCCTTCGCCTAACCCCCCGAATATCAAAACTATCATCTCTCATAAACATCAAGCACGGACCTTTGGGTCATCTCTCGCTGTGGAACTCCAAAACACGCACCAGAGGAGTGTTATACTTACCGAAGCCTTATCACATGTATATACAGGAGACCTTCGGGAATGTCGCGCATGTAGCAGACAAGATTCAAGCATAGAAGCTTGGGACAGATATGGTACGAGTCCTGCCATGAGCTTCGGGCTAAGGTTGCCTAGAAGGATGAGTAAATGTCCTACCATTCAAAAAAGGCCTAGTTGCGTAAAACAAACCCACATACTTCCTACCGAGCTACAAGAGCTGTCAGGTCAAACCTGTCGAACTACTCAACAATGAAATTGAAGAACCAAGCTTCTCACCCTGGAAAACTCTGGTCTTATTCGTCAAATAGAAAAGCAAATTGCTCATAATTCCATCGATTTCAGAGGCCCCGACAACATCTCTAATAGAAACCTTTACTATCTGCCTCGCATAGACGAATAGGCTGACCAACCGCAACGAACGAGGTACCCTTCAGGAATTGGACCTGAGATCTGAATATCACCAGTCACGAGTATTGAAGAAGGATGTCCGAGAACAATCCTCTAATTTCGATGCAGACGCTGAAAGTTCGTAGTAATAACCCTCGGATAGGACCAAACCCACTTGTTGGATTCATGAACGTAATAAATAGGATATGTCATTCTTGCTAGGATCAGTTCATCATCGTCATTACAAATGACTTACTTATCTACCCTCGTAGTAAGAAGGAAACCAAGGAGAGCAGCTACAACAAACCACGGAAGCAATACGATCAGAGAAGTATTACCCGAAGTTCTCTAGATATGAGTTTTGGAATTGAGGAGTTCAATTCACAAGACACATCGTTATCAAGGTGGAAATTCATAAGGACCCTTTCAATTGATCAAAACCGTTGAGAAACAGTCAGCACCGAAGGCGTTAGCAGGAATACGCCAAAATTCTGGGTCTCACTGACCTACCGTCTTAGTTCCTTAGGAACTTCTCGAAAAATATAGACCCCCCTCCCAACTTTGACCCTAAAGGGAGAAACCCTTGACAGGAAGAGAAGCAAGAAGAAGAAACCTTTAGAACTCCAGTATAACCGACCAAATTCCTCTAGAAACACTCACTCTGGGAAGGCTTAGTACGCTTCGGAAAGCGTGGAAAGCCAATACCCCAAATAATTGTGTCTTTCGAGATTCTTGTCAGAATCAGCCCTGTAACTCGCTACTTCAATCTACTCCCGCGAGCTTGGTAAAGTACACCCTACCCAACACGTCCCAAATTTACAGGAAGTATCTATCCGACGAGACTCTAGCAATTCCCCTCGACGAAATCGAGTTCCATAAGAGCCTCACCTTCTTGGAAGAACCATGGTGACCATGGATCGAGGTCAAGCGGATGAAACAACGCCACTTCCCATTAGTGAAAGTTCGCTGGAATACTAACCAAGGACGTAGAGTCACATGGGAGCGCGTGAGTCAGTCGATTAGGAAGTATCCTCACTTCTCGGCTTGATTATTCATGCCTACTCCTTGCCTAAATTCAAATTTCGGGACGAAATTCCCTCTAACGGGGGGATGATGTGACAACTATCAAATTTCGGTCAAGTCAAAGTCAACTAAAGTCAACAAGTCAAACCGTTTGACTCAATTTGCCCTTGGGTACTAGAATTTACATTATGAAATTTCTACATAACTCTCTATTCTAATGAGAGATCATAAATCAAAAAGTGCGAACATCTAGATCTCCTTAACCTAAAACTGTGGTACGTGGCGAGCCAAACCGATAAAACAATGTTGCATACTCATCGGGAGTGTGTAAGATCCTTAAACAAGGCTTAACAGGGTTTACGAACCATGCATTGCGATGCCGGACACTCACAATTGTCACACATGGAACCTCTCTCAATCGTTTTCACTCTATCTCTCTCTATGTCAAATCTCTCCCAAATCTCTCCAAGTATGTAAAATCTCTCTCAAATATCTCCCTGTATTAGAAATCTCTCCAAGAATGTCAAATCTCTCCCAAATCTCTCCAAGTATGTGAAATCTCTCTCAAATATCTCTCTGTATGAGAAATCTCTCCAAGAATGTCAAATCTCTCCCAAATCTCTCCAAGTATGTGAAATCTCTCTCAAATATCTCTATGTATGAGAAATCTCTCCAAGAATGTCAAATCTCTCCCAAATCTCTCCAAGTATGTGAAAACTCTCGCAAATATCTCTTTGTATGAGAAATCTCTCCAAGAATGTCAAATCTCTCCCAAATCTCTCCAAGTGTGATAAATCTCTCCCAAATCTCCCTCAAAAGTTTCCCGTAACTTTTTAGAATCATTCGGGTCATTCCGGCCCTTAACCGGGTCAAAAACGGCTTAAAACGGGGTAAAAACGAGAAAAATGGACTTTAGGAACCAAAACCCTTCTTAGGAACCGAAACCCTTCTTAGGAAGAGAAGCCTCTCGGACCGAAAGTAAGGAGAGAAACCTCTCGGTCTCTGCTCCTCGCCTCTCGGTCTCTGTCTCTCTACTCGCCTCTCTGTTCTCCTTCCCTCCTCTCGGCTCTCTGCTTCCCTTCTCGCTCTCTGTTGCTTCTCGCTCTCTGCTTCGCTTTTCTCCTCTATGTCGCTTCTTCACTCTCTGTTCCTTCCGCCTCTCTTCCCCTCTCGGTCTCTGTTCTCTCTTCTCTCCTCTCCGTCTCTTCTCTTCTCTCGGTCTCTTTTCTCCCCTCTTGGTTGCCTCTCTCTCCTTTCTCCCCTCTCGGTTCCTGCTCTCCCTCTTCTCCCCTCTCGGTTTCTGCCCTCTCTCCTCTCGGTTTCAGCATCAGAAGGCCGAACCTCGGCCAGATTTCGGAAATTTGTCACTTTTAGCCCCTTTTTGATATTTTTAACATTTTAAGCCCGTTTTTCGTGATTTTAAAGCGGGATTTTCTCCAGAAATTATATTTTAACATAATAAACTCTAAATATTCATAATTTAAACATATTTTGATGAAAATCATTATTTAAATAATAAAAATCAAATGGGTGAATTATTAAAGGTGGAGTGTTGACTTTGCCTTATCCAATGTCACAAGCAACCACCCCACACCCACTCTTTGACTAACCACACCTCCCCACCTTACCGAAGTCACATCAATGCCCCTTGCACTCATTTTCCACCCATTCCCACGTTTTTAGAGCTGGAACAAACATCCTCTCTTCATTTCTCTCATTTGCCTCATTTCACTAAGTATCAAACACCACTTTTCTCTCAAACTTTTTCTCCACCAAACTCGAGATTCAAGGCTGATTATCAAGTGTTCTTCCACATTTGGTAAGCATAATCCATTCTCCTTGTGATTATCTCACTTATTTCCACACAAATCAAAGATATCTTACACAAACTCCATCATATTTATGTTAGATCTTCAAATCTTCAAGCAATCTTCCCAAGTGTTCTTGAGTTGAACACCCCTTCTCTCCATCATCCATCCACTGAAATCACCCAAGGTGAGTTCATACCCCTACATTTTCATGTTTTCTCAAGTTTTTAAGGGGGGAATACAAGTTAAAACACCAAGAACATAACTAAATCTTTCTAACAACCTTCATCAGAAAAGTTCAACTCCATTCACGGACTGTTTTGGGCATCTTAAACAAATTTTGTTTTCAAAACTGTACAACGTGCAAATAGTTCAAGTTCTTAGCTTTAAAATGACTACTTGCACATCTCCATACGATTTTTCTACAATTTATGGTGATTTTTACAAAACTGACTATCATTTCAAACAACAATCCGGACCAGTCTGTGATTTTGGACTTATTCACCCAAGTTGGAGGTCGTTAAAAATCGTGATAAAAATTATGTGTAAACTAGATAAATTTTTTGAACTCTCAGAATTTACGGATCTAGTTTTCGATTTCGTATGATTTTTCTATGATTTTTCCAAAACAGGGCAGAATGGATAAAGTTAGCCAACAGCATGTAAATATCATAACACTTTGTATTATGTTGAGCAAAGTGTATAATCATAAGTTTTAATTATTGAATGTGTTTCCTTGTTAGTTTGTTATCATGAACTGAAACTAAGTAATTCATAATAAATATTAATCATTCATTTTAGAACACGTATATTAAACTATAAAGGTATAGTTTGATTAATTCATAACACTAATACATTTTCATAAAAGAGTTTATACATATTACATACATTTTAGATAAACTATAATAGGTATAGTTTATGATACATCACTCAACACACTCGTTAAAAAAGGGTACATTCATACAAGAAAGATTTATATTCACACACATTTCACGTAAACTTGTTAACCTATATTGTGAGACTCTCTCTCTCCCCGTACGTCCGAGTGCGGGATATAATTCCTGGTAGTTATAATCAGAATCTCCTTGAGGGAGAACGTGATACTTGTATATAGATCTATATTGGGTTTGACACCCCACACCTTGCTGCTAGCTACAGTGGGACCTGCAGGTCTACGGGTGACAAATGTCATTTCAGTTTTCGCGACGCCTGAGAACGTCGTGGCAGGTTCACATAGTCATAGTATGATTATAGCGACTCACATAGGGATATAACAATCCATAAGTTTACGGGATTTTATTTTTAAAACCTAAATGAGTTTTATGTCGATTTAAAATTACTTTTTATCTCTATGAGTACAGATATTACTGTACACTTTTGGTTTTGGTAGTTACGACTACACATCATTTGAAACCACATTTATACCTTTAAGTGTGGTCAATACTTGTTATTATTCGGTCCTCTAATTTAGGACTACATATATATAAAGTATTAACAAACATGAGAACATACAGAAATTTCATTTAATTCAAACGCGTCCATGTCCATTTAAGTACATAACATTTTCTATTAATAAGAAAGGTTACTTATACATTTTGGTCTTCAGTCATAAGACTACATTACACAAATTTTAAAGAAAATATCGGATTTTCTGGATACATATTCTAACGCTTTTACAAGGAAAACGATTTATTTTTCTAACGAAATCTCTTATGAACTCACCAACCTTTGTGTTGACACTTTTCAAAACTACTTGTATTCTTAGGAATTCAATGAAAACAGGAAATCAACAACATTTTGAGGATGGGACGATAAATCGTCAAACAGTTCATTTTGTATCATAATGTAATTGATGTGAATCATGTAAACATGTTCTTTGATGTAACGTTTTCAATTATATTTGTGTTGGTTGTATTTACTTTGAGTACTATTATACTCATTGTTGTGATACTCTACATGAAGTCCTCCACCCCCGGACATTTCCGCCATCCTTGGTTTGGGGGTGTGATATGTTGTCAATCAAGAAATGCATGTAATAAGTGAGTATTATTATTACCAGTGCAATATGTAATTATCACATAATTATATAACTTACATAACATTCCAACCAACCCACTTGAGTATCCTCGTATAAGCATGTCCAAAACTTAATCGTCAGTATACCATTGATAAACCAATAGGAAAACAAAAGGCAAAGCATCTTGTTCTTTATATATAGTATGAATGGTAGTGTCTGAAAGACTGTCTAATGGTGTTGGTCATTAGCGTGCAAAACATTTCTTCTTCATCTGTATCTGTCACACCCCCGAACCAGACGGCGGAAAACGTCTGGGGGTTCGTGTGACTTAAATTGAAATATCATCACAATGAATATGCATGAACAAACACATACATCACCAACATTACATAGTACAACTATCATTTTTTCACATCAAGTACATTGTTTAAATATTACATATCCATAGCATAAATTGTTTGAGAGTCACAAAACAAAACATCCTAACACACTTGGTAACTTTTTTCAACTTATCTGTTACCTGAGAATACAAGTTGTTTTGAAAACGTCAACATATATAATGTTGGTGAGTTCATAAGCATGTTTGATATAAAATTAGTTTGTATTGTTTTTAAAACCTAGAAAATCCGATATTTTCTGTACAAAAACTGTTTGCGAAAAAGATGCGATGATCCCATAAGTGCATGTGTATGTGATTTCAAAAACAAGTTAAAACACTACAAGAAAACGGACCTATGCATACGACACTTATCCCGACGATAGATGTCGTCGCTAAAAGTACCCCTATACGTTTTCGAACTTTGACTAATTTACTTTGACTAAGTCCCCTATGCCGACGATAAGTCTTCGACAAAACTCTGGCGGGAACGATTAAAATACTGGCGGTATCTTAAATTCAATACCGACAACTAGTCGTCGGTATAGGTATCAAAAAATATAGTTTCTATTTATTTTTAATCCATGTGATAGAAAAACAAAACGACGTAGTTTTGTGTATGCTATACCGACGACATGTCGTCGGCATGGCACGTGGCGATCCGCATCACAGGGCTATCCAGACGACAAGTCGTCGCCATAGGGTTTTAATTTTTTTGTTTCAGCAAAATATTGAAACAACATCGTTTATTTATCCCTATACCGACGACTTGTCGGCATAGGGGTTTACCCTAAAGAATGGTCGCAGCTTTCGTTCATTTGCACAACGATGCAAATTCTTATTTTCCTCCGTCGAAAATCCGATTCCAACCATCTTACCCGGCGATT
Source organism: Lactuca saligna (assembly GCF_052625555.1). Taxonomy (NCBI): domain Eukaryota; kingdom Viridiplantae; phylum Streptophyta; class Magnoliopsida; order Asterales; family Asteraceae; genus Lactuca; species Lactuca saligna. The sequence goes on from NC_136424.1 coordinate 3,539,409, forward strand.
AGCCCAAGGTAAACCTTTTCTACTCCTATTTTTTTGAATAGTGATGTGTGGTAATGATTTTTACCCCCAATTTGGGTTTTTTTTGGTGTTTAAAGGTTTTCACCGGTGGTGAAGCACCACCATTCGTTCCGCCACCAGAAGCTTCCCACCGAGAGCTTTTCACCGACACCCATTGTTCCAGGTTATCTCCTTCACCACCCTTCGTATTTTATTTGTTGAGTATATTTGTGTTGTGTCTTGGGCTAAGTATTTTGTATCCGGATTGGGTCTGTCCATCCATGTCTATCTAAATTAGTTACGTAGTTATCTAGATTAATTGTTATGGTTATAATATATATATATATATATATATATATATATATATATATATATATATATATATATATGCATGCATGTATGCGTATATTGATAAGTTTTTCATTACATTGATTCTTGTAACCCTAAGCGTCTCTACCTATTGAAGTTCTTTATCGAGCTCTTCTGAGGTGTTATTGCATTAATCATTCGGCATATTCATCGCAATACTTGTGTTTCCGCTTAGGGTTTCCGCTTTGATCAATACACATTCCTTCTGTATACGTAATTCTTTAGGGTTTCCGCTTTTATTGTATAAATAGAATCCGTCGTCTTCATATCGATGATAACTCTATTTTTGATAAAACCCTAATCTCAAGTTTACAGGTTTGATTCTGAGCAGCTCACCATGTCTCAAGAAGATTCACATACAAACCCAATTAACATCTCAAACAGCATCAGATCAACAACCAGAGTACCCATACTCTATACTCAAGACTACGAAGTATGGGCTCATCACTTTGAAGATTACGTGGTTGGATCAGAAGACAATGGCTATCTCATCTAGGAAGCTATCACTCTTGGACCGTTTGTACATTCAGAGACAAACACAACTGTTAAGACGCAAAAAGATTACAACAAGTTGGTGACAAATGTTCAAAAGATGCCACAGAATGAGAAGGACAAGATCTTGTGTAACGTAAAAGCCATGCGGATGATAAGATTCACTCTGCAATCTGACACCTTTCGGCTTGTAGGTTCATGCACAACTGCTAAAGAGATCTGGGATAGGCTGAAGGAACTTTACTCAACTGATGAAGATCTGGAACACTCCATTCAAACTCTGTTAGTATCAGAATTTGGAGTTTTCGAACAGAAACCTGAAGAGAAGCTTGTACAGACCTTTGATCGGTTCAATCATCTCTTAAGTAAGATGATCAAGCATGGGATAGAGAGGAAGCTGATCGAGCCAAAAGTAACGTTCATGAACGGGATGAGACCAGAATGGATGGCTGTGGTTTCCACTGTGAAGGGGCATGAACAGTTCAAATCGTACTCGCTGGCGAAACTAGTAGGGATACTGAAGTCCCATGAAAGTGTTGTAACTAAGGAAGCGAAAGTGGTCTCTGGTATGGGATCGTTGGCTCTTGTTTTTAAAGGAAAAAGTATTGCTGAAAAAGAAGAAGAAGAGTCAGACATGTCAGAGTGCGAGCTTACAAGTGAGGAATATGCCTTGATGATCACAAATCCAAAGAAATTCGCAAGGAGAAAATTTCCCGCCAACAAGAACCAAAAATGGCAGGGAAGTTACAGTTCTGAGAATGTGAAGGATGAACCGAAAGTCTCCTCTCAAAAGGATGAAGAGAAAATGGAGAAGAAGCTTGCAGGAGACTCCGGATACGACTGCAACTATTGTCACGGCAAAAACCATTTTGCCAAAGATTTCATGTTGAGAAAGATGGTTGAGAAGAGAGAGGGTGAAGATGACGAAGCGTATTATATGCGCAAATTAAAAGAAGTCAAAAAGAAAAAGGCGTCCAACAGCTCAATGAATACCTTAATCGTACAGGAGAATGCTGAGGAAGATGAGTTCGGCGGCGTAGAAGTATGGTTAACCGACTCTAAAGACGAAGAGGTTAGAAGACCCACTCATGGAAAGGCGTATGTGGCAAAGAATGAAGGTTCGGGTGGAAAATGTTTTATCGTCACTGCTGGTCCATCAACCGAGAGTGCAGATTCGGAGCCGAACCTGACTGAAAATAATTGTTTTGCGGCCAAGCTAGTGAGTGAGAAGATCAACGACTGCGATCGATTGATCGAAAAGGTACATTCTATTCTTGAGTCTCTTAAAATTTCAAAAACTGATTATCAAGAAGAATTGAATGAATTAAACTCTAAATTCTCTAACCTAAGTAGTAGCCTCATGCAAACACGCTTAGCAAATGCTAACCTAACTGACCAACTCGGCAGGGTGTCTTCAAAAAGTGAGGAGAGGAGAATTTGGATTGAGTTGAAGGAAGCAGAGTTAGTTAGGGCTAGGGATGAAAGTATTTATTTGCAAAGAGACAATTTAAAGTTATTAAAACAAAGAAATGTTTTTTGTTTGATTGCTAAGCGTCTTTATACTAATATTGCTCAATTACATTTAAATTGTGAAATTGGTAAGAAAATTCATAAGATGATTTTGCCTTTTCTTGAATTTAAAGAAGATGAAGTTATAGCAGAATGTTAATCAGAAGTGTCCTCTGAAGAAACGTCAATGTCGTATAGGCTAGGTTTGGATAAGATAGAAACTTTCATCGATTCTAAGGAACATAAAAGTATGTTAAAAGATATCTTAGATGAAAATGATAGGCCAAAGATTAAAACTGAAACTATACAAACATTTGACTTGTCAAATGCTAAAATTGTTAAGGATAATAAAATAAACTTAGATAATTCGACTGAATTTGATGCGGAAAGCGAAATGAGTGAAATCTCAGTAGAAGATGAGGTTGATTGTTCTAAGTTTATGAAAAATGAAACCGAGAGTGAAAAACCTCTAATATCATAAAATTCGGTTGAGTTTGCTCGTCTGTCAAAAGAACAGAAACCAAACTCAAGGAAAAAGCTTTGGTTTATCAAAAGGATCAGACCGTGCCAAATCAGGTTTATGCTACGAATGGAGTCACTCAAAGGCAGACGGCAGAATTAAGAACAATAGTTGACAAAGATAATGTTGTAGGTTGCGAATACTATTTCTGGTCTGCTCGTATTGATAACGCAGACGAAACTGTGGGACTATCTGAGAAAACCACATGGAGAGTCAAGGGTAGATACATACCAGAACCCCTCAACAAACCCTCCAATTTCGATATTCCAAGCACAAGTGGAACCAAAGATGTTCCTAAAGAACCGATGGTTGAACCTGATGTTCCTATCAAGAAGGAAGAACCGAAAGTCTTGCTCAAGAGAGAGAAAGCACCGAAATTTCAAACTAAGTCACCTGCAAACCACTAGAAAGAGAAACCAAAGGCAAACTTCAATGTTCATAAATCTCAGAAGGAGCTAGCTGAATAGAAACGCCTGAGAAATCAAAGATACGCCACGAATCTGAGTGAACGTAAAAGGCATTGGAATTCTCAAAATCCCAACTATGAGATTCCCAGGAAAGAATCCATGGACAAGGGAAAGGAAAAGTCGAAGGAAAACTTTAGTCCAAATTCCTATTATTCCAAATCCCAGATCCGAAAGTCTAGTCTCGGTCCTGAACCCACTTTCGGTCCTCGACCCACTTTCGGTCCTCGACCCAGATACGGTCCTAAAACCAGATTCAATTCTAATCTTAGTTATGGAACCTCCAAGTCCCAAGATAAAACAAATTCTTTAAAGGACATCAAAGGAAAAGGAAAGCTTGTATCAGATTCTGAGAAGGAAAATAAGAAATCCTTAACTAAACCTAGGAATCAAACGAAAAACACTAAACCATCAAAAGCAACTCTCCGAACCTCGACACGTCTGGTCCGCCCTCGTGGGGCCTACAGCCTATCCGGACCGCTCACCGGGCCTTCTGAATAACCGGTCCGCCCTGGGTATGTTGGCCTACAGCACAAAGCAGGACCCACCTCAACCCAACCCCAATCAAACAACCATGTGCACATAAACATACAATCACATAACAATTCACATCCAATCAAACCGATCTAGCAGATCACATAACATAACATGTTCTAAACAGGATACCGACCTAACCGGTCACTAGCATATACCATCCTAACTACCATAATGCAAACATAGCAAGGCAACAACATAACAACGATACCCGGATTACAATCTGATAAAGGGCCGGCTTTGGTGCCTTAGACCCTGTTGGTATAGTGAGGATAACTCACCTCGCAACTGCCGAAACTCTGAACTTGAAAAGCAGACTCCCAAATCACCGACTCACCGAAAATCCTGAACTAGCCAACATAGCAAAAATAATCATTAGGTCAATCATATATCCAGCTATTAGGCCAATGCCAAAGTCAAACTCTCATACAAAGCCCAATATTGGCCCAATTTACTAAATTGGGCCCACCTCTACAACCGGGCCTAAATCCAAGGTCCTTTATAATTGGTGGTTGTCGAGGCCAACACAAATAATAACCCTAAATGTTACACACTAAAATAGTGTATAGTGGTAAAGGGATCGAATCCACGGAGATTGGTTCAATTTCTAACTCTAAGAAAAATCTCTTTGTAAAAATACTTGTAAAATAACAATAAAAATAAAATGGGGGGTTTTGGTGTTTTGAATACTTGATGCTAACTAGAATTAACTATGATTTAAATAGACAATTGCAACAAAAATAAGAATTTGATGTAAAATCAATAAGGGAAAGATGGTTGACTTAAAGTTTTCTCACTTTGACTTTTGATGAACATATCATTAGAATTCAATGGTGCAATACTTGTTTTAAATCCTCAATTTGGCTATAGTAATCCAAGGAGCTTGAGATTACCTAGACTTTTCTTAATTGTTGAAATGGCTAGAGAAGCTCATAACAATTTCCTTAGTCAAAGTCACTAATTCCAAATAGCATGTAATTAGTGAAAGTCAACTAGCATTAAGAACCAAAAAGTCACCAAATCCAAGAGGGGTCAAATGCTTTCACCACCATGTTGGAGGAAATGTTTTTATGATTGTGTGAAGTAAAAACAACACAAAAATCATTTGTTGCTTGCTAATTTGAGGATCCTTTACTTAATCAAGAAATTAGCCAACTAATCACCACAAACACATTTAAACTCATGAACTAAAACATACAAGTAATGATAAGATGTTAAAACACAAAACATTTCCATAAAGATTCAAGAACATGTTCATGGATTCTTCAACATTCAACAAAAGTTCAAAGGATTAAACAAAAGTCAACCAAGATTAGTTTAGCCAAGCATGGCTAAACACAAAGAAACAAGGTTAGAGAAATTTGTACCAAACATTAAGCAAGAATCAAGAGGTAAAAATATGATGTTCTTCAAGGGTTCTTGGCCTTCAAAAGTCCCCAAAACTCCAGAGAGAATCTTCAAAAATCGGGGGTTCAAGAGTATGCAAAAGATGGGCACCAACCTTCCTCAAATAGCTCAAAAGAAGAATTTCCGAAACTGCCCCTGCAGGAGGTTGCGCGACCCGCGTGCTCTTGCGCGGGTGGGTTGCGCGGGTGGTACCTGACATGGGCTCCTTTGAGATTTTGGGCCTCTAAAGCATATCCCACTAGCCCAGATCGAATCCAATCACCTCCTAGCCCATTTTCTTTAAGTTTTTCTTCATTTAAAGCCCAATTTGACCTCTCTAAATCCTCCAAAGCTCGTGAACTCGCCCGATTAATAATTTTCATACGCTTGAATGTTCCCCCGCATCTTTCAAATTTAAAGCTCAATTCTTCCAAGCCTTCAAGCAATTGACAAGTCCACCCCATGAATCACCTTCATAGCCATCAAGCATGAAATCTCCAATTCCCTTCAAGCCCAATCGCCTCGCAAGAGTGCCGCCCCGCTAGTTTCCAAGAAAATCTGCAATAATGCTCAAGAAACTAGAAAGTACCCCGAAATGGTCATAAAAAATAACAAAAGGGAAAATATGCATGAAAGTTAACTAAAATGCGAATGAAATGTACTAAAATAAACTATAAAAATAAGTAAATAAAATGAAGCTATCAAATCACCCCAAGCTTAAACCTTACTTGTCCTCAAGTAAGACAAGACTAAATGAACTTGGGATGAACTACCCTAGAAATAAAAAGAATGGATAGAACCATGGAACCTGTTCGACGTTAGTCAACATGGTCAGAATTGATTTCGTTGCTATCTCACAACTTTTTCATCCGATGACTATGGAACCATAAACCACAGCCAGGACAACTCCTTTAGGTGAGTAAGGAGGGATGAGCAGTCGCAGCCTCAATGGAACATGTATACAATGAAGAACATCTGTAGTAGGGAGAAAGCAACTGGATGGGCTCGGGTGGAGCTCTTCTTTAAGTGTACACTCTGATCTCACGTTTGCCGGTTTCTCTCATGTGTAACTAGGTTTAATCGCTCGGGCACCGTTGTAGGAATCAGTTCACTTAGTGTTGGCCCAAACCTCCCATAGTATCCGACTCGACAGTCTCTCCAACATCACCAATTTGAGAGAAAGAAAAAAAAATATAACTCGATCTATATACCATAAAACAGATCTATACAAATGAATATCAAACGTCGGGTGACCAAGATGTTGGGAAATTTGTTCAATAATTGAACCGGCCACCTATCTAAGATAGTTGCGACTGAAAATTTGAATGCTTCATTTTGTTTTTTTTTTTTTTTTTGGTTTTTGTTTTTGTTTTTTTGTTTTTTTTTTTTTTTTTTTTGTCTTTTTTTTTTTTTTTTTTTTTTTTTTTTTTTTTTTTTTGTTAATTTAAAACCCTTTGACTCAAAATTTGGTTCCCAAAGGTGTGTAGGTGGAACCGAAAGGGTAATGATATAATCCGAATGGCCTAAGTGTGAAAATGACCATGTGTGGAGCATAAAGATGTAATGTAAGCTCCTTTTCAAACTTGTGGTTTTTCAAAGATAATGAAAATGTCCAAATGTGGACTAAAAGACTCTCTAAATTCTAAGAAAATCGCAAAAAGATATGGTGATGTAAAGAGACTGGATATGGATTCTACTCGGGGACAAGCACCAATGCTTCATCCTAACAGTTCAAACATGATCAAGTGTGATCCTTTCTGCGGTAGTAACCGCAAGGCTAAGAACACCCATTGCTATAGTATATCCTACAGTTGTTAGTATTGTATGCATAATTCTTCATGAAAACTACCTGTCCATGATCACTTACCCCTTTAAGCTACCAGCATCTGATCCCAAGTATGAAATCCTAAACTGCAGCTAGTGGTCCCGATTCGATGGGTGAGATAGCAACAAGATCCTGGACAAATAATGATACAATAACTGTGAACCTGTTCCATGGCATCCAAGAGAGGTGAGAATAAACAGACAACAAAAATGCATGAATGCTAATGTCTTAAGCTAAATGTTATGCAAAAATAAAAAGTAGAAAAGAAGAAAATAAAATCTTTTTGAAATTTTATAAAATAAAAAAAATGAATGCAAATTAACTTAAACTAATATGTTATGCAACCTAACTAAAAATGCATGAAAAAGAGTAAGAAAAAAAAAGGGAAATGCCCCACCCCAAGCTTAAGAACAAGCATTGTCCTCAATGCTTAAGGAAAGGGCGGAAAGGACCTAAATCGGAGAGTCGGGCGGCGGGAAATGTCTGTGGCGGTGGTTTCGTGAAATTACGACTGGTAGAACTCCGTCAATCTTGAATTTTCAAGCGAGGTGGGTGCTGGAAGGTTATATGAGAGGAATGGAGTGGGAGGTCAAGATGATTAAATGAAGAAGAAGAGAAGCTGAACATTTTAATCTATGGGTCAAAAAGGGTCAATTTCGGTCAATGTTGGTCAAGAAAAGTCAAAAGGTCAACTCATTAAAACCTTTGGTCAACACTTGGTCAAATAATAGCCAAAAATAGCCCAAATTGCCCAGCACAGTGCGTGGGTCGCGCAGTGTAGCACGCGGGTCGCGCAGACCTTGCAGTTAAGTCTTGGGCCAATGTCGCTTCATCACACCTGGCCGCGCAACCCACCCGCGCAACCCCCTGATCCTGATCTTCATTTTTGCTTCATTTTTCTTCGTTTTTCACCCGTTCTCGCTTTGGAAGGCCCCAAAAACCTAGAAACTCTTGATTTCTTCAAAAACAATTCTTTTGAATCCCAAAAGCATCTTCAAAAGTCATTTATTCAAATTAAAAACACAAAAACACAATGCTTTCCAAAAATGCCATTCTTTAACGTCTTTGGCGAGACGCCTCCAAACTTCACTTTAACACTTTGGGGCGTCCAAATGGACGACATCTTGGACATTTGAATCAAAAACTTCATTGAATGGCTTCAATCGATGTCCATTAACCTTGTAAATTTTCCCCGTGTCGACATTTTTTAATTTCCACACCTCCATTGAGACTCTTTTCTTGTATTTGACTTTCTTTTTACGGGAGAACCATACCGGACTCAAACCTTTGATAATAGCAATCATCCAACCATATTCTTTCTTGTACTTGTTCATTAAGGTGACCAACTCTTCCTTCTTTGACATGGTTTTTGAGTAGGTGACCGGTTGGGCGTCTTCTTTCTTGTGATACGTATCCTTTGAAGGGTCCGGCAGATTTATCGTTTCCGGATCTTGTGGTTGTTCTACCACTAGAGTTAGTTTCTAATTGGTAGTGGGTGGCTCAATCTCTCTTTCGTTAACCCTTATTACTTCGTTTATAGTTTCATTGACAACATTCTCAATTTCTTCTTCCTCTTTGACAACTTCTTCCACTTCTACTTCTTCTTCCTCTTCTTCATATAACACTCTTGAGCCATCAAAAGTTTTCTCATCTTTCAAAGGAATGCAACATGCATTATGACATGGGCTCTCTTCAGATGGTAATTTGTGTTGACCTTCCACTATACTCAATGATTGAGCAATTTGTGTTATTTGTTGCTCTAAGCTTTTGAGGCTAGCTTGAGTTGTTTCTTGGAAAATTTGGGTAGAAGTGGCAATGCTTTTCACAATGTCCTCTAAGGACATGCTTGGCGTTTTAGTTTGTTGAGGAGGGTAAGGATAGGGTTCTAGGAACAGTGGAGTTGGTTGGTATTGGTTATTTCCCCATGTTTGGTATAGATTTTGGTAATGGTTATTTTCCCAAAATTGGTTGTTGTCCCACCATTGATCATGTTGAGGCTTATCATAACTCCATTGGTTTGACCGGTAGTAGCTTCCCTTATCTTGCACTTCTTCCCATTCTCCTTGTAAATATGGACACGTGTCAGAATGATGTCCATTTTGGGCACAAAAATCGCAAAGAAGAGGTGCGGACTGCACACTTTGGTCACTTTCAATCATCATAACTAACTGAGCTAGCTCAGAAAGTTGGTCTTCAGTGCAAAGAGTGTTCATTTCCAAATCATACTTTTTTTTAATTTCCGGGTTTTAAATTAGAGTACCTGCACAATGAGATGTAGGCATAGAGAAACAAACTGATTAAATCAAAACCAATCCCCGGCAATGGCGCCAAAAATTTGGTGGTTGTCGAGGCCAACACAAATAATAACCCTAAATGTTACACACTAAAATAGTGTATAGTGGTAAAGGGATCGAATCCACGGAGATTGGTTCAATTTCTAACTCTAAGAAAAATCTCTTTGTAAAAATACTTGTAAAATAACAATAAAAATAAAATGGGGGGTTTTGGTGTTTTGAATACTTGATGCTAACTAGAATTAACTATGATTTAAATAGACAATTGCAACAAAAATAAGAATTTGATGTAAAATCAATAAGGGAAAGATGGTTGACTTAAAGTTTTCTCACTTTGACTTTTGATGAACATATCATTAGAATTCAATGGTGCAATACTTGTTTTAAATCCTCAATTTGGCTATAGTAATCCAAGGAGCTTGAGATTACCTAGACTTTTCTTAATTGTTGAAATGGCTAGAGAAGCTTATAACAATTTCCTTAGTCAAAGTCACTAATTCCAAATAGCATGTAATTAGTGAAAGTCAACTAGCATTAAGAACCAAAAAGTCACCAAATCCAAGAGGGGTCAAATGCTTTCACCACCATGTTGGAGGAAATGTTTTTATGATTGTGTGAAGTAAAAACAACACAAAAATCATTTGTTGCTTGCTAATTTGAGGATCCTTTACTTAATCAAGAAATTAGCCAACTAATCACCACAAACACATTTAAACTCATGAACTAAAACATACAAGTAATGATAAGATGTTAAAACACAAAACATTTCCATAAAGATTCAAGAACATGTTCATGGATTCTTCAACATTCAACAAAAGTTCAAAGGATTAAACAAAAGTCAACCAAGATTAGTTTAGCCAAGCATGGCTAAACACAAAGAAACAAGGTTAGAGAAATTTGTACCAAACATTAAGCAAGAATCAAGAGGTAAAAATATGATGTTCTTCAAGGGTTCTTGGCCTTCAAAAGTCCCCAAAACTCCAGAGAGAATCTTCAAAAATCGGGGGTTCAAGAGTATGCAAAAGATGGGCACCAACCTTCCTCAAATAGCTCAAAAGAAGAATTTCCGAAACTGCCCCTGCAGGAGGTTGCGCGACCCGCGTGCTCTTGCGCGGGTGGGTTGCGCGGGTGGTACCTGACATGGGCTCCTTTGAGATTTTGGGCCTCTAAAGCATATCCCACTAGCCCAGATCGAATCCAATCACCTCTTAGCCCATTTTCTTTAAGTTTTTCTTCATTTAAAGCCCAATTTGACCTCTCTAAATCCTCCAAAGCTCGTGAACTCGCCCGATTAATAATTTTCATACGCTTGAATGTTCCCCCGCATCTTTCAAATTTAAAGCTCAATTCTTCCAAGCCTTCAAGCAATTGACAAGTCCACCCCATGAATCACCTTCATAGCCATCAAGCATGAAATCTCCAATTCCCTTCAAGCCCAATCGCCTCGCAAGAGTGCCGCCCTGCTAATTTCCAAGAAAATCTGCAATAATGCTCAAGAAACTAGAAAGTACCCCGAAATGGTCATAAAAAATAACAAAAGGGAAAATATGCATGAAAGTTAACTAAAATGCGAATGAAATGTACTAAAATAAACTATAAAAATAAGTAAATAAAATGAAGCTATCAAATCACCCCAAGCTTAAACCTTACTTGTCCTCAAGTAAGACAAGACTAAATGAACTTGGGATGAACTACCCTAGAAATAAAAAGAATGGATAGAACCATGGAACCTGTTCGACGTTAGTCAACATGGTCAGAATTGATTTCGTTGCTATCTCACAACTTTTTCATCCGATGACTATGGAACCATAAACCACAGCCAGGACAACTCCTTTAGGTGAGTAAGGAGGGATGAGCAGTCGCAGCCTCAATGGAACATGTATACAATGAAGAACATCTGTAGTAGGGAGAAAGCAACTGGATGGGCTCGGGTGGAGCTCTTCTTTAAGTGTACACTCTGATCTCACGTTTGCCGGTTTTTCTCATGTGTAACTAGGTTTAATCGCTCGGGCACCGTTGTAGGAATCAGTTCACTTAGTGTTGGCCCAAACCTCCCGTAGTATCCGACTCGACAGTCTCTCCAACATCACCAATTTGAGAGAAAGAAAAAAAATATAACTCGATCTATATACCATAAAACAGATCTATACAAATGAATATCAAACGTCGGGTGACCAAGATGTTGGGAAATTTGTTCAATAATTGAACCGGCCACCTATCTAAGATAGTTGCGACTGAAAATTTGAATGCTTCATTTTGTTTTTGTTTTTTTTTTTTTGGTTTTTGTTTTTGTTTTTTTGTTATTTTTTTTTTTTGTCTTTTTTTTGTCTTTTTTTTTTTTTTTTTTTTTTTTTTTGTTAATTTAAAACCCTTTGACTCAAAATTTGGTTCCCAAAGGTGTGTAGGTGGAACCGAAAGGGTAATGATATAATCCGAATGGCCTAAGTGTGAAAATGACCATGTGTGGAGCATAAAGATGTAATGTAAGCTCCTTTTCAAACTTGTGGTTTTTCAAAGATAATGAAAATGTCCAAATGTGGACTAAAAGACTCTCTAAATTCTAAGAAAATCGCAAAAAGATATGGTGATGTAAAGAGACTGGATATGGATTCTACTCGGGGACAAGCACCAATGCTTCATCCTAACAGTTCAAACATGATCAAGTGTGATCCTTTCTGCGATAGTGACCGCAAGGCTAAGAACACCCATTGCTATAGTATATCCTACAGTTGTTAGTATTGTATTGATAATTCTTCATGAAAACTACCTGTCCATGATCACTTACCCCTTTAAGCTACCAGCATCTGATCCCAAGTATGAAATCCTAAACTGCAGCTAGTGGTCCCGATTCGATGGGTGAGATAGCAACAAGATCCTGGACAAATAATGATACAATAACTGTGAACCTGTTCCATGGCATCCAAGAGAGGTGAGAATAAACAGACAACAAAAATGCATGAATGCTAATGTCTTAAGCTAAATGTTATGCAAAAATAAAAAGTAGAAAAGAAGAAAATAAAATCTTTTTGAAATTTTATAAAATAAAAAAAATGAATGCAAATTAACTTAAACTAATATGTTATGCAACCTAACTAAAAATGCATGAAAAAGAGTAAGAAAAAAAAAAGGAAATGCCCCACCCCAAGCTTAAGAACAAGCATTGTCCTCAATGCTTAAGGAAAGGGCGGAAAGGACCTAAATCGGAGGGTCGGGCGGCGGGAAATGTCTGTGGCGGTGGTTTCGTGAAATTACGACTGGTAGAACTCCGCCAATCTTGAATTTTCAAGCGAGGTGGGTGCTGGAAGGTTATATGAGAAGAATGGAGTGGGAGGTCAAGATGATTAAATGAAGAAGAAGAGAAGCTGAACATTTTAATCTATGGGTCAAAAAGGGTCAATTTCGGTCAATGTTGGTCAAGAAAAGTCAAAAGGTCAACTCATTAAAACCTTTGGTCAACACTTGGTCAAATAATAGCCAAAAATAGCCCAAATTGCCCAGCACAGTGCGTGGGTCGCGCAGTGTAGCACGCGGGTCGCGCAGACCTTGCAGTTAAGTCTTGGGCCAATGTCGCTTCATCACACCTGGCCGCGCAACCCACCCGCGCAACCCCCTGATCCTGATCTTCATTTTTGCTTCATTTTTCTTCGTTTTTCACCCGTTCTCGCTTTGGAAGGCCCCAAAAACCTAGAAACTCTTGATTTCTTCAAAAACAATTCTTTTGAATCCCAAAAGCATCTTCAAAAGTCATTTATTCAAATTAAAAACACAAAAACACAATGCTTTCCAAAAATGCCATTCTTTAACGTCTTTGGCGAGACGCCTCCAAACTTCACTTTAACACTTTGGGGCGTCCAAATGGACGACATCTTGGACATTTGAATCAAAAACTTCATTGAATGGCTTCAATCGATGTCCATTAACCTTGTAAATTTTCCCCGTGTCGACATTTTTTAATTTCCACACCTCCATTGAGACTCTTTTCTTGTATTTGACTTTCTTTTTACGGGAGAACCATACCGGACTCAAACCTTTGATAATAGCAATCATCCAACCATATTCTTTCTTGTACTTGTTCATTAAGGTGACCAACTCTTCCTTCTTTGACATGGTTTTTGAGTAGGTGACCGGTTGGGCGTCTTCTTTCTTGTGATACGTATCCTTTGAAGGGTCCGGCAGATTTATCGTTTCCGGATCTTGTGGTTGTTCTACCACTAGAGTTAGTTTCTAATTGGTAGTGGGTGGCTCAATCTCTCTTTCGTTAACCCTTATTACTTCGTTTATAGTTTCATTGACAACATTCTCAATTTCTTCTTCCTCTTTGACAACTTCTTCCACTTCTACTTCTTCTTCCTCTTCTTCATATAACACTCTTGAGCCATCAAAAGTTTTCTCATCTTTCAAAGGAATGCAACATGCATTATGACATGGGCTCTCTTCAGATGGTAATTTGTGTTGACCTTCCACTATACTCAATGATTGAGCAATTTGTGTTATTTGTTGCTCTAAGCTTTTGAGGCTAGCTTGAGTTGTTTCTTGGAAAATTTGGGTAGAATTGGCAATGCTTTTCACAATGTCCTCTAAGGACATGCTTGGCGTTTTAGTTTGTTGAGGAGGGTAAGGATAGGGTTCTAGGAACAGTGGAGTTGGTTGGTATTGGTTATTTCCCCATGTTTGGTATAGATTTTGGTAATGGTTATTTTCCCAAACTTGGTTGTTGTCCCACCATTGATTTCATATGGCCCAATAATTTCCTTAGTCCAAAAAATTGATTTCATATGGCCCAAAAGGCACAAAGAAACAAAGTCCAAAGAAGTGGCCCAATCCGAGGCCCAAAGATGCGAAGCCCAAAAACACAAGTCCAAAGCCCAGTTGAACGTCGTATGCGGGGAGTATACTCAGTATGTTGGGTGTACTCGATGAATCCAGATCGCGACCAAAACTTGGTACCCTAGGTGTATGGTCAGTTACACGGGGTGTAAACTGACTTATTCCAAATCTCATGTTATTGCTTAACCACTTAAGCACTTTGCACCCAAACTTCAGAGAACCTTAAAATAAAGCTCTTAATGCATAAACTTGGCACGTTTATGCATTCACATGCCTTAATGGGACCCAACAACCATCTTAATCCATTAAGACCTATACTAATTAAACTAGAACATGCATGGACCAAAAGCGAGGATCGAGATACCATTTTTACGAACTTATAAACTCAGAAAGGTAAAGAGCTAGCAATCTTAGCTCATGGAGTGGCTCAAACTCATAAATAGGACTCATAACCCTAAAATAAGCATAATTCTAGTCCAAAACCCATAAAGCGTAACAAGAAACCAATGTATGAACTTCATACATTAAATGACCTGGAAATGAAGCCAAGAGTCTGAATCTATAAGTCTTCCCCTAAACCACAAGCTAGCACCAAACACCTTTTCTTTGAAAATGAGCATAAGCACACCAAAATGTACACTTAGATCTATCAAACACTCAATGAGAGATTAGGGTTTCCAAAACGAGGCTAGAGGTCAGTGGAGGCTGAGAAATGAGAGAGCCTGGAGCTTTTAAGGATGTTTAAATAGGGCCGAAATCCTAAAAATTAGGGTTTGGCACTCTGGCAATTACGATGGGCATACCCTTGCTTACGCTAGGCATACATACCCAGAAATGTGATTTTCCTCCTTGCATGCAATGGAACGACTTGTAAATCTTTTCCATTAAGGGCCATATCTGCCAATTATTTAAATAACTATAACTCCCTTATCTTAGGTCCATTTCCTACGAACTTTATATCCACAGAAAGGTGACGAGAATCCCTATACTTCTATCAAATCACCTTTGCCTTAACACTTCCCGAACAGAAACCCAAATTCATAAAGCCCGCTGCTAATTTACCAAATTACCCCTTGGTTCAAAACCCAACCAAATGCCCGAATCGTTTACATTACATCACCCATGCCTAAAAGGGTAACGATTCAGAACAGGGCGTTACACAAACAAAATACTCAACTTCTATCCATTTGAGAAATAGTCTATCATTCCTAGCATGAATACATTTCCTCCTGGTTCCGTAGGCAATTTACCTACTATGTCTATTCCCCACTTCATGAATGGACAAGGTGAAATGATGGGATATAAAGGTTCAGTTGGTTGGTGAAGGATGATGTTGTCTATAGAAAGCATCACACTTCTGAGCATGTAGGAAGGCATCTTTATTCATAGTCAGCCAGTAGTATCCTATTCTTAACATTTTGGAACATAAGGTATGCCCCCAGTGTGGTTGCCACAATCCTCTTCGTGTATATCTTTCAAAACTTCCATAACTTCATGATCCTTTAGGAACCTTAGATATGGGTCTGCCATGGAATTTTTATACAATATTCCTTGGATCATCACAAAGTGTGAGACCCTCATTCTAAAAGATCTTTCACTTTTCTATCCTTTTGGGATCATACCATTTTGGAGGTATTCTATGTTAGGT
Organism: Lactuca saligna; assembly: GCF_052625555.1. Lineage (NCBI taxonomy): Eukaryota > Viridiplantae > Streptophyta > Magnoliopsida > Asterales > Asteraceae > Lactuca > Lactuca saligna. Next base: position 3,555,274 of record NC_136424.1, read on the forward strand.
TGGGTCCAAGATTTTTAATGTTGTTGTGGACCCTAAATGTTTGGTCCAGGATCCAAAGTATTTGGATCATGGTGAGGGGGTTGGAGATCAGAATCTTCGATTGATGTGATGCTAGCTATTTAATCATGGGTAGTAAGGTCTTCTGTTTTCGTAGTTGGTTCTTCTATTAGCGGGATCATTATGTGAACTATCGGGATCTTGGTCATCGATGAGATCCTAGATTGTCTAGTATGTCTGCTTCAATATCATTTTCTCTACTAACTTGGTTTAAACTAAATTTTTTAAATTCTTAGGCTAAGGTTCTAAGTATTTGGAGGCATAATGATAATCTTTTGCCTTTAACTACATAGGATCCATTAAAATTCTTAGTTATTAATAATGAATCGACTTTTAGCTGAAGATCCTTGATTTTAAGATCCTTGGCTAGTTGTAATCTCATGATCAGTGCTTCATATTTTGCTTCATTTTTAGTTTCATTGAAATCACTGGTTTGGTAAAAAATTACACAAATGAAACTCAACAAAATTGAATAAGAGGCTATGGTGTTTGAATTGATGTAAGAAGAAAATTGTAATTAAGACAACACGAGGGTTTATAAGGAAAACCCTTGATCCTTGCTAGGATCTTTGGATTAAAACCTTGGGAGGTGATGATGATCACCTACCTTGATGATTTTATTAAGTCCTATAAATCTAGGATCCTCTGAGAATCAGCATATGAGCGTTGTTTGACTTGGTATTCCGATTCTTTTGCCTGATTAAGATGATTGTCTGTTAAGAATAAGTCTTTCATTAACTAATTCTGCACACATGTCATTAAGAAATTATAACCATCATAGGTGTTAGTAAATAATGATAATAATAATATTTAGGATCCTGAAGTGGCTTAGGATCCTAAGTGCTCTTTGACATCCAGGATCCTTAGAGGATTGAGGATCTCGCCCCTAACAACTGCCCCCAAATTATTCCTGTGGAATATTGATGTTAGTTTATCCAATATTTAAAGGAATGATTTACATAATAAATAATTGAGTTATTAGATTTGAATTTCAAACCCTAATCAAATAGGATTTATCCGATCAATAATAATCATCACGTAGTCAAATCATATCCTCTTTCTTCTGTCACTAGGTTAAACAGGGGTATATAGCTGATTTTCTTTACTTTCCCCAAAATTTCTTTCGATTTTTTCTGATCATCTCTAAAGGTAATTTATTTTTCCCATCTTCCTTTAGTTTTTCTTTTCCAATCATGGGTAAGAAGGCAACTCGTTCTCGTGTCAGCTTTACTGCTCCCAATGAGAATGACTTCGTCGATCAGAGGATCCTGACCTATGATGAGGTCTATTCCTTTGACGATGAAGACATGTAGTTCCTTAGAACTAGCAGAGCTTTTCCTTCTAAACTAGTTTTTAGATCCTTTGAAGCTTCCATTTAGCCTGATTTTGTTTCACCTCTGTGGGTATGTTTCCCTGAGTATCCTTTCTCTTTGGGTTTGAAATATCCTTTCTCAGACATTGTTTCTGAGTTTTTTCAAGCCACTTAACTCTCATACATTCAATTTATTCCTGTTATCTGGAGGATATTATCTTGGATTGATCGATTGAATCAAACCTATTATAGAGAAATAGGTTTTTCTGAGTTGGCTTTTGTTTATGAACTATCTACCTTTGGAAATTTTTGTTTCTTGCCTAAGCTCAAATCCAATCAGTCTCCTCTTATCTTGAAATCGAAACACAATGATGGAGCTTGGAAGGAAAGTACTTCTTCATGAGGCGTGATTCTATCATTGGTTGAGATCTTTTGCCCAAAGCGTGGGTCCGAAACGGTAGGATCTATTTATTGATTTTAAGGATCCAAGGATTTACTTTTCTTATTTTGTTTGTTCCGATGTAGGTTTCAAGTTCAGAGAAGGTTTTTCTGTTGTTGAAGATACTAAGGATAAGGTCTCGAGTTTCCTATTTTTACTGGATGACGTTTGAGCGTTCAAGTTTGAGTGCCCTATCCTCTAAAAAGGTTCATCTATTACAACTTTAATGGCCACCGGTAAGGATCCTTTCTAGCTTATCTATTTATTTTAGGATCTTGAGCTTATAAGGACCCTTCATAATTTGTAGGATCTAAGGCTACTCGCTTCATTGCTTGATTTTCTTTGGTTGATCTTGAGGATGATATGTCTAGTGGCCTGCTTGTTGTGAAGAAGGAAAAGATCCCTCCATCTCTCCCTCCTAAGATGACTTAGTTCGATCTTGCTATGAAAACTCCTGCATCTCACAAAAGGAAACCCTCCGATGCATGGATTCATGAGAATATTGGAACAGATGCAGCATTAAGGAAGCTGATCTATTTCTCTCAATCCGTAAGAGCTTTTTCCTCTTTGAATTTACTTTTTACTTTTTACTTATCATCGTTTTTCTCATGTTGCTGACAATGTCTCCTGTTCTACTGAGGATCTTGAAGTCAAGCTTTCTCAAACCAAGCATGTTTTGAAAAAGTAGGAGGAGGTCAACAAGGAGCTTCTGGAAAGGGTAGAAAAGGTGTCCAAAGAAAAAGTTGAGAAGGAGTACGAACATGTGGCTGAGATGGATAAGGTCACAGCTGAGGTGAAATCTAGTGTCACGGTGGTTGTTTTGGAGGCGAAAATAAAACTCACGGAGGATCTGGGGAATGCGGGATCCTGGAATATGGCCGGATGACACGTGGCCTAATCCAAGTTAACTGGGGAAGCCTGTGAAAGCCAGTCAGGATCCTGTTCTACAACTGAAGGAAGGAGGAGAGAAGGATAAGATGAAGCTGGCTCCAGGTGATGGTGATCAATATGCAACTTAAGATTGATTTTTTTTAAAAAAATGTTAATAAAGTTGGGAATTTAAGACAATATTTTGACTCTCTTTTTTTGGGTTTGGTGGGCAATCCTTTTAGTCTATGGTCGCGTTATATTTCTATCTACGTGGTTGACTTGTTTGAGTGACATGTAGTACTAGGATCCTGAAAAGTTTAGTTCTTGCAAATAATCTTAGGAAATCATTAGGAATATGATAATTAGGAAAGATTACATTTACCAAGTAATTATTAAAGTAAGACTTTTTTCACAAAGCATCAACTTAAAACTTAGAAATCTGATAACCAAGAAATATCATTTATTTAGGACCCTGAAGAGTTTGGAATCCTCAAACTTTATTTAGAAAAATTTAAATATTTCTCAAAAGTTTAAAATAAGGATAAATAAAACCTGGTTGTTGCCCTTTGAGTATTTTTCTTATGCTTCGTATTTCTTCCTTGTTCTTTTCCTTAGAAAGGATTCTCAAACTTCAACTTCAAAATTTGTTGGGAATCGATCATAATTGAGAAAAAATATAGGATAAGTTCTTTAGTTTTGTTGTGTCATTGATAACTTCTAATAAGGGGATCCTTACCTTAGAGGTTCATCACTAAGGATCCTCGAAAAGGCCATAGATTGGTGATTTTTGGAAAGGTTTTTAACTTAGAAATGATCCTGAATCGGAAAGTACCTGAGAACAATGATAATTTTGTATGCCCTGCACACTATCTTGGGATGATCCCAATTTAAGTTAACATGATGGTGTTATATGCTAAATCACTAGGGAGAATCCTAATTGCATGATAACATGAGAATGTTATAAACCTTAGGTATTTCCTGGGGAAGATCCCAACTTGATGTAAAGTGTCAATGTTATAAACCTTAGGAATATCTGGGGAAGATCCAAACTTGAGATAACATGTCATTTTTATAAACCTTAGGAATCATCTGTGAAGGATCCCAACTTGAGATAACATGTCAATGTTATAAACCTTAGATTTTAACTTTAGTATCTAAACTTATGTTTAGAAATAAGAGGGTTGCCAAGTCACTGCAGCGTGAAATAACCCCCTTATTCACATCACATAGTTAGATAACATGTGTCCAAGTGAGGCATAGAAACCTTAACTCGTATGAAAGAGGTAATTAAATCTTTAAACCTTAGAGGGGATTAAGTAACCTTATTTGTTGGAGAGATGATCAGTCTCTATTCTTAGTTACTATGATACTTTTGTATTGCAATCGTTAAGAATCATAAAATGTTGTAGTTATGGGACTCTTTAGTTCTAGGGTCCTCAAATGTCAAGATCCTTGTATGTCAGGATCCTTGCTTCTTCATGTGTCAGGATCCTTAAGTCCCTGTGTACAACAAACATTAGCTAGGGGTGGGTGTTAGCCTAACTAACGCCACTCCAATGCTTAAGCCAATATTGTATTTAAGAAGAGTAAATAATAATAATATTTAAGGTAAAGAATACGTGAACCTCGAGTTTGTTGAAGAGTGACTAATCTTACTTACATATGATATGCTTTAAGATGTATAGCATTCCGAGATTTTGGTAAGATACTCCCATCGCAAGTAGCTAACCAATATGCCCCCTTTCCTGCTTCAGCACTATGAGATATGGTCCTTCCCACTTAGATGCCAGTTTAACCGCACTAGGATCCTTTGTGATTCGGAATGTTTTCCTTAATACCATGTCTCCATTATGGAATATTCTGACTTTTATATTCTTGTTGTATGCCTTGGTGATTCTCTGTTTATGAGCAGGGATGTGGATCTTGGCAAGATCCCTGAGTTCATCAATAGTATCAAGATCCTGGGCCAGGATCTTGTCATTGTTTTCTTGAATTTGAAGTAGGTATCTTGTTGTCGGGATCACTACTTTAGTAGGGATCATTTCTTCTGCTCCGAAAACCAAGGAATATGGGATTTAGCCTATGGCTACTTTGGAAGTGGTCCTATCTACCCATAGGACGAAAGGAAGTTCTACTGTCCATTTTCCTTTCTTTTCATCTAACCTTTTATTCAAGTTATTGACTATGATATTGTTACTAGATTCTGGTTGACCATTGGCTTGAGGGTGAACAGGAGTGGACATTCTCATTTTGATTGCCTAACTCATGAAAAAGTCTCTTGTCCTTTTGCTTATGAACTGGGATCCGTTATCGCATATGATTTTGGTAGGGATCCTAGAACTGGTCAAGATATTGCGTTTAATAAATGAGAATACCTCTTTGTATCTTACCTAAACAAAATCTTCGGCTTCTATCCACTTCAAGAAGTAGTCGGTCATCGCTAGACTGAAGAATTTTCCTCTAGGAGCTACTGGAAATTTGCCCACTATATACATCCCCCACTTCATGAATGGCCAAGGGGAGATGATAGGATGTAGAGATTATGCTGGTTGATGTAGGACGTTGATATGTCTTTGACAAGCATCACATTTTTAAGTATGTAGGAACGATATTTCTTCATGGTTGGTTAATAGTATCATGTTCTCAACACTCTGGAGCCTAAGGATATGCCCTTAGTGTGATTGTTGCAGTCTCCTTCTAGTATATCCTTTAGAACTTTTGCAGCTTCATGATATTCTTGCTAGCACATAAACATATCAGGTAGTGGCAAACCTAGATGAGTGTAATAAATACAATCATCTAACATACAACTCCTATTGGTGGGTCGGCATTGTGGTCGTATACCCACCGCTACTGGAAGTTAACTCACCTCGAATGCAGAAGCTTCCTGAAGAAATCCTTGTTGTTGCCCTATCCACTTCCTGAGCTATCAATACCAACCAATATACCCACTTAGCAATTGGTTCCCATACCAAAATACTTAATCCATGCATGGGGTAAAATGACCATTCAACCCATGGCCCAGTATGATCCGAAACTAAGGCCATAACCCAAACAAAAGCCCAACACTATAATATCCATAATCCATTCAATGGCCCAATGTTCCAAATTGGGCCCAGACCTTTCTAGTGGACCTTATACTAAAACCCAATATTCTCCTTAGTCAATAATCCTGATCCAAATGGCCCACGAAGGCTGATAACAACCTAGTCCAAGAATTGACCCAATCCTAGGCCCAAAAATGTGAAGTCCCTTTCTATATTGGGCCATAAGGCCCAATAGGCCCAACTATACCAATATTATCCCAAGATACATTCATATCTGACAACCCGCAAGTCTAGGCCCAAAACCATTAGGGCCCAAAAGGTCCAAAGTTCACTAAAGCCCAAGACCTCCTGAGAGCGTACGCCCATCGTACCTCTTTTGTACGCTTAACGTAATGGGAATAAGGGTTGTACGCACAACGTACAACATTATATGCCCAGCATACAGATGGATCATCCACAACATCCATTAAGTGCTTAATATTTGATCCAATAAGTCCAAATCACATATCTGAACTATACTTAATATCTAAACTCATAAAGTCACTGACTTGGTGACTTTGCATGTCCCAAACAAACCCATACTCCAAAAATGGCTTTCTACTTCCATAAAAGTGACCATAACTCAAGCATGAATCCATTAAGACCATCAAGATGGCAACTTTCTGCCTTAGGGACTCAAATAGCATCAAGGGTGGCAACCCCAAGCCTAAAAAACGGATTTGGAACCATAAAGCTCCATTCTTGGGACCAAAAGATCCAAAAACTCAACATAATAGATCTAAGCATTCAATCATCAACTTCAAAGCTTTATACCTTCATGAAGCTGAGAATGAGTCCTAAAATCCAGATCCCAAAGCTCCTTCTTGATTCCCATCTTTGCATCAAACTTCATCTTCTTGAAAATGGGTCAAACACCCCAAAAATGGACTCCATAAGCTTAAAATGCCACCATGGATGATATATGACGATTTCTAGGGTTTAAAGGGATGGAGGCTAAAGGTATCAGGGTAATTAGGTTATGATATAATAGCTTAAATAGGGTCCAAGACCCTAAAATAGGGTTTTGATCTGACTAGAGTACGCCCAGCGTACATATGGTACGCCCAACGTACTCCGGGGAACATTTTCGATTCTCCTGGTCAGTACACCAAACGTACTGCCTTCTTCACTAGTACGCCCCAGTGTACTCTTTGTGTATGCCCAGCGTACTCGGCTAAGCCTAAAACTACTAAACTTCCGAAGGCCATAACTTCTTCGTTATAAATCCGTTTTCAACGATCCTTATATCCACGAAAAGGTAACGAGAAGCCCTACGCTTCTATCAACTCATATATTCCTTAAGACCTTCTGAAAAAAAGTCCATTTTCCACGAAAGCCCAAACTAACACTTTACTGAAATACCCCTAGGCTCCAAAACACAAATCGAACATCCAGATCGCTTCTAATACATCACTCACACCCAAAATGGCCTAAATCTTACCCTCTCAAAAGCCATAATCCTTATGATGACCGACCTTTGGGTCACAACCTCAGACTAGGAGTCAATGCAGAATAGGGCGTTACAGGTACCCTCGCCATAGACAATCAGTTCTCCCCCACTTGGGGTTCGAACCATCACTCGCTGACCCTCGCAGTCAATCAGGGCATCGAAGTGACTAAGGCAATCCATACCCATGATCACGCACACTTCCCTATGGGAATCGAAATCAAGTCTATCGGGAAAGATACCCCGAAGATCTCTAACATGCAACCTCGAGAGATTCAAGAAGAGGAAACCCCATGTTCGTTGGCGATAAAGACTCTGAATGGACACTCTAACTCTCCTACTGGCACACTGAACTCCCTACTAAATATTTGAGAGACAAACGACCGAATCGCCCCTGTGTCAAATAATACCAATGCAGGTAAGGAGTTCACTAAAAACGTGCTTAACCAAGGTACAAACATATAAGCATAAAACATATATAATTAGTAAGGTAAGGGATAGAAACATACCAGCGACCACGTTTGGTGCTGCCCTGGCCTCCTCTGCTATAAGCTGGAAAGCACGTCCGTGCGCCTTCGAGGGCTCCAATATGCCCTTCCTACCGTTAGTAATCCTCAGTGTAGCAGGTGCGGGAGTCTGCACCGGCTTAGGGGCGAGCAACGGGCAGTTGGCATTAACATGGCCAATCTGCCCACAGTGGTAACGTAACCTCACACTCGGAACTGTGGGGAGGGGGCTAGCGACAATCCTTTTCATAATTTCCCTCCTTGCCACACTTGTGGCACCTGCTACCCAATTGAGAAACTCCAAAATGACCCTTTCCGTACTTTCCACAAGTGCGGCCGCGGTGACCTCCATTCCTAGAATCAGCAGTCTTGGATCGCTTCAGTGCCGGCTGTGACTGCGTTGGGGCCTGCCTCTGCTCCCATAGTTGTAACTCAATCTCCAGTCACGCCGCCTGAAGGCCTCCTGTAACTCCAGTAGAGTATTACATTGATGGGTAGCAACAAACTGATGGATTTCAGTCTTGAGCATGATCAGATAATGTGTCATCTGTGCCTGCTTAAAAGTAAACTCCAAGCAAAACATTGCCCTCTCCATGAACATATGGGTGATATCAGTCAATGTATCACCATACTGTCTCAACACCAAGAAATCCTGAGCTAGCCGTTCCTGCTCAACCAGTGGAATATAGCGAGCACGGAACATATTATTGAATTGCTCCCAAGTAACTGCAACTCCCTGGTAATCCAAATACGACCCAGTCACAAATCTCCACCAGTCCTTTGCCCCGGATCTCGGCAGGTTTAGGGCAAATCTGACCTTCTAGTCAGTAGGACATGAACACGTGAAAAGGTAGCCCTCCACGTCAGACAGACACCTCATGGGTCTGATCGGATCTTATGTACCATCAAATGTTGGGGGCTTCATGTTATCGAAGTTCTGGTACTAAAAAGCTCAACCAAATCCTCCCCTACTACTGTTACAATTGTTGTAGATGTTGCGGCAACCATCTCAACTAGGGCTGCACATCTGTCATCAAAATACTACATCATGGCGGTCTTAATAGACCCAAAGATCTCAGGAATCTGACCCTGGACAATCTCGACCACCTCCTCGTGAATGATCTCTCGGGCATGATCCTTTATCAATGTTGGCCTATCCTGACCGATGATCTCGGGTGCTGACGGGGCACCCATATCGCCTTGTCCCGATCCTGATCCAGAATGAGTCATTAAACACATCGTAACCACCATTATGAAATTACACCAGGAAGATATCAGATAATCCACATAAATAATAGGGAACCAACTCCCAACTAAACCCTAGGGGTTGTGTCTTCCTTGTTACGCGTAACGGTCCTATGCTTTCAGTAGTACGGGTCCATACTACCTTCCACACCTACCCATATTTGTCTCAAGTATCATCACAATAGCCTAACAATATACACATGCATGGTGATCGCTCGATCCTCACTCCTAGAGTAAGGCTAACTATCTCATAAATAGCCTACTGACCCCGCACAACTCAACCATCCATGAAACTTCCACCAACCCTTCAACACTAGTATATACTAGCCATACATAATGTTGGACCCTATAGACTTTCGAATACTTGATCGTACCCTAAGCCCTTCATCAAAAAAGAATAGGATATAAGGCTAAACAAAACATTCTTAGGCTATAAGATCTTAATTATGTATAGCCATGATGCATACACCAAGCAACTACAGTAATGATGTCAATTTCATATAAGGAAAACCCTAGGATACCATGCATCATATAATTAGGCATTCCTATCATGCAATTCCTGAAGATCCCTAGCCTAGTACTAGCATGCTGTTCTAACATATCTCAATATCAAATAATTACATGGTATTCTGGGGTTTACTTACTGGCTCCAGCCGAACGTACTCTCTGCATCCTCCTTTAATTACTTTAAAAACCTTTTTTAAAAATCATGTTGAAAATATTTTCCATAGTTTGAGACCGGATTCACAGAAGTGTTCCCCTAATTCACTCGAACCAAGGCTCTGATACCAACTTGTAACATCCATGAAAATCTTGCCAATTTAAATTAGAAACCAACAGTTATTACAAATTTGTTATCAAATAGTTCTACATCAGAGTATCCTAGTACACAAAGTCATAAAAAGTGAGGAGTTGTACGATCACGCCTTTTCTTTCCCACAATCATCCGAGGTACCTGAAACCAAAACTTAAACTGTAAGCCCGAAGCTTAGTGAGTTCCCCCAAAATATCGATACATAACAAATAATATGCATAATAACAGCATGTAATGGGTCCAAAGCTCTAAAGATTGGATTAACCCATGGCCCACAGTGTGATTTTGACTTGCATTTCGGGCCCACAACTTACATCTAGCTTGCCTTCGAGCCCACAACATAAGTTTGGTTTTGTTTTGAGCCCACAGCTTATAACTGGCTTACCCCTTCAGTACTAAGACTGTAATATAACTGATCAGCCTCAGTACGACTATGGCATGCTCCCATGGCCCTCAGATCGCAACTGGAATGCTCCAATACCCTAAAGCCTTTGGCATGAGTCTGGTATACCACTCGATCCTCAGCTCGTATCTGGTATGCTAATGAGTCCTCAATATGAGTCTAGTATGCTCTCACGGCCCTCAGCTCAAATCCGGCATACTCCAGGGTTTGTTGGTCACCGCACGAAGCAGTTCAACCTCAACGCTACCCACACAACATGTCTACATATACAACTAATTGCACATATAGATAATAAAACAGTAACACAAGTAGTCCTACATATCTACCAAACCGGCATAGCAAACTAGCATGTATAACTATCTCATACTCAACATATCATTAACTACTGGGATATCAAATCCAATGGCCGGCATTGGTGCCTTCGACCCCTTAGTATAGTGAGGATAACTCACCTCAAAAATGTCGAACTGTCGTGATAAGCTTAAACCCTCGAATCACAGCCACAAACTCCACCACCTATATTCACCATAAGACCACCTCCATAAATTTCCACTTTACTAAAATACCCTCCAGAAGTCAAAAAAAGTCAAGGTTCACGGTCAAAGTCAACAGTCCGTGTTGACCCAACTCGTCGAGTGCAGCTAGAAACTCGTTGAGATTTCTTAAGAATTCAGAAGTCACCCAAAACCCTAATTGACTCATCGAGTTTCTGTGACAACCCGAAATTTTCTATACTATACAGTCAAACACTTCATAGAGAGTCAAACTCATTTCTGCTACCTTTTAGCACGTTTGGTATCCGTTTGAGAAATTCTAAGCTTTAATCCTTCAAGTTGTAATCATAGGAGGGTATTAACTTTTCTATCCAAAATTGATATCATTCTCTAAATATAGTTTAGGCTTGCATCAACCTGAATGTCCTCTAGATATACTACTAGCTTCTCATGGCTACACACTTCCTCAGCTGAGACGCATGGAAGGTGTTATGAATCTGGCTCAACTCTGCAGGTAGCTCCAATCAGTAAGCTACCTTATCCACTCGGGCGATCACCCTGAAAGGACCAATGTATCTAGGTCCTAGCTTGCCCTATTTCCTGAATTAGATCACCCCTTTCCATGGGGATACCTTCAGGAGGAAAAAATATCTGACCTAGAACTCTAGCTCATATCTTTGCCGGTCTGCATAACTCTTCTGGCGACTCTGGGACGTTAGTAACCTCTGCCTGACCTGCTGAATCAGCTCGGTCATCTTGAGCACTATCTCAGTTCCACCCATCACTCTCTGTTCTACCTCTCTCCAACAGATGGGAGTCCGACACCTCCTCCTATATAAGAGCTCAAAGGGAGGTGTACCAATACTGGAATGGTGGTTGTTGTTGTATGAAAAATCAGCCAAGGGCAAATAAGAGTCCTAACTTCCACCGAAGTCCATAACACATGCACACAACATGTCCTCAAGCGTCTGAATTGTCCAGTCACTCTAGCCATCTGCCTGTGGGTGGTATGCAGTACTGAAGTGAAACTTGATACCTAATTCCTCATGAAACTTCTTCTAGAACCTGGAATTAAAGTGCACATCTCGATCTCACACTATCGATGTCGGCACTCTATGTCGTGCTACCACCTCTCTCACATAAATCTTAGACAATTTCTCTGCAGAAGAGCTCTCATTGATGGCTTGGAAGTGAGCACTCTTCGTCATCCGATCTATAATCACCCATATTGCATCAACCCCACGCGAAGTCCTCAGTAACTTGGTGACAAAATCCATAGAGATTTGTTCCCATTTCCACTGGGGAATCTCTAGAGGCTGCAACGGGCCATGTCGACTCTGGTGCTTTGCCTTAACCTGGCGAAAATTCAAGCACCTCTCAACTACCCATGCCACATCCCTCTTCATACAGGGCCACCAGTAATCTCTCTTCAGATCCAAATACATCTTAGTGGCCCTCGAGTGGATCGAGAATATCGATCTATGTGCCTCCTCCATCAGTATGCACCGAGCTCCACCCGTATATGGTACCCATACCTGCCCAAAGAAAGTCATAAGTCCCCGACTATCCATCTCAAACTCAGAAACTTGTCTGATCACTCACTCCCTCTTGCTGTTCTCCAGTCTCACGGCCTCCACCTGGGCCTCTCGACCTTTTGAGGTCCCTTAAGCTCAAAGGTCCAAGCTTTATCAAGCTAGAGGAGAGATTTTACGCTTAGGACTCTAAATGGAACTTGTTTTGGCATTTCAATTTGTAACTGCCATGCATGGACGTAAAGCTTGCAGCTTTACGTGGTATCTCAGCCTTGGGAGGCTAGATCTAGAGTTTGGGGTTGTAACTCAACCTTAAAACACCTGAATGATAAAATAGACTTAATGGACTCGATGTGTTAAGTTGGATTTTTGAGACATTTCTGAAGGAACGAGGGGACTCGACGAGTTACATAGATGCACTTGACGAGTCGGGTCAACATGGGTTGTTGACTCGAGTGTTGACTTCTGTTGACTTTAGGGTTTGGTCAAGATAGAGATTATTGAGACCATGGGGGTGGTAAAATGGTCTTTTACCCATCCCAAACACATCTCAAATCGGAGCACTCATTGCTCTATGACTCAAGGCATCGGCTACACATTAGCCTTACCCAGATGATACAAGATCTCGCAGTCGTAGTCCTTCACCACATCCAAACACCTCCTATGTATCATATTTAGGTTGGGCTGATCCATGAGGTACATCGGGCTCTTATGGTCTATGTATATGGTACACCGGACTCCATATAGTTAGTGGTGCCAGATCTTGAGGGCGAACACCACCACCCCCATCTCCAAATCGTGGGTAGGATACCTCATCTCATGAGGGTTCAACTTGCTCGATGCATATGCTATCACATGTGCCCTCTGCATCAACACTGCACCTATCCCAGATATAGATGCATCACAATAAACTACAAAGTCCTCTACTCCCTCGGGAAGGGCTAACACTGGAACTCCGCACAATCTCTGGCGAAGAGTCTCGAATGAGGCCTGCTGCTCGGGCCCCCAGGAAAAAGTAACACCCTTATGGATCAATCTGGTGAGAGGAAAAGCAATCTTGGAGAAATCTATGATAAACCTATGATAGTAGTAGGCCAAACCTAGGAGTTTACTCGATGAGTCGGAGGACCCAAACTCAACGAGTAGGGGCTGGAAAATGAAACCCTAATTTTTAGGGCTTGCACCCTACTTAAAGGACCTTAAGTCCCTTCCTCCAGTCCTTTACCACCCTCTTGACAGCCAGAAGAAACCCTAATCTATATTACCTTGTTCTTGAGTGTTTGTGAGGTGTAAGGAGTGATTTTGGTGCATGTTGTGAAGTATAAGAATATTGGAGCAAAAAGGAGCCTGAGAACCTGACTCTACTTCGTCTTGGCTTCATTTTGAAGGTAACAAGTCATTATCTTGGTTTATCTCTAGGTAAATCTCTTTATATTTGGGTTTAGGGCCATATTTATCACATTTGGGAGTCATTTCGAGTATTGGGACAAGATCTGAAGTTGTAACTTTAGATCTGGACTCCCCTTGGCCTCTATAGCTATAAAGCTATGAGATTTGGCAATCCTGGGCATTTCCCTATGATTTCACCTTTCCCTTAGTCTAGTATTGGCATTTAGGACCATCCATGCACGTAAAGTTTGCAACTTTCCATGGAAAGCATGTCCTAGGAGGTTAGATCTGCAATATGGAGCTTTAGGGTGGCTTAAAAACATCTGTATAAGTAATGGACTACATGAACTCGATGAGTCACTTAGCCCACTTGGCAAGTCGGATGAGGGTTTCCTGTATTTGATTTTGTATGAACTCGGCGAGTCACCAAGAGGACTCAATGAGCCAGTTAGGGCTTTCCCTGATATCTGGACACGCATGAACTCGACTAGTTGTTTGGAAACTGTCACACCCCCAAAACCAGGAATGGCGGAAACGTTCTTGGGTGGAGGACTTCATGTACAGTATCAAAACAATGAATAGTAGTAAACAAATAACAACATCATCCATTGCATTAATAATATAATTTTAATACAAGTGTCATGACATGTTTAATAGACACTAAAGTATGAATAAAAAATGAAAGAAAGTCATTTGAAGAAATCTATTTGGTAAAACAGTTAACGTATAATAAATCCATTTGCGTCCTCCCATCTCATAACTGCCTCAATCTTGGCCGGGTTGACCAATATCCCATTCTGATTAACAAGGTGCCCCAAGAATTGGACCTCTCGTAACTAGAAGTCACACTTGGAGAATTTGGCGTAAAGCCTCTCCGCCCTCAATACTCTAAGAATCTCCCGAAGATGCTCTGCGTGCTGCTCTCTAGACCTCGAGTACACCAGAATATCATCGATGAACACGATTACCGATCGATCCAACATGGGCCTGTACACCCGGTTCATGAGATCCATGAACATTGTCGGTGTGTTGGTGAGTCCGAAAGGCATCACTACAAACTCGTAGTTCCCATAACGATTCCTAAAGGCCGTCTTCTGGATATCCTCCTCGCAAACTCTCATCTGATGATATCTAGATCTCAAATCAATCTTGGAAAACCAAGATGCCCCTTGCAACTGATTGAATAAATCGTTGATCCTCTATCATGGATAACGGTTCTTTACCGTTAGCTTGTTCAACTCCAAAAAATCGATGCACATCCGGTGTGAACCATCCTTCTTCTTGACAAAAAAGGATCGGTGCTCCACTCAGTGAGCTACTCGGTCTGATAAAACCTTCCCCAGCAACTCTTGGAGCTGTGAGGATAACTCCTGCATCTAGAGTGATGGAAGGCGATAAAGTTCCTTGGCAATAGGTGTCGCACCCGGAACCAAATCAATCCAGAACTGCACCTCCCTCTAGGGAGGCACACTCGGCAAATCCTCAGGGAAAACGTCCTGGAACTCGCACACTATCAGAACCTCGGAGATAGAACTCAACCTCTCTACAGCCACCTGGATATCCATCACGTACGCCAAAAAGGCCATACAACCCTGCTATAGACTCTGTCTCGCCCTGACAGTAGAGCATCCAGATCTAGTACCCTCGCCATACACCATAAGCACTCCCTCACTAGGGTCTCATGTGGTCACCATCTAACGGTCACAATCGATCACCTCTCCAAACCGACTCAACCAATCCATACCCACTATGACACAGACATCCCCCATCGCTAATAGCACCACATCTATCAGGAAATCGACACCAAAAATCTCTAGTACTCATCCTCGGAATACATCAGTGGCAAGAACCACATGCTCGTCGGCTATAGAAACCCTCAGAGGCCGACTCAATGCCTCGCTACTGATGTGATGACTAAAAGCTAGAGACACAAAGGATCGACTTCCACCCGAGTCAAATAACACCAAAGCAGGTACACAACTCACAAGAAAAGTACCTATATACAACACAGTATAAGCACAACAAATCTCAAAATAAAAGGAATAAGAAAATACGTACCAACCACGACATCAGGTGCTACTCAGACCTCCTCCGTTGTTAGTTGAAAAGCTCTCCCATGAGCTCTCGATGTCTCAACCTTTACTGGCCGACTATCAATAGGACGTAAAGCAACAGGTGCAGAACCCTGAGCTGAGGACACTCGGCCTTCCAATGGCCGATCTGGTCGCAGTTAAAGTAAACTGCAATCCCTTTAGGGAAATCCTTCGCCATGTGCCCCTCTTTGCCATATTTGTAGCAAATCCCTGCCCGACATGTTCCCTCGTGACTCTTTTCGCACTTTACACAAGTGCGGCCCTTCTGGCCCCAAACTATCGTATCAGCGGGCTTTGCCCACTTTGTCACTGGCTGCGACTGTATCGATCTCCTATCTTAACCCCGGGAGTGCTCCTCTTCTCTGGTCTGCAACTCTAGCTCAATCTCCCTCCTCTTGCCATTGGTCTGAAGATCAGCCAATGCCCGGTATGATGAGTTCACCATGAACTCCCATATATCCCTCCTCAGTATGCTCAGATATCGGCTCACATGTGCCTGCTTAGTAGACACGTGCTCAGGGTAAAACAACGCTCTATCATGGAACATCCTGGTGATCTCAATCATAGTTTTTGTCTTCTGCTTGAAAGATGAAAACCACTAGGTTAACCGTTCCCTCTTCACCGGGGGAACATACTCGTCTTGGAACAACTAGGTAAATCTATCCCCTGTTACTGCAGCATGATCTGCAGGAGTAAAGTTGGTTGTCACGAACTTCGACCAGTCCTTCGCTCCCAAGCGAAGCTGGTTTAGTACAAACCATACTCTCAGGTGCTCGGGGTATGAAGACGTGTAAAAAACCCCTCAATGTCAAAGATCCATCTCATAAAAGCAATAAGATCTTGTGTCCCATCAAACTCTGGTGGCTTCATATTGCTGAACTTCCGGAACAACAACGAGTCACCTCCCTGTGGCCTAGCAACAACAGCAACCTCAGTAACATCAGCATATCGCTCATCAAATATCTCAATCAATGTGGTCTTAATAGACCCAAACATCTCCGGTATCGCCTCTCGGATAGCTGCGGCCACCTCCTCATGAATGATCTTGCGGATCTCCTCGTCACTGACACTACTGCTCTTGGGGTTGTGGCGCGTACCCACCATGATGTCTCTGAAACACAACATGAAAATCATCATAGACTTGTTCGAGCATACTCACACTTGATTTCCCACCCCTACATGCTCCTTAGTACCCTAAGGATTCTTAGTTGGGTTGCATACAGATCTGGTGCTTTCAGTAGTACGAGCCCAATACTACCTTCCACAGCAACCTGTAGTTACCCCAAGTCTTCCTCCTAGGATCCCAATTCACGAGTACTCTATCTCTTATGGGGCTAACCTACCTCTGCATGATGAGTTGGGGGCAACCAACTCGTCGAGTAGGTCCATAGATATGTCATATAATGCCTAAAACTTGTACCTGGGAGTCGGTGTGTTACAATAATCTTCTGATTCAAGATCCCAATTTCTTATTTAAGCTCAATAGTCTTCTGATCTTCATCATTGGATCTCTCTGCACCAATAGTTATTTCTTTACCCTTGGGTGCAGGTCAACATTTTTTGAGCAAGAAACATGGCAACTCTTTTAGAAGTGACATCATGCGCAGGTAGAAGAGCTGAAGAGCATCCTGGTTTAAAAGATTTTTGAGCAAAACTAGGCCCCTCATGCAAAATTGGGCTTTCATCTAGAACCGATTAGGCTGGTTCAGTGGTTGTGGTTGGCTGTTGTGCTGGTTTTGTTTGTTCTCTGATGAGCACTCCCGACCTAGGATCAACATGTTTTTGTTTTAGTGGTAGTTGGGATGCTTGAGACTCTTCAATATCACTTTTAAATGAAATAATGTTTGGAGTTGCAATTGCTCGGGGAGGCTTCCTTGCAGTTGAATCCAATCGAGCAATAACCTCTGTCATCTGAGTGGGCGTTTGAAGTGGCAGCTTGAGAATGTTTGAATCTCCCTCAGTCTCTGTTGGAGAAATCACAATGGCATTGACTTTATCATTCTCGAAAAATGAATCAATATCATCATCACTACGCTCAAAATCAAACACAAAATCCTCATCATTAAATCTCACTGTATCGCCCTCTTCATCATCACCTTCACTACCATCATCATCATCAACGAGAATTGGCACAAGCTCCTCTGCCACAATTTCCACAGAAGGAGTGACAATAGAAACAACCTCATTCTCAGGAATAGGAATACTCTAAGCTTCGGCAATTGGAACATTTTCTAGTTCAGCAGCTGGAATATCTTGAAAAACTGGATGTTCTTCAATCCCAGCAAAATTTCCATATTTCACTAAGGGCTTGTTCCCCTTAACATGATCTTTGAACCCTTGCGATTTTGTTTCATTAAACCGAAGGAATTTGGACCCAAAGACTTCATATCCAAGGTTTCACCCGTCCTTTCCAAATCAGGATGTTGATCATCGAAGATCATCTGTATAAATGTTGGATACATCAGGAACACATCCTTATTTTTCCACCACAGGTTGCTCTTTATCTCATTAAACACGAACTTAGAAAAGTTGAAGTCCAAATCCATAATAAGAGCAATAATGGCACCAATAGATGATTTTGAGATCTCATCAGCTCCCATTTTCCTGCCTAAAATGCAGATTTCAAAAGTGTGAGCTAGGAAGCACCAGTAGGGAGGGAGCAACTTCTTCAAGGTTGGAGGAAAAGTTCTTTCATAGTACATCCGTTCAAGAACCTCCTTAATCTGATCAACATATATCTCAATTAGGAATCCTGGCTGATCTCCAAATCTAAGAACTTCACGAATGGTTTTCTCTGATACAATAATCATCTTCTCCTTGACTGTTGACTCTACAGTGCCTGCGTCATCTGCTCCTACTTCATTAATAGAATCCTTATTCCAGAACTCCCTCACTAGGTCTTTATAAATGAAAGGATTCACTCGAAGAGCATGAGTGATCATGTATTGTTTAGACCATGAACCATATACCTAAACTCATGATGGTTCTGTGGAGGGTCAGAAAGACATCCAATAATGTTGTAAGAGTCATAAAACGAGCCAAGTGGGAAAAGAAAAATTAAATAAATAAAATTAATTTTCTCAAAAATTGATATCGATCAACTGAGGTTGATTTCGGTCAACCAAAGTCAAATAAAATTGAATTTGGTCAAAATTAAATCAATTGCGGTCAAAAATCATTGAGAAGAGAGGTTCGTGTTAGGTGTGTATAGTAGAGGGTCTAGGGAAAAGACCCATGACTTCTGATCATTGGGTGACAGGCCAACAGGGCCGGAGTCAGCGCAACATGTATGGGAAAGTGCACAAGGGAGTTTGTCGCTCCAAGGGTTTAGGCTGCTACAGGTGTGGCAGGGTTGGTCATATCAGTTAAGGGTGATCAGTATTCCTCTAGATGTTGCAGGTATGTCGTCTTCTTATGCTAATAGATGAATGTTTGGGATACGTATCGCCTTGGGATTGTGAGTGAGTTTGGATAAGTTAGATCTCGGGTCGGTTTTCTGTTAGTGTTTGGGCTATCAAGGATCATATATGCCATCCTTTATGCCGAAAAGTCCTTGATGAACCACAGAGGGATGCATTTTACGGAGTGGGTTTCACGTGTACCGTTATCATTCCAGATCTTCATCAGGATTTGTGCGGGTATTATTTAGAGGATATTCGGTCAGGTTTAGAGCGCTAGATCTCCAATGAAGTTAGCATTCAGTGGTTCTATCATGGTTCAGATATTGTCGACAATTGTCTATGGATGAACTTTGGAGTTTAAGGCACTACCGTTACTAGGAAAGGACTGGTAGCATGAAGATGGTAATGTCAGTTGCGGGTGTTATATGCACAGGTGGTTGGTCATTGGATGTTCAAGAAAATTGTATTTTCACATATGCGGTGTTTGGTTAGAGTTCAGTGGTGTTGCAAGATTGGAAGTGGGAACGAGGATTTGTCAGTCAGTGTGAAGATTAAGGCCTTCAGTTGACAACATGGGGGATGGATTGAGGTGTCAAATCGAACCAGATTTCCAAAGTACTCATCAAGATTTCTGAGGATGGGCGATCTTAAGGTTTGATGATAATTGATCGTTAGCATTGGTAAGCTCAGATTGTCGACAGTAGACTATTAGGAAGTAAGAAGGATTGGGAATCCTTCAATTCTCATGTACTGTGAAGACTTGGTCGAATCTAAGTAGGGGAGAGACTTTTGTAAGTTCTCCAAATGTGAGTTCTGGTTGCGCGAGGTGTAATCTCTTAGGCACCTTGTCAACCAGAAGTTTATTCTGGTGGATCCGACCAAGATACGGGTCGCGAAGCAGTGGGAGATTCCGAGGTCTCCAACTGAGATTCGAAGTTTCCTAGTAGGTTATTTCCGAAGATTTATACGATACTTCTCCAAGATTGCGGTTCCTTCGACCCGACTGACCAAGAAATCGGTGGCCTTTTGCTGGGGGGAGGGGGTATGAGCAGCAAGCAGCCTTCGAGACTCTCAGACAGCGGTTATGCGAGGCACCGATTCTCACCTTGCTAGAGGGTATAGATGATTTCATGGGTTACTGTGACTCTTTAATCACGGCCATGGGTGCGGTATTGATACAGTGGGGTCACGTAATAGCAGGTTTCGGGAACCAAGTTAGAGTTCCAGTTAGAACTCAAGTTCAGTGGTGTGTTAGGTCGAGTGCATGTTTGACCCGGTTTGGAAAGTGTTGTAAGACTATGGAATAGTTGTAACATTCAATAGTGGTCAGTTAGCATGGGAAATGATGTAAGACTGCGGTAGCCGTAGCATTCACTAGGTTTGTAGATGGCATGAGCATGTTGTTGGAACGCGAAAGGAACCGTAGCACCCACCAGTTCGAGTGTAGTAATGAAGATATGGAAATCCACGGATAGGATTTTGGAATTAACCAAAGGGATTAGATCTAGTTGAGCTAGTGATAAGGCTGTAGGAACGCCACTACATTTATAAGATCATGGAAGCAATAGACTAATTAAGGACGTGTGAGATAAGGCTACCATTGGTCAGGTAGCAATCACTTTTAGCCTTGGATTCAGGATTCGACACATGGACCCGATTGGTTAGATCAAAAGGTTGTTAGAGCCACAATTGCATGATAACCAGTGGCAACTAGTCCATAGAAGGATTTCGTTCATAAGTCGTGTGATGCGACTAAGTGGGAGTCCTTTGGCTTTGCAGCTGGGATGGAACCCAGTATTTCAGATGATTGGCAAGAGAATTGAGACCCATGAAGTCTCGATAGCTTTTGGAAAGCATCCATGTGGCAACATACTGCTTCAGTCAGTTCAGTGTTTCTAGTAGTTTCAATGTTTGGATAGTATTAGTATTAGTGTTTTAGGTTGCAAGTACGGACGGAATAGTTGGTTGAGTGGGAAGTGACAAGTCACTCACAGCAGGATTATCTAGGCCCTCTGTCGAGTATAAGTTTGATGTTGTGGTATGTGGTTAGCGATTTTTTTCCGTTCGAGACATCAATGTGATTAGGGATTGGAAAGCAAGTGGGTTTGGTTTTATTTGAGAGAGCGAGAATTCGGTCTTCACCTGGTTTGAAGAGTTATTCTAAGGATCCATTGAGTGCTCAGAGTTGGAAGGATTATGACTGGGATGCCATCAGTGAGATCCTGATAAGGAGTTGTTCAACATAGGTGAGTTGTCAGGAAGTCAGGCCATTATAGATTTCAGGACTCAGGAAGTAAAATGAGTTGCAGGATTGAAGTTTCGGGTGTTAATTATGGGATAAGAGGTTTGGTTCGGGTTCCAATTGCCTTGGGAGGGCCATGGACGGCACAGAATAATGGTTGTACCCCTTCGAATGTCAGGAATAAGTACTTGATGGTTCAGGACAGGTCGTTGGTTGTTGTTAGGAGCATAGTGCTCACGGTTGATCTTCCTCGGGATGGAAGTTTCAGTTTGGGGCTTCGGTTGTATTCCTCAGATAGTTGTCTTGAGGCGAGTGATGGTAATGAATGATTTCGAGGACAAATCTAATTTAAGTGGGGGAGAGTTGTAACGTCCTGTTCTGAATTGACTCCTAGTCTGAGGCTGTGACCCAAAGGCCGATCGTCATAAGGATTATGGCTTTTGAAAGTGTAAGATTTAGGCCATTTTGGGTGCGAGTGATGTATTAGAAGCGATCTGGATGTTTGATTTGTGTTTTGGAGCCTAGGGGTATTTCGGTAAAGTGTTAATTTGGGCTTTTGTGGAATGAACTTTTGTTCGGAAGGTCTTAAGGAAGATATCAGTTTATAGAAGAGTAGGTCTTCCCGTTACCTTTCGTGGATATAAGGATCGTCGAAAACAGATTTATAACGAAGAAGTTATGGCCTTCATAAGTTTAGTAGTTACAGGCTTAGCCGAGTACGTTGGGCGTACACAAGGAGTACGCAGGGCATACTAGTGAAGAAGGCAATACGTTGGGCATACTTTTGGACTACACTGGGCGTACTAACTAGGAGGATTGCGAATGTTCCCAGGAGTACGTTAGGCGTACCATATGTACGCTGGGCGTACTCCAGTCAGATCAAAACCCTATTTTAGGGTCTTGGACCCTATTTAAACTCCTTATCTCATAACCTAACCCTAATACCTTCAGCCTCCATCCCTCTAAACCCTAGAAATCATCATATATCATCCATGGTGGCATTTTAAGCTTGTGGAGTCCATTTTTAGGGTGTTTGACCCACTTTCAAGAAGATGAAGTTTGACACAAAGATGGGAATCAAGAAGGAGCTTATGGATCTGGCTTTTAGGACTCATTCTCAGCTTCATGAAGGTATAAAGCTTTGAACTTGACCATTGAATGCCTATATCTATTATGTTGAGTTTTTGTATCTTTTGGTCCCAAGAATGGAGCTTTATGTTTCCAAATCCGTTTTTTAGGCTTGGGGTTGCCACCCTTGATGCTATTTGAGTCCCTAAGGCAGAAAGTTGCCATCTTCATGGTCTTAATGGATTCATCCTTGAGTGAGGGTCACTTTTATGGAAGTAAAATTCCATTTTTGGAGTTTGGGTTTGTTTGGGACATGCAAAGTCACCAAGTCAGTGACTTTATGAGTTTAGACGTTAAGTATAGCTCAGATCTGTGATTTGGACTTATTGAATCAAGAATTAAGCACTTAATGGATGTTGTGCATGAGCCGTTTGTATGATGGGCGTACAATGTTGTACGCTGCGTGTACAACCCTTTTTCCCAGTACGCTAAGCGTATATAAGAGGTACGCTGGGTGTACGCTCTCAGGAGGTCTTGGGCTTTAGTGAACTTTGGACCTTTTGGGCCCTAATGGTTTTGGGCCTAAACTTGCGGGTTGTCGGATATAAATGTATCTTGGGCTAATATTGGTATAGTTGGGCCTATTGGGCCTTATGGACCAATATAGAAATGGACTTCACATTTTTGGGCCTAGGATTGGGCCAATTCTTGGACTAGGTTGTTGTAGGCCTTTGTGGGCCATTTGGGTCATGATTATTGACTAAGGAGAATATTGGGTTTTAGTATAAGGTCCACTAGAAAGGTTTGGGCCCAATTTGGAAAATTGGGCCATTGACTGGATTATGGACATTATAGTGTTGGGCTTTTGTTTGGGTTATGGCCTTAGTTCCGGATCATACTGGGCCATAGGTTGAATGGTTATTTTACCCCATGCATGGATTAAGGATTTTGGTATGGGAACCAATTGCTAATTGGGATATTGGTTGGTATTGATAGCTCTGGAAGTGGACAGGGCAGCAGTAAGGATTTCTTTGGGAAGCTTTTGCATTCGAGGTGAGTTACCTTCCAGTAGCGATGGGTCTATGGCCATAATGTCGGCCCACCAGTAGGAGTTGTATGTTAGATGATTGTCTTTGTGATATTCATCTAGGTTTGCTATTACCAGATATGTTTATGTGCTAGCATGATTTGTTATATGTGATAGTGGTAGTAGGAAGAGAATAGTCCCCAAGTTCGGTTGTTAGGACGAAGGGTAGGTCGGGCACCCCAGAATTGCCTGACAGTATGGTTACACTATGATATTATGTGGTAGTACTAGGAGGTAAAATAGTCCTCGTATGTCGGACGTAAGGACCGACGAGTAAGTTAAGCCTCCTAGAACGGCTTGACCTGGGTAGGTCAGGCACCCCAGAATTGTCTGGAAGTATATGTTTGTTATATTATTACATGGTAGTAGTAGGGGGTGAAATAGTCCCCTGTGGTCAGGTGAAATAGACCGACGGGTACGTTAAACACCCCAGAATAGCATGACCTAGGTAAGTCAAGCACCCCAGAATGGCTTGACCTGGGTAATTCAGGCACCCCAGAATTGCCTGACATTATGTTATTGTATGGTGTGTGGTATGATGGGGGAACTCACTAAGCTTTGTGCTTACGGTTTTCAGTTTTGATTTCAGGTACTTCGTTTTCAAAGGAAAGGATTCGGCTCGATCGCAGCGCATCACACCATGGTTTTCCGCACTTGAGATCTTTGGGATTAGACTCAGATATAGTTTTATGATAACATGTTTTAATTATTGACACTTTTGTTTTGACATGTGCTATTAATATGAATGTTTTTATACTGATGGTTTTATAAAATAACTTAATTAAAACAAAAATTTTGGTCTTGAATTTTGGGATGTTACAGTAGCAGATTGGGAGGGTTTTGTTTAGCTGCCAGTGCTCGATAGTATATTCAGCACGGGTGTGCGGGTTATCTAGCAACTTGACAGGATGATTTATTATGAGAGAATAGATATTATTAATATATTATGAGAATAATATAAGGAATAATAATATTGTTATTTGATTAATATAAGTCATAGATTAATTAGTATTAATTTGGTGACCTAAAGAGATCAATTAAATAAGAGGGTATAAACTGTCAATTGTTTGATAGTTATACTTTGGGCTATGAATCCTTAAGAGATAGGGTTTAGACGATTTCTAGGGCTAGGATAAGCCTCAAATCGTCCAAGGATTATCTAAGGAAAGGATTAGGATTGCTTAGGGTTTAAGTTATCCAATTAGGGTTTAAGGGTGAAACCCTAGGAGCCTTACAAGTATAAATAGACCCCTAAGGATAGGGAAATCGGCACCTCTTCTACAGCAAGGAAACCCTGGCCAATTTCCTCCTCTCTCCTCTCTCCCAAATCATTCTCTTCGCTAGTTGGTGTTTGTAAGCCATTAGAGGAGTGACAATTGTGACTCTAAAGCTCCAAGAACAAGAAGATCAAACAAGTGTTTCAAGGTAAGCTTCTAACTCTGGTTTTGTATTGTTCTTATACCTAATTAGCCATTAGAAGTCTTGGATTCAATGCATGTTTAATTAGAGAAACCTAGATCCAAGCATTAGGGTTGGTATGTGCACATAGGAATGTTCATATGACCAAAACCCATCAGTGGTATCAGAGCCTAGATTGGTTTCTATTAAATTGTTGCTTGATTGTTTGAATCTTACCTGCAAAATTCGAATTTTGTGATTCTGAGTCATGGACTCGGCGAGTTGGCCTGACTCGGCGAGTCCAGAGTGGGTACTCGGCGAGTTCGAGCGTCAGGAAGAGCAAAAATCGGGATTTTTCCATATTTATGTTATGGAAACTTACCTTTATCATATTAGATCAACCCAAATCCGGTTTTATGATATATATGACTATATTTTTGATCTAATTGAAGATATTTATCAATTAAAATATTTAATTTCCTTATATGATCATTATTAATTATTTTAATTAAATTGGTAATTGTTTTTCAAGAAATCATAAATAAATCAAATATGGATAATTATGTGATTAATTGTTAATTTGAATTATTTGTTATTTGATCCTTTATGTTTTAAATGTTTAAAACTTGCCCGCAAGTTTTGAAATTTATGTTTTGTGATTAAAAGTTTAATTTAGAGAATTTAAATTTCAAACCCTAGAATTTTACAAGTTTAAAATCCAACCCTATACTAATATAATATTACAAGATTAATATCTATATATGTATAACTTAAATGCTAGTCTTACCGTTACTATGTCTCATTCACGAAGCCAGTCTATAAGGTGGGTATAAGGTTGCGGCCTATAAAATGGCGCTTAATGGGTGTACACTCACACCCACTGCTTGGTTGATCGGTGGAGGGTCGTTAGCCGAACGGGTAGGATAGGGCAACCTCATCCTCTCATTAAAAGTATAATATGAAATACAAAGTAACTACATGTTTTCTTAAAAATTCCCAATCTTAGTTACTTTAGGAAAAGTGAATTGATGCAATCCCATGAAATTACACTTTGCACCTTGCTAAGAAGTTAGTGGAGCGTGTGTGGTTTACCGGTACACTAATTGGTTCTAAGCGAAGGTGGCAAAGGGTGATTCATTGTTTATCATAGTTCGATGGAGCGTGTGTGGTTTACCGGCACATCGAATAGGTGGTCGTTACAATGAAGGCACCATGTGAATTTGCATGGTAATTCACACCCGCTTTGTGATCCTCGGTATCCCAGTCACAAACAAGAGGGGCATATCGAGATTTAAACATGCCGTTGAAAAGTTTCAATGAATCTCATCCAAACCTAGGAATTCTCAATACATTTAGGACTTAAAGTTATGTTTTTCATGGTGGAGAATTAGTGAATCTTCATTCACTTACCTTCAAATTGTTTGCATATTAGATTACGGCATCCCTTTTCTAATGTGTAAATATTGTTGTTGGATCCTAGCCCTAATTTTTCTTATGGGTGATAATTAGGGATTCATATTCTAATCTATCTTTGTCCTTTCTATTTGTAGATGTCGAACACTAACAACGCTGCTGCTAGTTCATTCACTTTGATGAGCCTTTGTCAAAAGGTCACCTTCGATGGAACGAACTTTAGCGAATGGATAAGATAGATTCGCACGATTGCTCGCTATGAAGATAAGGAGTATGTCCTCGATGAGAAGCTCGAGAAAATCAACCCTGAAATTGCTACTCCGGCCGAGGTGACCGCTTTTGAAACAAGCGTGATGCAATGAAGGTACATTGCATCATGATCGCCACTATGAACTCCAAATTCCAAAAGTCCTACGAGGACATGTATCCGTACAAAATGCACCAAGACTTGTTGGAGATACCATCAAAACGTGAGACAAGAGTGTTATGAGATTTTCACTAACATGATCTCCGCTAAGATGGGTCATGCAGAGTCTCTTACCGTGCACCTGCAAAAGATGCAAAGGTATGTCGACCGTCTTCGCAAGTTAAATGTTCACTTTGGGGAAGACTTGGCGATCGACATGGTGCTTCACTCTTTGCCTCCAAGTTACAATCAATTTAGGATGACCTATCACATGAACAAAGAAGAGGTCACCCTAAGCAAACTCCAAGGTCTCTTGAGGGTCGTTGAGAGCAACTTCAAGGACAAGTCTGTTGCACCAACTCCCAATCTGCTCGCCGCTCCTGTTTTGGCAATTGGACAAGGAAAAGGAAAGAAGAGGAAGGCTTCGTCTAAGAACTATCTTAAGGTTAAAGCCCGAGATGGTGCCTCTTCTAGTGGAACCAAAGTTGATCCTGTTAAGCCCTGCCCTAACCCAAAGGAGGCAGAGTGCCACCACTGCCACAAGATAGGACACTGGAAGAGAAGCTGCCCAGAATACCTGCAAGCCATCAAGGAAGGAAAGATCAAGCCGTCTTTCGCAGGTATATACACAATTAACTATAACGATTCATCTCATGATATTTCTTGGGTTCTTGATACCGGTTGTGGTTACCACACTTGTTCTAATGTGCAGGGACTAAGAAGAAATAGAGACGTGGAGCATGGAAGAATAAATCTAATCATGGGCAACAGAAGATCGTCGCCTGTGACCAAGATTGGAGTGTATTCTTTAGTGCTTAGGAATGGTTTATCTTTAGATTTAAACAATTGTTGCTATTCACCATAAATGGCTAGAAACATCATTTCATTTCATGGTTTGTTTAGACAAGGTTTTAGATTTTCTTTTAATAATGCGAATGGTTCTATTTTGGCTTATCTAAATGGTGTCTTTTATTTTGAAGCTATACCATGTAATGGAATTTATGAAACTGTTATGATTGTTGATAACTTAGGAAATGATGTTTTATGCATGGATTCTTCCAATAGTATGGATAAGGCATCCTTGTGGCATTGTCGTCTTGGACATGTCAACAAGAAACGCATAACTCCAAAAGGATGGAGTGTTGGAGTCATTTGACCTTAGGGAAGATGAAACATGCGAGTCTTGTTTACTTGGAAAGATGACTAAGTCACCCTTCGCTGGTACGTGCGAAAGGGGTGAGGGTCTATTGGACCTCATACATACCGATGTGTGTGGACCGTTTAGATCTACCATGAAGGATGGAAACCGCTTCTACGTGACTTTTACCGATGACTATAGTAGATATGGGTATATCTACTTAATCAATCAAAAGTCAGAAACTTTTGAAAAGTTCAAAGAGTTCAAGAATGAAGTGGAGAATCAATTGGGCAGGAAGATCAAGATGCTTCGATCCGATCGAGGAGGAGAGTACCTAAGTCTTGAATTCCACGATTATCTCAAGGAGTGTGGAATAGTTTCACAATTGACGCCACCTAGGACACCGCAATTGAATGGTGTGGCAGAAAGGCGTAATTGAACCTTGTTGGACATGGTTCGCTCTATGATGAGTCGTGCTTCGCTATCTATCTCTTTTTGGGGGTATGCCTTAGAGACTTCCGCCCATATCCTTAACCGAGTCCCTACTAAGAAGGTTGCCAAAACACCTCACGAGATGTGGACGGGGAAAGCTCCTTCGTTAGCACATATCAAGGTTTGGGGTTGCGAGGCTTTCGTAAGACGAGATACTCACGACAAGCTCGAACCTTGTAGTGAGAGATGTATTTTCATCGGCTACCCGCAGAAATCCTTTGGATATCTCTTCTATAGACCGAAGGATAATGTTGTCTTTGTCGCGAGGAGAGGAGTTTTCCGATAGCGAGAACTCATAGGCCAAGGAGACAGTGGGAGGCAAATCGAGCTTGAAGAGATTCAAGAGTCGATAGATGAAGGAACCTCTACCACTGGCGCTCAACCCGAGAAGGAAACTCCGGTTGAACCGATTGATGTATCATTACCTCTTAGACATTCCGAAAGAGTTAGAGTTTAACCCCAATTGTATGGTTATCATATTACTACCGAAGGGGACACGTATATTAGTGACAGTACACTAATAAACCTTGATGAACCTAATAGCTATAAGGAAGCCATGGCAAGCCCGGGGTCTGCAAAATGGAAGGAGGCCATGGATAGCGAGATCCAAATGATAACCAAGTTTGGAATTTGGTTGATAATGTGCCCGGACGTAAGACCGTTGGGTGCAAATGGATCTTCAAGAAGAAGACTGACGTGGATGGAAAAGTACAAACGTATAAGGCGCGATTGGTTGCGAAGGGCTTTACTCAAACTCCCAAAGTTGACTATGATGAGACCTTCTCACCAGTTGCGAAGATAAAGTCTATAAGAGTGATGCTAGCTATTGCCGCATTTCATGATTATGAGATTTGGCAAATGGATGTCAAGACCGCTTTCCTTAACGGGAAGTTGGCTGAGGATGTTTACATGGCTCAGCCAGAGGGGTTTGTGGATCCGAAGCATCCGAATAGAGTGTGTAAGCTTGAGAAGTCCATTTATGGACTTAAGCAAGCGTCTCGCGGATGGAATCTTTGCTTCGATGAGTAAGTCAAAGAGTTTGGATTTGTACGAAGCGAAGCTGAATCATGTGTATATGTCAAAGCCAGTGGGAGTATAGTAAGCTTCCTCATTCTATATGTCAATGACATATTACTCATAGGAAACGACGTCCCGACACTGCAGGAGATTAAATCCTGGCTCGGGAAGTGCTTCGCTATGAAGGACCTCGGAGAGGCTTCCTATATTTTGGAAATAAGGATAGTAAGAGAAAGAAGTAAGAGACTAATAGGACTTAGTCAGAACACTTACTTAGAGAAGGTACTAAAACGTTTTAGTATGGAAAACTCGAAGAAGGGAGAATTTCCGATACAAAATAATGCCAAGTTGAGTAAGACTCAAAGTCCGAGTACCGAAGCTGAGATAGCTGAAATGAGCCGAGTTCCATACGCTTCCACAGTTGACTCAATCATGTACGCTATAACTTGTACTCGCCCTGATGTAGCCTTTTCTTTGAGCATGGTTAGTAGATATCAAGGGAACCCTGGCAGAGCCCATTGGATTACGGTGAAGAATATCCTTAAGTACCTTCGGAGGACGAAGGAATGGTTCTTATTCCTCGGAGGGAGTGATGACTTGAAGGTGCGAGGGTATAGTGATGCCAGTTTTCAAACCGACAGGGACAACTACCGTTCGCAGTCAGGCTGGGTCTTTACCCTGAATGGAGGAGCACTGACTTGGAAAAGTTCCAAGCAGGAAACCGTAGCTGATTCAACGTGCGAATCAGAGTACATTGCAGCAAGCGAAGCGTCGAAGGAGGCAATATGGCTGAAGAACTTCATTGGTGATCTTGGAGTTGTACCTACCATAAAGGAGCCCATGGAGATTTTCTGTGATAATGAAGGAGTTGTTGCCTTGACCAAGGAACCGAGAGATCATGGTAGATCACGACATATCGACAGAAAATATCACTTTATTAGACATCGTGTAGAAGAAGGACAACTCGTAGTGAAGAGAATATCATCAGAAGATAACCCAGCAGATCCGCTTACGAAGGGACTGAGTAGGGTTAAGCACTTGCAGCATGCTAGGAGTATTGGACTGAAGGATGATATTAGCATAGATTAGATAGTGTTAGAAACGTGTAACAGATAAATGTAATTAACGTTTGATGATTAAATAAAGGAGTTTTATTTATAAGTAATGTTACTATCTTATGTTAATTGTTTAACTATTGTTTCACTTTGCATGTTTTGACTTCCAGAATATTGAGTTTATTAAGAATAATCGAATTATTCAAATTGTCCACAATCATTCATATGTCGGAAGTAGATATGAATGAAGATTGTCATGAATAGGTGTGTAGATTGTCTAAATGGTTTTAGACTAAGAAAAAGATTGCTACAACGTTCATGAGTGCTTATGAACCTGTTTTGAGCATTGGAACAAACCCGTGCTTGCTGGAATCACCTTATGGAATGTGATAAGAAGGGTGATCGCAAGATGATAATATCATATAGTCTTAAAACCTAGATATATGGTTTGTTATTTGTTAATTGATTGTACATTGATAATGCGAAACCGCATTGGTAACTCAATGTTATAAAACGCATTGTTGTGTATAGTTGATTAATGAATAAGTAAATGCATATAAGTCGAAGTTTATTTGTAACTTTTATCCTAAGAAGGAAAAAGCGATATCTCGGCCGCTCGATGATTTGATTTGACTTATGTGTCGGGCCCGGTCAGAACTGAATTGATGTGTTCGATTAAGTTCTATGTCAAATAAATCGGAGATCGAGAAACCAAATGCTAGACCAACTATTCCATAGAATTGTCAGCATGATATTTAACAGAGGACTGTACGATCCCTTATCTAAAGGACAAGATTGATTAGATCAAAGTTTGACAGCGTCTTTGAGATCTACGATTGCAAATCAGACTGTACTTGTGTGTATAGTTACTAGACTTATCCAAGTGGGAGACTGTTGGAATATTGTCTAAGGCTACAACTATATTAGGCAAGTATTTGACCCGATTGTGCATGGTCCTTTTGGGTTGCCTTCACCATAGCAACTTGACAGGATGATTTATTATGAAAGAATAGATATTATTAATATATTATGAGAATAATATAAGGAATAATAATATTGTTATTTGATTAATATAAGTCATAGATTAATTAGTATTAATTTGGTGACTTAAAGAGATCAATTAAATAAGAGGGTATAAACTGTCAATTGTTTGATAGTTATACTTTGGGCTATGAATCCTTAAGAGATAGGGTTTGGACGATTTCTAGGGCTAGGATAAGCCTCAAATCATCCAAGGATTATCTATGGAAAGGATTAGGATTGCTTAGGGTTTAAGTTATCCAATTAGGGTTTAAGGGTGAAACCCTAGGAGCCTTACAAGTATAAATAGACCCCTTGGGATAGGGAAATCAGCACCTCTTCTACAGCAAGGAAACCCTGACCGATTTCCTCCTCTCTCTCCTCTCTCCCAAATCATTCTCTTTGCTAGTTGGTGTTTGTAAGCCATTAGAGGAGTGACAATTATGACTCTAAAGCTCCAAGAACAAGAAGATCAAATAAGTGTTTCAAGGTAAGCTTCTAACTCTGGTTTTGTATTGTTCTTATACCTAATTAGCCATTAGAAGTCTTGGATTCAATGCATGTTTAATTAGAGAAACCTAGATCCAAGCATTAGGGTTGGTATGTGCACATAGGAATGTTCATATGACCAAAACCCATCAGTTCAAACTTCTTCACTCTTTCTCAAGAAACGAGATTCAAAACCTTCCAAGGATTTATTCTTCAAGATTTAGTTCTTAGAATTTTGGTAAGTATTTCTTATTAATCTAGTGTTTCTACACACTTTCATGCTAAATTCATCTCATTTACACACATTATCATGTGTTAAAACTCATAGGATAATACCATCTCCAAAGAGTTTTTCAACCACCTTCAAGTGCTAGGCCTGAGGATCTTCATCACCACCTCTTTATCCAACCACAAACACACTCAAGGTGAGTTAATACCCCATATTTTCGAGATTTTCATGTTTTAGGGGGGGGGGGGGGCATACAATCAACATTATATATTAACAAAGAGTTGTTATACATGTTCATCTCTACATTGTGTATAAGTGTTATTTGCATGAAATATGGTTTTTACTAGTTATTTGAACCCTTATATGTGGTTTGTTAGTTTGAAGTATATAATTATGAAAAACAAGTATTTTTCATGTTATGTAGTCTTTGGAAAAAGTTACAAAAACAAAAGTATAAAAACTATGGTTGTTATGAGCATAAGATGACTTTTCTAACCAAAAATGATTATAACCAAGTTATTTCACCATTTTTATGAGTGTTAACCAAGATAAGTTGTTTTAAACATATAAAAATTATCTTTCCTTGAATACCTCAAAAAGATGAAAATATGTTTCATTAAGTACATTTCACTATCTACCGGTTAATGTCGTTAAAAATGGTCAAAAACTAGTAAGATTGGCTTTATCATACCAAAAGTTCTTATATTTGTGTTAGATGTAAAGTATATGACATAATCTTTTAAAAACATCTAAGCACGGTA
The DNA here is from genome assembly GCF_052625555.1 of Lactuca saligna. NCBI lineage: Eukaryota > Viridiplantae > Streptophyta > Magnoliopsida > Asterales > Asteraceae > Lactuca > Lactuca saligna. Next base: position 3,588,177 of record NC_136424.1, read on the forward strand.
ACGTATATATATATATATATATATATATATATATATATATATATATATATATATGTAGACATAACAAAACATTTACAATAAACTATAATAGGTATAGTTTATGAATAAACTATAATAGGTATAGTTTATAGGTTACTGACACTATTCTACTATTTTGGGATAGAACATGAATAATTATTTGAAGGCATAATTGTTCTACATTATGTAACTACTATGAAAGCATAATAATCCTACTTACAAAAAGGTTTTCATTACACTATATGTAAACCGTTAATACAATTTTGTGAGCCATTGTCTTCACATACTTAATAGAGTACCTACAAAAGTCATGTATTATAACCAGAATCTTCCGTAAGAGAGTGTGATACTTATGTATAGATCTATATGGGACTGATAATTCCGCACCTAAGCTGTCAGCTACAGCTAGACCGGCAGGTCTGGGGTGACAAATGTCATAACATCCCAATGCCTAAAGAACTTCGTAACATGTCATCTATGTCTTTTAGTACGATTATAATAACTCACATGGGGTATTAACAATACATTTGGTTTACATGGTTAACATACATTCAATGGTTTTATTAGATAATGAAACTACATAACACTATTTTCCAGTTCAACACTACTTACATTTTTTTTTCTTACAGTTAAGACCTACAATTCATTTTAAAAGAAAATGTTGGATTTTATAGAGGCACACTCTATCACTTTACAAGGAAAAATAGCATATTTTTCTCTTACAAAACTCTTATGAACTCACCATCTTAATTGTTGACACTTGTTCAAAACTGCTTGTATTCTCATTAAATCAATAAACAGGTAATCAAAACGGTTTTGAGGATGGGGCGCCACAGCATCATGCTAATTCTTATTGTCATTTTGTATTTGGTATTTGCAACAAACAAAGTTTGTATACAATGTAAAATCTAAATTATAAATCATGATGGTTGTATGACTTTGATCACTATTATTCATTTGTTATGATACTATACATGAAGGCATCCACCCCCAGACGTTTCTGTCGTTCTAGTTTGGGGGTGTGACTGAGGAGCTCGCATGGAAGAAGAATTCTTCTCCCTCTAGCAACAACTTTGTCTTATAACAAACAAATGAATCAATTTAGTGATACAACAAACAAACCAAAACCAAGTTGCAACTTTAAGCAGTTAGATTTTGTTCATTGTGTTGGTCAAAGTCTATCATATATTAACAAGACCAAAAGTTCCCATTACAACTATAAGACTTATAATTCTCAATAAGAAAGTACAGATATCCAATATACATATAGAAATGAGACACAATCGGAGCGGATTATGTATTGTGATAGATTTTCATATGAGCAACAATTAGGACAACGGCTAATATCGGAAATTGAGGACCATCATATTATGTAATCCCCAAACAACACTAGATTAAAGGATTCTCGTTGTGACAATACAGGAGTAAGGAAACTTAGAAATCACATTGCCTTAATAAAATAACTTGTAGAGTTTTGAACAAATGGCATGACCTAAGTTATGGATATCATACACTAAATAACATCTAATTTCTTCATAACATCTAATCTGATTTCAGGAAAAAAAATAAAACAAATACAAATACAAAAGAATGATTGCTTACCGTCGAACTTGGTGAGATCGTTAATTGCTAAATGGTGATACAGAGAACAATAGAAAGAAAGAGTCTTGATCGGAGTTTGATTTTAGATGAAGAAACTACAAACAAGAATTAGCAATTAAACAATCAAGCAATCAAAAAGTGATAGTCTTAATCGGAGTTGTGCTTTCAACTATTGGAGAATAGACGCGATGGCGACGAGACTGGAGGAGAGTGGCATTGGGAGAGGAGACCGGAGGTGGTAGGATTCGATGTTGAAGAAGGAGAGGCCGTCGTGTTTTTTTTGGAGCGATCTGGTAGTTAAGGGCAAAAAAAAAAAAGAGAAAGCGTGTTTTTGGAATGAGGACTGGTGGTGGTCGAAGGAAAAGTTGATTGGATCGATTGATTGAGATGGAGAGCATGTGTCAAAGGCAAAAGGCGTCTATTTTTTCAGTCAACCTTTTTTTTCAGCAGACCGAATCATAGCATTATGGACTAAGTGTGGGTCGAATAAGCTGCAAAATAGATGGTATCAAACACACTGACTGGACCGGGTCAGTCAAAATTTCTGATCAGACCGGATCAGCAAGAAATCAAACCCTTAGGTTGGTTTGTGTACTTGAATGCACTGGAAGGTCTATTGCACAACTTTATCCGATTGGCTCTAGAGCTAAATGTGTTGACGTTCTTGTGGCTTTGATCGATTTTTTGGAGGTTCTTGATCAAAGAGTGAAGTAGAGGATGACAAATTTTGAGAGGGCCAGTCATGTTTGAAGGTGTTTGGTAGGTTCAAAAGATTCAAGGTTTTAAATGTTGAAGGTTGAAGATGGAATGTGTAGGGTTTAATCTTTTTTAGAAGTTTGTATGTAGTTCTTTTTTGCAAATGGTTTTAACCTTTGGGTTTTTGTAAAATCTTACAATTTTAAAATAACAATGTTTCTGTAATCATCATGACAAAAAAGAAAAGAGTCTAATGAAATATTTTCAATTAAATAAGGACATCATCTCAAATTAGTTTTATGATTAAGGAAAAGAGAATGACCTTGAAGATCGTGAGCTTAAACTAGAATGAAAGGAAAGACAAGCGAGATAGATGAGGTTGATATTTAGGGTCTTAATAAGAGAGAGAGAGAGAGAGAGAGAGAGAGAGAGAGAGAGATTATATGTAAAATGACTAAAATACCCTTACATACAGGCACATATGTGATTTAACGGATAAAAGATAACAGGGTCTATCCGGAGAAAACCACAATGAAATCTGCTTAAAATGATGAATTTTGTAATTTTAGAACCATGCAGATCAAAACCATACAAAATGACAAAGCACATTGACCAAATTTGCAATTTTCTTTTTTAAAAAGTACTAATTTTATGAAAAATGATTATTTTTTTTCACAAAAACTAAGTTTTAAAAAACATGAAAAAACAAAGTTGTGAAGGAGGTGCAAATTTGTAAAATATATGTTTAAAACAAATTCGTACCAAGAAAAAGAGAAAAGCAGGCAACTTGTGTAAAACCTTATATAGTTTTTTTGTCTGCAGATCTCCTTGGCATCTTCTGTCTGCACCGTGCAGACCAAACGCAGACATTAGCCTTTACAGACTGTTTGATTTCTTAAAGATTACAAACCTAAAAATGTCTATGTGCCTTCTTCTTGGCGCAGATGTGGACCAAAGTCTTCAGACATCTTCTCACCTAAAAAAACAAATATCTTAATTTTTATTTTATTTTTTTGTTTTTTTATAATTTATATTTATTCCAACTTTATTAATGATTAACAATTTGAAAAAAAAAATTACACTGCTTTAACAAAAGGGTTCGACGACACAAACATAACATTTTTTATAAATTTATAAATAAATATTTATTACAATAATGGTTGTTGAAATTGTTTATATAAATATGGAAAAAAAAATCATAATATATTCTTATATTTTTTCTACCAAATTTTATAAAATATTATTTAATACAGTATCATCAATTTCTTAGCAAAATATTTATGATATGTATTTAATTGATTTAATTGAAAAATATCAAATTCTTTGATTCCTAATTACAATGTTTAAGTAACTTTGCGATCAAAATTGTTGGTTTTTATCAAATATATACATTAATGTGTACCATTTTATTTTCACTTTTTACATAATAATACATAAAATTTGATCTAGATTTGTTAATTATTTATAACAAAATCATAAAAATATTACAAAATCACTTTGAAGTTAAAAAATAATAATAATAATAATAATAATTAAAAAAAATAAAAAAAATAAAAAAAATTAAAAATTTAAAAAAAAAAAAAAAAAAAAACAGTTTATTTAGATTTTAGTTTCTTTTAAGTAGGTCATTTTTAGTCACTTAACTTTTGGTTTTGTTCTCATTTGATCACTTAACTCTTTTTAAGTTTTAAAAAATCATCAAACTTTTTACTTTATGCTCATTTAGTCACTTAACTTTTTTTTGGTCACTTAACTTTTAGATTTGTGCTCACTTAGTCACGTAACTTTTAAAATTGTGCTCATTTAGTCACTAAACTTTTGAAAAATTTTTAAGAGTTTAGTAACTAAATGAGCACAATTTTAAAAGTTATGTTACTAAATGTTACCAAACCAAAAGTTAAGTGATTAAATGAGCACAAAACCAAAAGTTTGATGACATTTTAAAACTTAAAAAGAGTTAAGTGACCAAATTAGTACAAAACCAAAAATTAAATAACCAAAAATGACCTAAACCCTTCTTTTAATAGCCTGAAGATGTTAAAAAAATAAAAATAAAAATAAAAAACGTGTCTTTTTCTTTAGACTGTTTTTTTCAACTGCAGATGTTAGGTCCACCTCTTCTACTGCAGAGGTCTATAGATGTGGTCCGCAAACTGGGATATTTTGCCCAAAAAAAACTCCATAGACCAATTGCGCATAACATTCAGCGTTTGTTAGTTTTTGATGTTATGAAACATTAAATGTAAGTTGTAACAGTTGGTTTGCCATATATGATGCTAACTACAAGTTGAAGAAAAGCTCCTACACTTCTATTCTCATAGGCTCATAGCAAACCTCAAATCCATATCATTTTTGTAAACACATGTCAATTGAAGGCCTATATGATGAAATCATTTACAAAAGTTAGAAAAAATCAATCCCAATGTAAGAGTAAGACTAAAATGTTTTATATGTAATCAAGTCAGTCAGCTTTTGCGCTTTTGTATCTCTTCACTAACAAGTGTTTGGAGCTGGGTCCAGTCAGCAGTTGAATTAGCTTTAACCAAAACACTAACTAACATATTTAACTCCTCTAAACTCCCCTTCTCAAACAAACTAACCATTAAAGAAGCATCATCTCCTCCTGTATTTGTATTTGTATTTGTATTTAAATCACCATTATCATCAGAGTGAAAAGGCCGTGATTCCCAGTACTCTCTACTCACCCGATTCCTATCCATCGACTGAATACGCTGCCAATTTGTAACAACTTTTTAAACATGCGTATTTTCTATATATATATATATATATATATATATATATATATATATATATATATATATATATATATATATATATATATATATATATATATATATATATATATATATATATATATATACACACACACACACACACACACACACACACACACACACACACACACACACGTATATACTATTTACTATTAAAATTAGGATCTCTTGTTTGTTTGTTACCTGTAAGATAGAGGGAGATAAAAACCCAAACATTTCCATGCCATCCAGGCTTCCAGGAGGCTGTAAAGGAGGAAGCTTTGACCTTCCAAGCTTATGTTGCTTTGAGATTTCATTATTTACTCTCTCTCGAACCATTTCCCAGCATCTTGCAGCTGATAAATGAATAAACACTTCATTCTCACAATCCTCCAACGAAACCTCCAAAAAAAAAAAAAAAAAAAAAAAAAACTTTATATAAAATCTTATAGATAGTAAAATGAAGCGTGTAATCAGAATGATAGATGATTTTAAAAATACCATAAATAGTGGTCTATCATGTCCTCCATCCTGGATCTCTGAAATGTAGTAACACATATCTGTTGGATCTAAAATGCTTATGTACTTAACCCGACTCCTGAAACCTGTATGAAAAACAGGTAATATTTATGTAAGTTTTTTGTTTTTTTTTTTAAATTCTGAGTTCATGTTAAATATATTTATTATACCTTTAGGGTAAATAGCACGAGTGTCGCACCATGAATGTCCAGATTGCACTACACCAAAATCCAAGGGGTCGGGATTACAGTTTATTCTTCTAACAACTTTCGCCATGCGAGGACCTTTTTGGCGATAGTATTTATCCAAACTATTTTGACCACAAACTCCAGTCTCTTTTATATTTGACACATCTTCAGATTTCACAGGATTTGGAATGTTAACAGTTTCCGGATGGGACCCACGTGTTGATTCCATGTCAGCAAGTGGTGGGGACTCACCCTCATCCTCATCGTCACTAACAAGTATGACGGTATCGTTCACCATACATGAAGGCTTTGAAGGTTTCTCAGGAGTGTGTGTAGAATTACCATTATGCCCTGGGGGGATTCGTGAGGAGTCATCATCATCATCTTTAGCTACTACATAGGAAGATAGAGAAAGTCCGAGATCAAATTTTGCCCATCGATATATAGAACTCAATTTCCCTTCCAAAGCTTCAACCAATATACTTAAATCATTGATATCATAACGAAAAAGGAAGAATTTTGAAGCTGAAGAACACGAACAGAACTGTTTCGCATGGTTTAAGCAAGAATATTTCACAGGCGAACAACGGTGACATCCTGCAGCTGAGAGATGTAGGTCAAAAAAGCACACACTGCATTCCCTCTCACTTTTATCATCAAAAGTCTCCTCCATTTTCAACGCCTGTGAACCCTTGCAGTGAAATTCCCTCCTTACCCTCTCCATCTCCACACGTGCCTTAAGTGCTTTCGATAAAACCCCATCTTTTCCACACACATCTTTCCATTTTAAATTGCTCGGTGTGTTTCTTCTGAGCAGATTAAGCTCCCAATGAGCTTTCACAGCATCTCTTGCAGCTCCAAGCAACAATTTATCATGAGAAATTGAAGTCTTGCGGGCATGTTCACGATACAGTTCAATCGCGTTTTGACCATGCGGTAACCAGTCAACGGGGGCCACATTGACCGCTTCCGCACAATTAAACCCACAATTAAAACCCGAATGATACGCCCGAGGAAAAGTCAAAATAAACTCTCCGGGATTTTGAACACATCGAAAAACCGGGACCCCTTCTGATTTTAGTATGGATGGGGAAAGCTGTGTCACCAGTTTATGAAGCAAGTCTGGTTGTTCAGCAAAAAGATCGGGTAAATTCTTTCTCATAGCTGCTTCAAGTTTAATCGCGTCTTTTCCAGGCACTCCATACCATAATTTTGAAGCCCCAAAATGCATGTAATTCATTGAATATAAATGATGATCTTCAACATGCCAACAAAATGATGAAAAGCACATTCCGATATACAACCAAGGGACCAAAACACCGGATATATCACTGCTTTCGTATGAGAGAACGGACCCCGGTAACCTCGGAAGGTTGTTCAAGTTCCAACCAGATCTAACAAACTTCTCGTGGGGCCCACCTGGAATTTGAATTTGATTAGATTCTTTGGGAAACCCGCTACCAAACGTGCCAGTTTCCAAATCAGCACCATAAAGCACCTCAACTTGTTCAGAAGGCTTTTCTACCATACGCCAATATTCACCCTCGATTGTTTCAACCGAAGGTTCAGAATTGTTATTTTTCATGAAATACTGGTTTTTGAAATCGTCTGCGTACTTTTCAAATTCCTTAAGAGTGAATTGTGGACCCGGTTCAAAACCAAAACCAAAACCATCTTCGGGTTCAACAGGGGATGAGTTATTATCTGACAATGGTTTCGAGCATTTTCTTTGTTTTCTTTTTTTGTGGTAATTTGGTGTGAATATTTTTTTAAATGAATCGCGATTTTGGAGTTTATCGATTCTCTGGATACGTGTAGAAAATCTTGAAGATTCCCACACGGTTTTTTCCTTGAGAGGGCATGGAGGTTTCCATGATGGAGGTGGCACTATACGACATATACCATATGGTTCAGCTTTTTCACGTATGCTAGCAATGTACTTTAGTGTATCTTCAAATTCCTGGAAATTTATGACATCAATTTTTTGAGAGAGAGAAAGAAAAAGAGAGAAAGAAAGAAAAAGACCTCTTCACTCGGGTGAAAAACAGGAGCATCAAGAAGATCAGGCATGCGAGCTTCACCAGGATGCCATCTTGCAATGACCTGGATATACAAGTGTTTTAGCTTAAATAGCAACGTACTTCCATTGATTTGTTTATTATAGCATTCTACTTTCATTTTTCTAATTATAAGCAATTTGCAGTGCTATAACAGTGTAGATTCTTCAAAGTATAATGTCCTAATATGTAAAAAAAAAATGAAAGCACAATGTTATGCTTAGGTAGATTTTTCAAAGTACAATGCCTTGATGAATGTTTTCAAAGTATAAGGTTCTAATAAGAAAAATTTGAACACAATGTCATAATTAAGTAGATTATCAGAGTACAATGCCTTGAGAAGAAATTTTCTGAAAGTACGATACTGTAATGGAAAGAAATGAATGTAGGATGCTATAATACACAAATAAATGAAAGTGCATTTAGCCCTGAGATAACAATTTAAGGTGCAAGTAGATTAATAATAATAACCTTTTGGCAGTTACTACAGTCCTCACATCCACGGACAACCCCTTTAGGAAGCTGAGCACCCAAAGTTTGATTCTGTATAATTATATATTATTTCATTCAGTTAGAATATGAATTAATAATTAATAAAATAAAATATAACCAAAAAAAGGAAATACAATGTAAATGACCTGCTTAGAATCAGACTCATCTTCAGAAGTGGTATCAATTCTGCCATGGTTTATCCATGGTCTACGCTTAATAGACCTTCTTACATCTTCATCATCAATGTAGGTAACCCCTGGTTCATCCTTTGTTGTCTGTGAACTATTGTCCACTCTTTTTAGGGAAAAAGCTGTAAGTGACTCAAAACCTGGTGGAATAGATGAAATTTCCATGTTCTCTTCTTTAACATGATGCCTGATGAGTTCTGTCCCCATCATGAATTTGCTTGCTCTTGGACTCTTATTTGAGCTTGTTTGATATTTAAAACATGTTATCTGCAGCAGCATTATCAATAATAAGAAAAACAACATGTGGTGTTATGCAATTAACTGATTAAGGCATTAAGCATTTATAATTCTCGCCAACAGGTAAGTATGTTCTATCAGCCAACTTATGAAGCTATTTGAAACCTGAAAGCAGTCTTCAAAACGCAATAATATAGGATCAATATAACTGAGACAAATATGTGAATTATGAACAACTAAAACTCTAGCGCACTTGCATGTTCATAATCTCAAAAGTTTCTGCATCTACCCTGAAGATAGCTTTTAAACCCTAACGACAGAATGAGCAAAAAACAAGTAGATTTGATATTCACAAACAACTAATCAGTTCAAAAACATATTAAATTGAGATCAACACCAGATCCCACATAACTAACTTGACCTAACATATAAGCCCAAAAGGCAGCCGGCAAGCATCAATCGATCAAATTAGGGTTACAAAACTATATAACGGATTTGCAATTAAAATAATATAGACTTGAACAGGTCTGAATCCCTAGGTTTGCTAGAAAAAAAAAATGTGCATCAGGAAATAACCAGATAAGGTTTACATCCGAGAAATCCCTAGATTGGAACAAAATTCAGGAGCATCTATGTTAATAATTACGCTCAAAATAGAGAAGAACACAATTATATCAGCATATAATCGTTGCTTATATTGGAAAATAGGATTTTATTTTCATACCTACAGAAGAGTTGATTATAACCTAGTGTATGTTTCGTTTCGTATGATATGGCAAAATCAAAGTATCCAAATGGGAAATTGATCAGGGTTTGCTTTGGATCTTAGTATCCGGGGCAGAAGGAAACGGAAAATCCGTCCACCAAGATAACTCCAGGCCTGGAGCATAAAAGCCTTTATGATGGATGCTTAGAAACCTTTTAATTTTTTCACACCATTTTTGTATATATATATATAAATAAATATAATTGGTAACTTTGTAGATTTAGTGGCAACAATGCAGCTAAAAAATCTCTAATTAATTTTTTTTCCATATAGGTCAATTCGTGTGAATACAACATCAAGAATGTTTAATGAATGCGATAAACGAGATTCTTGTGCTTACACATAAAGAAATTCAAAGATGGATTGAAAAGTATGGGACAAAATGTTGTGTATGAGGTTTGGATATATGAATGTGCAACAAAAGCAAGAAAGAAGATCAAAAATCGACCATTTTTTTCATGTGTAAATGAATTAATAGTTTAGTTTCACTTTACATTTTTTACAAAAGAGATGATATTAGTAATAAGAGAGTGTTTGACTTAGCTTTTGAGAGGCAAAAGTTTTTTTTGTAAAAGGACTTTTTGTAAAAGAACTTTTTACAAAAGTTATTTTTTTGAAATGTGTTTGGATTGGCTTTTGAACGGAAAAAATCAAAAATTAAAGTGTTTGGTTTAACTTTTACATGTAAAATGACAAAAAAAAAACTTGTTTAGGGTAGATGAGGGGTATATTGGTAATTTAATATTTTTAGCTGGTGAAAAGTTGGGAAAAGTCAGGTAATCGTGACTTTTCAAAAAGACTCAAATTACTCTATGGGAAAAATCATTTACAAAAGTCCTTTTTCCTTTGCCAAACATCTTTTAAGACTTTTTCTAAAAGATAAAGTCAAAAGTCATTTAAAAAGCTAAGCCAAACACCCAAAATTGTGTATTTGTGTCGGACACGTTTACACGACATGAAATATGATACGTTTTAACCGTATTACATGTAAATACGTATTTATATTTCAGAAAGTAGCATGTTGTTGTTGTTGTTATAGTGACAAATCTAGGATTTGGATATGTTGGAAGCACAAAAAGATATTCAAAAAAATTAGATCGGACCAAACAGCTCATTACATATTAATCACTAATTAAAAAAAAAATTCACTTCACCTGCTATATAATAAGTTAGTTTACAAGTATAGCCACATATTTTTTTCCCTTCGATGTAAACAATGGAATGGAAGGGGATGGACCTAAGGTTGTGGCAATGGACGATAGTTTGGGGCCTCCAAATTTGTAGGGTTGTATTTTATATTAGTTAGGAAAAAACTCTGATATATTGTTTATAGTGCGGAAAAATGAATTAAATTGGAGTTAAAACAAAATCAACAAAGAAGACTAAGAGACGTGTGATTCATCTGGAACAATCTTCGCATTGGGTCTCTCTTAACCATTGATCGAAGAATCTTATTAATCAATTCCATATTTTAACGATAACAAATAAATCGATTGATAATAAATCGATCTTGGTTTTTTCACGAAACCTTCTGACATTTGAATTTAGTTTTCTGGTTTCTGATTTCTATCTTATTAATATGTAGATGGGTAAAAAGTGGGTGGTAAGCCTTAATATCAACATAAATAAAAAATAAAAAGGAAAGATACTAGAAAAGGATACAAAAATATCTTTATTTGAGTTGATGACAATTACCATATAAAAACCAAAGTTATGAATGATTATTTAAAATTTAGAGAAAAAAAAAATGTAGTTCTAAGTTAATTATAGGGACCATATTTGTATTTACTATATTATTTATTTGTTTCGTTTATGATCGTGCTAGTACTGTACTTCAAACAAAAAATGGGGCTATATTATTATTTTATATAACCCACTAGTGAGCCTTAATATCAATATAAATAAAAAAATAAAAAGGAGAGTTATTATAAAAGGATACAAATATCTCTTTATTTGAGTTGATGACGATTACCAAATAAAAACCAAAGTTATGAATGATTATTTAAAATTAAATAAAAAACACTAAACTTGTAGTTCTGAGTAAATTATTGTAACATCCCAAAAAACATAAAAATTTAAAATTTTCAAAAACAACTCATTTTCTCTCTTAAATGTTTACAAAACCATTGTTTCAAAGTATTATTAAAATCAGAATATTTTCAATACGCAATCTAATAAAAACAGGATGATATGCACGATCACGCTTTCACTTTGTTACGGTTATCTGAAGTACCTAAAACCATAAATTGAAACTGTAAGTTAAAGCTTAGTGAGTTCCCCCAAAGTACTAACACACACAACATATAACAACATATATTGGGTCCACAACTAAAAGATTGGTACAATATGAGTATAGCTTGCATCTCAGGCCCACAGCTCATATATGGCTTGCTCCCAAGCCCACGGCATAAGTCTGGCTTGCCCTCAGGGCCCACAGCTTATGTCTGGCTCGCTCCTGGGTTTGTTGGCTACAACACAAAGTAGTACTACCTCAACCCAACCATACCATGTCAACATATACATAACATATATCATATATCCAGCAAACAGATAAACATATAATCAGTCATCAGACAAACATGCAGATCTACATATTACTACTGCATATTATCGCATACTACATCATATTTACCAGGATACCAATCTAACATACCACCATAACATATCCACATCCTCTATACCATGATACATAATCTTGTGGGTCGATATTGGTGCCTTCGACCCACAGGTGCAGTTAAGAAAACTCACCTCTCAGTCTGAAATGATCGTTGAACATGTCACAGCTCTGAATATCAGCTCTATCGATCACTTATCCAACAAATAGTGACCAATTCTTAAATACAACTCAAAATATCCAAAATTCCCCTAAGTCAAACTTGGTCAAAGTCAACAGACTGACCACCACGTCGTGGTGTCGATACAACAAAATAGTCGTGACCAGCCTAGCCGCCACGTCGTGGTGACCTTTGCCACATTGTGGTTACTAGGTTTTCAATAGCTTAACGAATTAAGTTGTTTTTCTTTGATTCCAAGGATTCTCCAACTCATATATAGTCCATTTTAGGGTCTAGATGGATAAAGTTTCCAACTTTATCCCTTAGAACCCTCCAAAGTGCATAGATCTCAACTTTATGGTCCAAAACACCACATAGCTTAAGCAATAAGCAATTAATCTATAAGGTCATTTGTTATAGGATTATGTTATGTTAGTGACATGTTAGGCCGGTATCCTAGTATATATGATGACGTTATGATTAATGATCTGTTAGATCAGTTTGATTGTTATATATGTTAGTGTATGATATTTTTGTGCACATGATTGTTTGATTTGGGGCTAGGTTGAGGCAGTCGTGCCTAGGCCAACATACCCAGGATTGACCGGATAGACTACAGACCCGGTTAAGGCGTACTAGTCAGGTCGAAGGCCCTGCGATCGGCCCGGATAGGCTAAAGGCCCTGAGAGGCGGTCCAGACGTACCGATGGCTCGGAGAGGGGTCCAGATAGACTGATGGCCCTGCGAGGCGGTCCAGTCAGGCTGATGGCTCATTATGCATGTTGTTTGTTTATCTGATATTGATATGGTTTGTATAGCGTTGGTATTTTGGGGGAACTCACTAAGCTTCGGGCTTACAGTTTTTGATTATGTTTCAGGTACTTCTGGTGACCGCAAGAAGGCGAAGGTGTGATCGTGCACCTCCTTATGTTTTTATGATTTGATTCTGGGATACTCTGACATGAAATCATTTTGAAAACAAATTTGTAATAATTATTGGTTTTTGAATGATATAAATTTTTTAATTTGGCATGATTTTTATGGGTGTTACAATTTGGTATCAGAGCCTTGGTTTTAGTGAATTGGAGGGAACACTCGCGTGTCTCCAATCTCAAACTAAGGACAAAATTTTAAAAAAAAATTTCAAATGGTTTTCAAAATACTGATGGAGGATGCAAGTGTGCGATCAGTCGGAGCCAGTAAGTAAATACCTTACGGATTATTTGATTTTGTGATATGTTAGAACAACATGCTAGTACTAGGCTAGGGATCTTCAAGAATTGCATGATAGAATTGCCTGATTTTATGATGCCTGATAACCTAAGGTTTTTCCTTATATGAAATTGACATCATTATTGTAGTTGCTTAGTGTATGTATCACGACTGTACATAATTAAGATCTTATAGCCTGGAATGTTCGGTTTGGCCTTATTTCTTGTTCTTGTTTGATTAAGGGTTTAGGGTAGGATCAAGTATTTGAAAGTCTATATGGTCCAGCGTTATGTATAACTAGCATGCACGAGTGCTGCAGGGTTGGTTGAAGTTTCATGGGTGGGTTATGCGGGGTCAGTAGGACAGTTATGAGATATTTAGCATTCCTTTAGGAGTGGGGATTGAGCGCTCGCCATGCTTATGTATATTGTTAGGGTATTGTGATGATACTTGAGACAAATATGGGTAGGTGTGGAAGGTAGTATGGGCATGTACTACTGAAAGCACATGACCCATACGCGTCGCAATGAAGTCACAACCCCTAGGGATTTGTTGGGAATTGGTTCTCGGATTCTTATATGGAATGTCTGATATCTTCTTGGTATATTTTTAGCATGGTGGTTATTGGATCCAGATCAGGATCAGGAGATGGTGGTCAAGAGGGACCAGTAGTGCCCAAGGTCATTATTCAGATGAGTTTGGATGATCTGGATGTCAGGATTCGAGAGACCCTGGATGATGAGGTTGCTACTTTGTTCCGAGCATAGTTTATGGAGATGTTTGAGTCTATTAAGACTGTCATGGTTGAGTATTTTGATGAGTGCTATGCAGCCATTGCTAAGACGGCTATCGCAGCAGCTGTAACAACGACAAGGGGAGGAGCTGGTCGGGATTTTCAGTACCGGGACTTTGATAACACGAAGCCCCCGACTATTGATGGGGTATAGGACCTGATTGTAGGCATAAGGTAGATGTCCGACATGGAGGGATGTTTCTTTACATGCCCATGTCCTACTGACCAGAAGGTCAGATGTGACCTGAACTTGCTGAGGTCCAGGGCAAAGGACTGGTGGAGGTTGATGATAGGGTCCTACACTGATGATCAGAGAGTTGCAGTTACTTGGGATCAATTCAGGGATATGTTCCGCACTCGCTACATTCCACCGGTTGAGTGTAAGCGACTGGCACAGGAGTTTCTGGATTTAAGGCAGGGTGTAGAGACTGTGACGGAGATCACCCATATGTTCACTGAGAGGGCGATGTTTCTCCCGGAGTTTGCTTCTAAGCAGGCTCAGATGAAACGTTATTTGAGCATGCTCAAGACTGGCATCCATCAGTTTGTTGCTACCCAACGTTATGATATATTGTTGGAGTTATAGGAGGCCGCTAGGCAGCGTGAGCTTGAGATCGAGTTACAGTTACGGGAGCAGAGGTAGGTCACAGCACAGTCGCAGCCGGCGCCAATGCGGTCTAAGACCGCTGAGTCTAGGTCGAGAGGCCAGCAAGGTCATACTTGTGGCAAGTGCGGGAAGGCTCACTCTATCTCCTTACTTTCTTTTAGCCCTTGCAAATCAGAACAGATATGAAAACCACATCTTATATCAAGGACCCATGAACGAGAAGATAATGAGTTATTAGAAGAAATTGTGTAAATACCTGCTGAAGATGGCTTCACTTTGCCATCTTTGATATCCTGTAGATATTTTGGGCAACTTCTCTTCCAGTGCCCTTTATCATTGCAATAAAAGCAAACAACATCCTTTGGATCAAAAACATGGGGAATGGTAGCATTGGGCTTAGCCTTTGGGCCACTGCTAGATAACCCAACTTGGACCTTTCCCTTCCAGTTTTGCTTAGGAGGACCTTTCCTCTTTTTCACCTTTCCCTATCTAATAGCTAAGACAGGAGCACTCGCAGGAGTGGAGGATATACTTTTACCCTTCATTCCTGCTTCATTTGTCTGCAACAAGTTGTGCAATTGGGCCAATGTCTGCTCAGTATTGTTCAAATGGCATGTCAGGATGAATTGACCATAACAATCGAGTAACGAGTTCAATACCATATCAATGGAAAATTCCTCATCAAAGTGAATGTTGAGCTTGACCAAACGCTCTATGGAGCGTTGCATTCTTTGCACATGAGATACAATCAGCTCCCTTTCTTTAATCTTGCAAGCCATGAGTGACTTGACTACTTCAAACTTTTCTTGACGAGCTCGCTTATGGTACTTTTCCATAAGGTCCTTGTTCATCACAAAAGGCCAGTAGTCCTCATAGTTCCTCTGCAGTTCTGGGGGCATGGTTGCGACCATGATGCATGCCACTTTGGTAGCATCATCATAATGCTTCTTGTAGGCAGCATATTCTTCGGGAGTGGCTTTGGATTCATCAAGCGCTTTGAGCTCCTTTTCAAGTACATATTCTTTGTCCTCAAATCGAAGCACCATCTTGATGTTACACATCCAATCATTATATTTAGGTCCATCCATAACAACTTTGAGCAAATGTTGAGTAAAGAGAAGTTGTGGTTGGAGGATGATGAAGCAGAAGTGTTTCTAGGAGTAGACATTTGAAAACAAAGATAGTTTTAGTTAGATTTCAAGACACCTTAATATAGTAACCCAAAAATACAGTATCAAGGTTAGGATCCAACTATGATGATTCACAACTTAGAAATGGGATGATGAGATCTAAGTGTAAATTACATAAAGGTAGGTGAATAATGATTCACCAATTCCACCATAGGACGAAACAAACGAAGTGAAATTCCTAATTCCTTTTGAGATACATTGAACTATTCAATGTCATGTTTTAATCTCGGATTATGATCTTATATTTGTGACTAGGATATCGAGGATCACAAACAAGATGTGAATAACCACGCAAATGTGCTTGGTAACCTCATTGTCTTTATCATTAACTATTGATGTTTCGATAAACCACCCACACTCCATCAAAATGATAATTATGATATACCCATTACTCCTATTTATTAGTGCCTATTAGTGTGCTGGTAAACCACACATGCTCCACTAACGACCAATAAAGAATAATGTGCAATTTCATTGACTAGCATACTTTTCACACTTTTCCTAAAGTAACTAGAGTCGGGATTTTGTAAAATAATGTTCTAGTACTTTCTTAATAACATTATACTTTTAATGAAATTTAGTTGTCCTATCAAATCTGTTCTGCTAACGACCATCCACTAATCAAGGAAGCAGTGGGAAAGAGTGGACACCTATTCAACTACCATTTTATAGGCAGTTTCCTTATACCCCCCTAATAGATTAGCTTTGTGAATGAGACATACTAGCGATTTGACTGACCATATTCTTATACATATATAATATTTAACTTTTAATTATAATACATATATAAGGTGTGTTTTAAACTTTTTAAAATTTAGGGTTTATCTTAAAATTTACAAAAATTAAACTTTTAATTTAAATTTAAAATAAACCAAATAACTAGATTTAATAATTATCTATTAATTAAATTTTAAATAATTTATTAAATCTTGTAAGGATTATCTATTTTAATTAAACATTTAATTTAATCCTAATCCATATCCCTCTATATTTCAAAAAATAGGGTATAGGATATATTCCTTTTTTTTCTCAATTATCCAATTAGGTAACAATTATCCAAAAATTAAGAAACCCTAAAAATACCATGTAAATTTCGAAATTCAAGGGAGGAGGCTAGGGTTTCCAAAACCCTAACCCTAATTTTGATTAGGGTTCATGGATGCTAGGGTTTTTCGAAAAATCCTTTGAACCAAAAACCCTAAAAACAAAAATTGGCCTTATAGGGTTTAATAGCTATAAACCCTAATTTGCAATTCAACTAATATAGCAATTCAATTTAAAACAAAACAATGTCTCTGATACCACTGATGGGTTTTAGGTAAAACAAATAAACTAGAAAAACAATTCCTAAGTTCACATGAAACCTACTTTGGAAATATGTTTTAAGTATTGAACCTATAACTTTGAATTGAAAAACAAAACCCTAAGGAGAGAGGCTATTTTCGAAATTAACCAATTAGGGTATAAGAATTACATACCTTTCAATTGTTATAGCAAACAATTGGTAATCCTTTTGATCTTGATCTTCTTGGAAGTTTAGCACCACAAATATAATGACTCTAATGGAGTCACACCCAAAAGTGTGACATCCTCATTTTTCACGGCCAGAAAAGACCGATTTTCGATATTGTTGTTTGAAAATAAGAGTAATATTTTTCATAAAAGTGTTGTGGAATTTGTTCCCAGTAAAACATGATAAATACGTTATCAAATCATTTCTGAAGAAAATTATTTGTATTCATTTTAAAACATGGAGGATGTCATCGTCAATACAGGAACATAAGCATAAACAGAACTTACATTCATTATCACTAGTGATTTATACCTTCTTAATCTCTCGGTGTAATGTGACTTCATATCAACATCTGTGATATAAATAAATTGAGTGGGTCAGGTTGGGAAACCTGGTGAGTACATAGGGTTTTCAACCCACAATAATATAATTATTATGTTTAATCATCAAACAGTTAACCCAATTACCCATCCTCGTTATCTTCTTTACTCTTAAGGGTCTGCCCTAAGAATCAGCTATTTCTTATTCATTCATTCCTAAGGATTATCCTAAGGAATAGGTACGAAGTCCATCGTTGTCAATGACATAGTTGTCAAGCACATCTGCTAGTTCTATCACTTAGGCGCAACTGCCATAATTGTGATATTCTATATGAGGCGTAGCTGCCAGTTTTGTCCTTCGAGCACGGTTGCTAGGGTTATCTCGTTTATTGGAAGTATCGTTTTTTAGAGTCCACTCGCAATACATGTCAATGGGTTTTTAGAGTACACCGATGAACACATCGTTCACAACACCTACAGGTTGTGAGCCTGCTAGTGTTCCACTAGACTGTCTAGAATAGTCCGTGGTTGTCATCCATACTCTGCTGGATGACGGGGCCATCATTTAGGAATAAAGGTTCTCACATAGTCCACCTCTCACCCTTACCTCATGGTCTATATCATTTCTCAACTCATCATCCAACTCATATTTCATCTACTCATGTTTTACCCAACATATTTTATGGATATAAAATACATATACAGTTTAAATCATTTAAAATGTGTATAAAATCTTTCATCCAGCATATACGGCAAGTATTCAGACAATATGCACACATATCATGTAATTTATATAAAATACTTCATATCTATGTGTAAGATGAAAGTAACTATGCACTCACCTGGTAAGGTGGTGAGTCGGCACTCGGACAACACTTCGTTACTCTCAAAACAATTATCCCTTGACGAAACCTAGTATCATTACCACTAGAGTTTAGTCTAACGTTTGACGAGACTAGTTAATAGTCTAGCTATTATTACTATTATATAAGCGTTAAACAATACTTATATAACCCATAATAATAGCCTAAGTACTTATTATAAGTTCCTAATAACGTTACTAAAATTAATTAGAAGCTATATTAAAAATAGCGTAGGCGTAGCTCACTTACAGAGGGTTTTATAGAAAAATGGGTTTCGCTTGGAGCAGCGTTTCTAAACCAAAAGACCCTTTTTCTCGGGACTCTGGGAGCCTCGGGGCTTCCTTCGGGTGTTAGGGGGTTCACCTAGGCTTTAGGGGGTTAGAAACCCTAGAGAGAGAAAGAAATTAGAGAGAGAATGAAGATTTTGGTGTGAAAATCCGACAGGCTTCACCTCCCTTTTATAGTCACTTAACTTCGAACTATGTTGGGCGTAACTCCGAATAAGAAGGCCAGCTCGCTCCAGCTATCTCGCATCGCATCGGAAGGGATAAGACCGAAGGTATGTTGGGCGTACCTAGCCTCGGACGCGGGCATAGTGAAGGGGGGCGTGTCCAAATCCAAAGCGAGCACTGATCAACGATGGAAGGTTCAGAATGCGCCACGTCATCGCTTCTCTCATCAGCTTCGTAAATCCGACTCCAAACTTCAAAAAATCGTATCTTTCACATACGAGCTCTGTTTTTTATGTTCTTTATATCCACACGTAGGCGGGAACGTACTCTACAACTTTCGTTTAGACTCTGTCGGCTAATTTTGAATTTATTTTAAAAGTTATATTATTAGCAGGCCAGGACAGGGTTAGTCCGTTAATAATCCATAACTTCTTCATCCAACATCCATTTCCGTATGTCTTTTTATCATTACGCTACTATCAACGAGATCTTCGATTCTCGTTTAGGTTGTGTCGGCTAGAAACCGCTCGATCTAATATTCGAACTTAGGGTTGTACAATGCTAAGACGAAACTTCGAAAAATCATAACTTCCTCATACGAAGTCAGATTTGGGCGTTCTTTTTATGGACACACTTAGTTTAAGATATTCTACTACTTTAGTTTAGATCACTAAGGCTAAATATTGCTCTATCATAAATTCACTTTTTACGCTTCCCAGTGTCATGCCGGTTCCGTCGCGGAACTTCGACGGGCCATAACTCTCATATTTCGGCGTTCTTTATATGTACGAAACCCTTGAGACATATTCTATAACTTGGTTAAGATTATTTATTCTAAATAATATTTTGTCAAAAAGTCATTTTCGACCCCTATTATATCTAAATTGACTAGTTCGGATCTACGGGCGTTACAATTATCTCCCCCTTAGGATTATTACGTCCCGGAATCATCAACAAAATAGGGCTCACATGATGAATCCATAATTTTTATCTTCATCTTAAGTAATAAACGTAACTTTGATGTTTCTTTGAACGAGTATCTAACTCTAAGACTTCCTGACTGCAGGCGGTGCTCGATCTCGCTCCCGCTTTATGTCTCATCTTAAACCTTTAATCATGACCTTCGATTCAAAATCTCGATCCTTACTGGAGACTCCTTCTTCTTCTTAATGCACTTAAGATAAG
Source organism: Lactuca saligna (assembly GCF_052625555.1). Taxonomy (NCBI): domain Eukaryota; kingdom Viridiplantae; phylum Streptophyta; class Magnoliopsida; order Asterales; family Asteraceae; genus Lactuca; species Lactuca saligna. The sequence continues at coordinate 3,608,623 of NC_136424.1, forward strand.
TCCTTTGATTTCCCCAATAAATCGAAGGGTCACGTTCTAATGACCTTTCATCGTATGTTGCAATGCTTAGACTCAGGTCTTTTATAGTCAAATTCTAGAACAGATTGCACCTTCCTTCATGTTCTAATGTGATATAATCACATTCTAGTATTTCAATCTACAAGCTTCTTACTTTAACGGCGATTCGTGATACTTCTATTGATCGCTTCGATTATCTTTTATTTCAATCTTCTGGCTTAAGTCAGATGCTACATCAAACTTGGTTCTCTGAACCACGTAGCATATTCATCTTAGTCGGACTCGATTTGATATGACTACTAGATCGGGATAATAATCATCTTTTTGTCATTACCGAAACGATGGTAACGACGTACTTGAATAAAACGATATCAATTACTAGTTTCTTGGTAACCTTATAACTTTCCAAGATCCAAGTGTGAGTCCTGTGCTTCCGGTAGTATATACCTCTACTACCTTTCACACTTACTCATACTCGTCCCAAGTATTGTCTCACAGTTTATCCACGTCACCATGCAAGAAAATCACATAATCATTTAACACAGCAGATAACAAAATGAAGGTTTTATATTATTTCTTGAAACGATTACATATGTGTTCAAGTTCCCCTAGACTATGCCTTTAATAGGCTACATCATATGATTCTATCCCTTTGGTTGCTTCCTAACTCGATCTTCGGGTATGAATTCCTCATCCTTGATTCCTTGCGTTGTTCTCTTCTTCGTCGAGGATCATGTGGAATGCTCTTGCTTTCGGTCTTGGCGACACATTTGGCCTTGTAGCCCTTCTCTCTTTGGGCAGTCTTGTTTGAAGTGCCCTTCCTCATTACATTCATAACATACCCTTTTGTTGAATGTACATTCATTAGCGTAATGCCCATGCTTTCCACACTTGCAACAAGTCACTTATTCGCCACATTTTCCCGAGTGTTTCTTCTTGCACTTATCGCACCATCTTGCTTCACCTCCTCCTCCTTCGAACTACTTCGAGGATTTTCTATTCTCATTAGACTTTGAAGATCCTTCAAATTTTCTCTTCTTGCCAACTTAACTCTCTCCAGTCTCCAGAACCTTTTCCCTAATCCAGGTCTCAACACTCCTGGCTGCCCAGATGGCGGCTTTCAAGGTGGTTGTTTGCTTGACCATTGGACCAAAGTCTGCTGGTAATCCATGGGCAAACTTGTTGATCTTGGAGACCTTAGTTGGAATTAGGTAAGGAATAAGCTTCATCTTCTCCGTAAAACTTACAGCATACTCGGTCGCACTCATCCTTCCCTTCTTCATACTCTGGAACTCATTGTTGATCTCCAGAAGATCCTGCTCAGAGCAGTATTGCATCTTTAATTACACTAGTAGATCTTCCCAAGACATCTTGTTTGCTTCTCCCTTGGACATAGTGTTAGCTATTAGCTTCCACCAGCTCAGTACTGCAGACTTTAACAGAGGGACCGCAAGGGCGGTCTTCTGTTTGTGGCTACACTCGAAACTTTCAAACATTGTCTCCATCTTGGAGATCCAATCCAAGATGATCCATAACTTCTTCATCCGACGTCTGTTTTCGTCCGTCTTTTTATCATTACGCTACTATCAACGAGATCTTCGATTCTCATTTAGGTTGTGTCGGCTAGAAACCACTCGATCTAATATTCAGACTTCAGGTTTCGGCGTTCTTTTTATGGACACACTTAGTTTAACGTATTCTACGACTTTTGTTTAGATCGCTAATGCTAAATATTACTCTATCGTAAATTCACTTTTTACGTTTCCCGGTGTCGTCTCGGTTCCGTCGCGAAACTTCGACGAGCCATAACTTATTCGTTATAACTTGGATTTTGGTGTTTTTTATATATACAGAACCCTTGAGACATATTCTACAACTTAGTTAAGCTTATTTATTCTAAATAATCTTTTTTCAAAAAGTCATTTTCGACCCCTATTATCTCTAAATTGACTAGCCCGGATCTACGGGCGTTACAAAAAGCTAGCAAGAAGAAAACTTGAAGGAGAGAGGCTAGGGTATGTAAAAATCAGCCTAGGGTTTCTTCAAAGTAGGAGTGACCGATTTTAGGTTCCAGGAGGCTCCTTATACAGCTCAGGGATCTAGGGTTAAGGGAAAACCCTAATGTTGCTTTGCTTGGGGCCTAAGCTTATCCAAAGGCCTTATCCAAGACCCTTGGACGAAATCATTAGGGTTTCCCCTATAGATTTAGTCCACCCCCTTCCAAGGAGGTTCTGGAACCTTCCACTCAACTATTTGATAATTGCAAACCAGTCCCTGTACTTTATAATTAATACTGTTAACCCCAAAATTAATTCTAATTAATTTCTGGCTAACTATTTATTAAACATTATGATTTCTAATTAATATATTAATCTGTTAACATATTAATAAATCATTTATATTAATTTATTAATCTTATAATAAATCAATATCTCTCCTTTCATAATTTCCTTGTCCAGATGTTAGGTTTGAAGGCAACCTAAAAGGACTGTGTTGCTATCAATTCAAGTACATACCAATTATAGTTATGGGCTTAGACACCTAATCCAACAGAAGTTCCACGAGGAACTGGGCACGCGACTGCATTTTAGTACAACCTACCATCCGCAAAACGACGGCCAGAGTGAGCATACTGTAAAGATTCTCGAGGATATGATTGGAGCTTGTGTTATTGGCTTCGGTGGGAGTTAGGACTCCTACCTACCTCTTGCAGAGTTCTCCTACAACAACAGATTTCATTCCAGTGTTGGTGCTCCACCATATGAGGTGTTGGATGGACGAAGATGTCGCACCTCAGTATGTTAGGGTGAGATCGGTCATAGGGTGATGGGACGGACATAGGTAGTTTTGCAGACTACCGAGAGGATTCAATAGATCAGACAACGACTACAGACCCCTCAGAGTCGGAAAAAGAGTTACGCTGACAGATGTTGATCAGAGTTGGAGTTCTAGGTGGGAGACATGGTATTACTGAAGGTCTCACCCTGGAAGGGTGTGATTCGCTTCAGGAAGAGGGGGAAGTTGGGTCACTGATACATTGGACCTTTTTGGGTTATTGCCAGTGTTCGAAAGGTGGCATATAGACTGGACCTCTCGGAGGAGCTCAGTCAGATTCACATCACTTTTCATGTTTCGTAATTGCGAAAGTGAAAACTGGATGAGGAGGCAGTAGTGTCGTTAGAAGATATTCAGGTCGATGAGCGCCTGAATTACGTAGAGAGGCCAGTGGCCGTTCTGGAGAGGAAAGTGAAGGTTCTACGGAACAAGGAAGTACCTTTGGTAAAGGTACAATGGGAGCACTGGAGGGGATACGAGTGGACTTGGGAGCTGGAGGCAGAGATGCGGGAGCATTATCCGGAGTTGTTTACTGCAACAGACTTCGAGGACGAAGTTTACTTCAAGTGGGGGAGAATTGTAACATCTCGATTCCCAGGTATAATTTTAAAAGCTTTATATTCATTTTACTGAAGGAACACCACGAGTTGGAGGCCCCAACTCGTCGTGTCGAGCCCAGTCAGCCCGCGTGATTTATGAATTCTACTCGTCGAGCATGGAATCCCTAAATTTTAGGGTTTGCACCCTATTTAAAGAACTTATGGGCCGTTTCTAGCCTCCCTCATCATCAATACAACCAGATGTAACCCTAAATCAAGTCCTAAACTCCCATTGTGTGTGTTGAGAGCTTGAAAGGTGTTATTTGTTGATTTTGGAAAGGAAACTTGAAGAGTGAGGAGCTTGGATCGAAAAGGAGGAAGTGGATCTATCATCTAATTCGTTTTGGCAACCAATCTGAGGTATAAAGCTAATACCTTGATCCTTTCATGCTTAGATCTTCTTCTATGGACATTTATGGTCATTTTTGGGATTTAATGGAGCCACTCTTGGGTTTGAGCTTGTCACAAGGACATGGTCTTAGATCTGGACTCCTCTAGGCCCCAAATTCATAAAGCTATCAACTTTATCTTGTATTGGCCTTTCTCCATGCCCTAAACCTCACCCAAGACTTGGTTTTGCTGTTTTAAGCCTTTTAAGACCTTGCATGCACATAAAGTTAGCAACTTTACATGATAACTTCACCTTAGGAAGCTAGATCTACAATTTGGAGCTTTAGGGTAGCTTAAAAACGTCTGAATGGGAAATAGACTGAAGGGACTCGACGAGTTGCATGGTCAACTCGACGAGTTAGATGAAGATTGACCGTTTTTGGTTTATGCATGGACTCGGCGAGTCTGTGAGATGACTCGACGAGTTAGTTAGGGTTTTTTCCCAACATTTGAACACCGCATGGACTCGACGAGTTACTTGGAAACTCCGCGAGTCAACTAGGGTTTTCACAAATTCTCGAGTTTTGGAAGAACTCGACGAGTCAGTGGATTACACTCGATGAGTTGGGTTAACATGGACAGTTGACCTTGACCGTTGACTTTGAATTTGACCAAGGGTTGACCAATTTGACTTCTAGGGGTATATTAGTAATTTGGAAATTTATGGAAGTGGATTATTGGTGGATGTAGGTGTTTGAGTTTGGAGCTGTACTTAGGGAGTTTGACATTATCATCCCGAGCTACTTGTGAGGTGAGTTGTCCTCACTATACTAATAGGGTCGAAGGCACAAATACCGGCTCTTTTCTGATTTGTATCAGGGTTTATTGTATGATGATATGCTAGTGACCTGTTAGGTCGATATCCTGGTATATATGCTGATGTTATGCTAGTGAATTGTTAGGTCGATATCCTGGTATATAGGATGATGTTATGTTAGTGACTTGTTAGGTCGGTATCCTGGTATATAAGATGATGCTATGATTAATGATCTGTTATATTGGTTTGATTGTTATATATGCTAGCGTATGATATTTATGTGCACATACTCTCTCTCTCTCCCTCTCCTACACCTTACCCCATGTTCTCTTCTTTCCCTTTCCCCCTTCCATCTCGTTTTACATCTGCAGATCTGAGAACTACTGAAGCTAGCATTCCCAGGATTACTCATCCAACCAAGGTGTGTGAGTATGTTGATTTCAACTGGATCTGCATGTGTGTATGTGTATGGCGATTTCAACAACCAACTTCGAAAATCAATCAACAATAGATCTTCGAAATCAATCTGTTGATCCTCTAATTTCAGATGAACCAAATCCATGTTATTAGTCTCAAGCAGTGTAAGTAGGTTATTGCAAAGTATTTGATTTAGATGATGAATCAATATCCCAATTTGCAAATCAACAAATGATCTATTTTACCTTACGGCGACGAAGGGTGTATGTGTCTCGATCGTGTCATACTCCTTGTTGCTTCCCTTGGGAAATCCTAAACTCGCTCACTTTCATCATTCGATTGCAGGTAGAAATCAAAGAACTGGACCGCTATTCTTGTTTGTGGCTCACCTCTCCTCCTTGAGGAATTGAATTTTATGTCAGATATACTATTGAAGAACAAATGAGTGCTTTTAATTGTTTGTATTTTTTTATTACAAGTGATGGTGTTAGCTATTACAATGATGGTAAGTGAAGATGGTGATGTGGGGATCTTGATGAATAGTAGAGAAGAAGATGGTATCTGCAATGGAGGTGTGGTGTGAACTTGATGATGATGTGGAGAAGATGGAACCCAAACCGTTAGTTCTGATTGTGGTGTTAGTGGTTGATTTGTGGTGGCTGGAAGGAGAGATGGTGGTGAGGAGTTGGGTTTTGAAGAAAACGAGAGTGTTGAAGAAGATGATAGTGGATTGTATCTTTGATACATACATACATATACATATATATATATATATACATATACATATATATATATATATATATATATATATATATATATATATATATATATATATAGAGAGAGAGAGAGAGAGAGAGAACCCCTTCTTATTTTCTTAATTACTAAAGTAAATAAATTAGTATTAGATTTAAAAAGAAATTAAAGAAAAATGGAAAATAAATACCCCAATGGTATTAAAGTCATTTTACTATTTCTATTTGGAAAGACCAAAAACGCAACAAAGCTAGCTAAAAATGACCATCAATCCAAAAAAATCGTAGTTTGGATTAAAACCCCCAAAAAATGCATACCACATGACCATTTTTGCAATTTTGTCTTGAGATTATTATATTCCTATACTAATTAAAGAATAGTTTTAGTATTCTTGTGATACATGTCACTCTAATACAACCCATTCTTAATATTATGCCTCGTGTCATGGAGATATATTAGGCAAATCACTATCACAATTAATGATGATAAGATTTTAAAGAATATAATTTAAACTTTTATAGAAACATTACTTTTCTTAATTATATGTTAAATTTGAAGTTATAAATAACTTTAAATTTTAGATATATCTCTTAATTAATAATTTATTTAAAATAATTGATTAATAAATATAATTTTTTACGGGAAATCTCCAATAAAGTCAAAATGCAAACTTACTTTTGCCGGTTTTTAGGACTTTTTCGTAAACAAAAATTAGTTTAGGACTAAAACGTAAACCGGACCAAAATTTTAGGACTTTATTGGAGATTTCTCAAATTTTTACTATAAAAGTTTAATTAATTTAGTAACTATATATAATTTGGTATGGTATAAATTAAAGTAAAAATTTATACACAAACATTTAGAAAGCTACATACATACACATACACATTACACACGGCGGCAACGACACCAAAAGGCGGTGCCCCCACTTCTACCCCGAGCTACAGCAATTTCTTCATCGATGTAAAACCATATAAAGAAGGGATTCTTTGTGGTTGGTTCAGTCTCATCGTTTCCTTTAATGTTTATTTCAAACGGGTTGAAAGGTCCCACCTTTATCCGAATAAGCTCAAATACAAATGCAAGTATTCTCTTTTTCCATGAAAATCTGCCTTCAAATGTTAGGCACCCAAGAGGACCCAGGTACACACCGTTCTCGATCCTCCTTGCCTAAATATTAGTAGTATAAAATGTTACCCATGTTATCATCTATTAATACAATCACGAATTTGGTTTTCAAGTAACTGTTTAGTAAGAGTTATTGATATGAATTAGGAATTGTGTGTTGAAGTAATTGTTTTGGAATATGAATGAAATATTTTTTTCCTCCACTTTTCAATATCAATTTATGCTTGCTTAATCTCATTAGAAAAAAAAAATAATAATAATAAGTTCAGGATGCTTACAGCTGCATCAAATCTCTGAACAGCGGTAATGGGGAAGTATTTGCCACTTTTCAATCCTTTCTGTAGAATAATAGTATTAAGCACCCATTAGAGTCATCAAACAAGGATACAGAAAACAGCAAAATGCATAATACATATGAGCTACAAAGGATCAGTGGTTAACGTCAGCTGTAAATATAAGCATCCAAGTTCTTCCAGGGGATTCTGATCCTCCAAGAGTCTCACAAAACTGTGAAGGGTCGAGTTTAGCCTTCTCCATCAATTTCAGAGCAGACAGAATCTCAGTAGCTTCAACCTTTCTAGTCTTTGCAGCTTTCTTCAGTACTTTTATGCTCTCCTCAACTTCCTGAACAAGACTTACCATTATAACTCACTCACTCGTATCAAACACAAGCAACGATCATCATTAAAATAAAAAAAACAATTTTTCATACATACCCAGGTTTGATTACAACCAAGAAATGCATTTCAAATTTAATGTCAATCGATTACTTTCCCAGTTCAAAAAAATTTAAGCATTTTGGTGGACAAATAATACAAGCATCTTGTATTGTTTATTAGGGTGTAGCATCTGTTTTCATCAATGACCACAATCATGATGTTTAAAATTAGATTTATGAACAAATCTCGAATGGGTGTTTAATGAATAAAGTAATGCAGAAATCCCCAAAAGAAATATACTCTCTCCTTCTGAGTTTGACTGTGAAATCTCATCGAAAGAGACTAGCGTATGTCTAAAATGGCATAATCACCCTAGTGTTAGCATTTGCATACCCTTAATCTTGCCGAATTTCGTGAAGGGGGGAGTGTGTACCTTACTGGCTGTTGGTTGTAAACCAACTTCATCTTCTTCTTCGACAATAACAGGGGAAGGGGATTTCTGTTCTTTCTCATCAATGGTGGCTTTGATCTTTGTTATGGATGATCTGAAAATGGGGAATTGGGTCGGGTTGTAAAGGAGAGGGCGATTGGGTGGTCGCAGAAAGAGGTGAGCCGAACTAGAAATCACCACACATGGGTTAGCGAAGGAAAACATAGAGTGTATATGATTGTTGGTGTTGTAGGGATTTGGTGAGATTTTGGCAAGTATGTGCGCCCACGATCACTCATTGTTATTTATGACCAGCCATGTAATCTCATCCTTTGTAGTGATTTTGTCAAACTTTAAGAAAATTACAGAAATGGTCCCTTGGTTATGGACTTTTCTTGAATCAAGTTCAATTTTTTTTTTTTTTAATTTGCATAGAACCATCTTTATAGTTTCTTTTTATCATACAGTTAGTCCCCGTGTTCGCCTTCTCTTCCCTTGTCTCGCCTCCACATCAAGATCTCTTTCTCTAGTCGCCTCAACAATCTCTTCCACAGCCCTAATGATTGTAGTCCGCTCCTCGAACTTGACAGCCAGCCTATCAGTGATCCGACCAATGATACCAGACAACTCTTCTTCTAGTAAAATTTGTGAAACTCCTGTGGCAATCCAATCGCGTAGTCATGCGTTGTCCGCATCAATCTTAAAGGATTTTGCTTCCCATCTAAACATCTGCATTCTATTAAACAAAGACTAAACTGTCATCTCATAATCAAAGTGTCATCATTATGCTATAACATTTTACATGCTACGCAGAAACACACACACACATCAACCCTCTACCAACTTCATAGAATCTCTGTGATTCTTCTCAATTCGAGTATGGATCCTATTATTTCAATAATATGGGTCCAATACTACATTCCACACATATACATACTTTCCTCAAGAATCACCTCGGATTCTCTAAGTCACTTCCATATGACTACGCTCATAAGTCCTTGCACTAAACCGTGCACTAAGGCACTTCCTAGACTCTCCTAGGAGTTCACTTCCCATATAAGCACGTCCAGATACTATTCCTAATCCATTAAGAACCCTACCTCACCTTGTTCGCATATGCAAAGGAAACTTCTACTAATGTCAACTAACTACCTCACAAATACAACCACATGCAACAAAGATTAAACAGTCCTTCAACTGAAAAATCCTATACTACAATGGTTAGAATCAAACAAGAGTTGCACAATAAAGTCAAATCAAGCATTCTAAAATTATTTAATCTTTGTGGCAGACAACCTAGCATATTCGCTTTATAGTTAATTAACATCAATACAAGCCTTAAATAGCATAAATCAAATAGCATTCGAGCAACAAAACCAATTGGTAATAAGGCATCATAAGTATTAGACAGTTCTCATATGCACTTCCTGAAGATCCTGATGCATCTATAATAATTCACATATCATGCACAAAAAAGGCATCTTTCCCTAGCAGGCATTCTAGCATCCAACCTGAGCATATCCTTAATCTAGCTTCTAGGATGCGTACTATACTATAACACATATAACATATCAACATATTTAGGTATTTTGGGAATCATTTACTTAAGCTTGACTGATTGCATGCATCACAACCCCTTTTCTTTATAAAAACAATTTAAGAAAATCATTTTCCTTTTTTAAAAGATTTTATAAATCCTCTTTTTGATTTCAAACACGCCGGAAAGTGTGTCTGAAACCCTTAAACCAAGGTTATGATAACAATTTGTAATGTCCTAAAAATATTAGGTAAAAATTTTATTTTTAAACAACCAAAACGATTCGTTTATTTGTTCAAAAGATAATCAGGATATAAAGTATCAACAAAACATCAGAGTGTATCAAATAGATAGTGCAGAATAAATCTTCGGGGGATGCATTACGATAATGTCGGGCACATCCCTTTTGAACCAAAGGTACCTGAAACATTTTAAACATGAAACTATAGGCACAAAGCTTAGTGAACTCTCCAAAATACCACATGCCATACATAACATAACGGTTCTATCTCAACCCCAAGCAAATGTTATGGGCCAAATCATAGTCTTACAATCACTTCCTTCCATGGGCCAAATCACGGTCTTTACTTGTATAAGTGTCGGGGGTCAGATCCTAGTCTTCCATACATGTGTCATGGGCCATATCCTAGTCTTCCATACATATGTCAGGGGCCAAATCTTGATCTTCCACGCAAGTATCACAAAGACACCTAGCATCCTACATAGTATAGTGAAAAAACTCACATCACAACATAATCAACAGCTAACCAACTCACATAGCCAAGAAAATAGGTGCCACACACCACCTACTGAATCACACAAGGTAAACCCTTAGTCTACCTTCTAAAACTAGCAATTTGACCAAAAGTCAAATCTAGTCAACAGTGAACAGTTAAAGTCAACATCAGTTGACCTCCACATCCACGTCGTGGCACTTTCTCGACAAAACAATAAATTTCAACATTATGGTAATTATGCCACCACATCGTAGCAACTACACAACGGAAACTTAATAGATTAAGCTCTCAATATGTTAAACCCTTAGCTCATATTTTCCAGAAGGCTTCTTGGGACATTAATGGTCCATAAAAATCCTTGATTTGATGACATGCATGTCCAATGCATATCATTTGCTTAACTAGGTCAAAAGTGGCATAAATGGGAGTCAAGACCATGCATGAGCTCAAAGTAACATAACTTAACATGAATGTAAATTGGCTAGCAGGCTAGTATTTTGTCGAAATATTTGCCGAGTCCATAATAAGAATGAGGCATACGTTTTCTCAGCGGAACAAAGAGCAATAGTCGTCGCTAATCGGAGTAGCTGATTTGAGGTTTATACCTCCATGATTTCTTATTCTTAGAACACTTATTGCATAACATGTCTTCACAAATCTCCCTTTATTGCTTTATTTTAGTCGAACAATAACTTGTTTTCACAAAACGAGTTTAAATTTGATTGGTGTAATCATTGCGAGGGAATCCGCATTCACCAACTTGTAAATTGATTAGTTGGTTGGGAAGAACACAGTTACTAGTATCTCGCATAGTTGTTAACCTGTTAGTTTTCGTGTAAAGTATTGTGGTATGAATCACATCATCACATCGTGCACTTTGTAGCTGTATAAATCTCATTTAATAGCGTATTAGACTTTCTGGGTGCATAATGTTACATTTCGTTAGAGTCCAAAATCCATGTGAATTAGATTAATGATATTCACTTGTTTAGTGGTTCGTCATTTGTGCTTTTACTATATCATTAAATTCTTGGTAAATGGTAATTGATTCTGTGATTTCCTTAGAACATAATACTCAACTTTTTCTATTTGACTATTTCGAGGCCCACTTTTTGTTACTCTGTTGCTTTGAGCTAAATTCATAACTTGGTAATGTATTTAAATATAATATATGTTAAATCGTTTCTATGTTTCTCCAGTAAGTAGGGTTTTGGTTGAAAGAATTAGGGAATTATTTGTTTGGGGAGGGTTGTTGGTTGTTTTCGGGTTCACTTTCTTTGGTGGTTTCCTTTATACTGCAGTTATATCAAAATTACTCCCTCATTTGGATAATGTTATTATCCTTGCAATTCAAAATGACAGGTATGCCATTTGATTACTATTATTATTATTATTATTATTATTTTTGTAAATACAAAGTTTTGATAGTTTTCTCCATTTATAATACCATTTGTAATAAGTATTATTGCTTCTTGGTGCCTTTAACAGTTCATGTGCTTGTGTTTGTTGTATACTTCTACTGGCTTAGCATGAAAATGTTTAAGCATACATGGCCTCAAATCTCCAAGGATAATTAATGGTCATCATATATTGTGTTTGACATGCATTTGGATTGAGACTAATGTTAATCAGACAAAATTACAATTTTTTCATCCCACTAAAAGAGGTAGGAGTAAGATAAAGAGCAAATCCAAATTCAAACAAATATATAAAAAATGTATACATATATTTGTTTATGTATTTATATGTAGTTTGTAAGTATTTATATGCATACAGATATATAAAAAAAAAATACATATAAATATATTCATTTTATGTAAAAATACGTAAAAAGTACATATAAATATTTTCACATACAAATAAAAAAATTCCTTCTTTTTACATGAAGAATGTTGATATCACCTTAGACCATAACAACATTTGTTTGGCTTGTTATGTCATGTGGCATAGATGACCTGCTAAAAATATCAAAAGAACTAAAGTAAAAAAATTATCAGGTTTCTTAGGTTTTTTATTAAAATAAAATTTTGGACTTATTATTTTTCCAAAATTTTTGACTTTTCTAGAAATTCTCTTAAATTAATAAAATTGTAAACAAGCCCAGTGAGAAGTATGGAACTTTTCATGATATAAATTAAAGATGTAAACAAGCCAAACAAGCACAACACTAATCAAGCGAGGGCTCTTTAAAATCATAGAAGCTCAGCCTCAAATTCATTAAGAGTTCGAAGGCTCGAGATCGCGAAGTATATATGTAAAGTTTGGGATCAACTTGTTAACATGCTCATTTAACTTTGAAGCTTGTTAAAAAGTGCGATCGGCTTGTTATTTTTCCATGTTTTATTATTTCATACCTGTTATTTTTCTATATTTTACTAATTCATAAATAAAAAGTATATATATATATATATATATATATATATATATATATATATATATATATATATATATATATATATATATATTGAACGGCCAGTTAGTTGTAAGATGTTAAATTCACCAAGTTAGTAATTCATCTATGCCTAAGTTTGAACCCATGACCTTCTATCTAAGAGACTTCCACATCTACCAAGTGGGCTAGTCCCCTCCCCCCCCCCCCCCCCAACACACACACACACACACACACACACACACATATATATATATATATATATATATATATATATATATATATATATAATTATTGGCTCTCCAAAGAACCAAATATTTTTTTCAAGTTGTAGAGCTTATTCTTTATCGAAAACAAAAAAAACTAAAAATATCTAAATTCATAACTTAACATTGTGAATGTTAAATATATTTTTTGGATTCACTGTGTGAATTTAGATTCACATTGTGAATTTTCAAAGATTCACATTGTGAATTTGACGAAATTTTTTTTATCGAATTTGATATCATTGGAAAAATGATAAAAACTTTTGAATTTTTGTATTTTTAGTTTTTTTTTTTTTTTTTATAAAAAAGTTATAAAAATTGAAAAAAAAAAGATTGGTTATTTGGTTAATTATGTCTCTCTCTCTCTCTCTCTCTCTATATATATATATATATATATATATATATATATATATATATATATATATATATATATATATATATATATATATATATATAGAGAGAGAGAGAGGGGGGGGGGGGGGGGATTGGGAATATACATTACAGTCTCACCTAAGCTTAGGTATTAAACCTCTAAAATATGTCGTTTTAACTTAGTATATATACAATGTTCGATTTTCTTTTGTTAAATACAAGATCCCCATCGCATTTATGTCATCCATTATCAGTTAACCACCTATGTTTTGTTTTCTCCATTATCTTTTATTACTTCAATTTAATGAACACTATTGTTTTCCACCATCACAAAGCTCAAAGATAATCAATATTTTTTATTTTCCTATCAAATTTATTGCTTCAATCCTGAATATACACTTCAAGCGGTAAACCTAAATCCGTTAATCGTAATGTTTATCCAATAAAAAGACGTAGTTTCATGAGGTTTAATACCTAAGCTTAGATGGGACTGTAATGTATATTCATTTTTCCCATATATATATATATATATATATATATATATATATATATATATATATATATATATATATATATATATATATATATATATATATATATATATATATATATATATATATATATATATATATATGAATAAACCATCAAGCTCATGAGCTTTAACAAACATGAAGCCTGACCAACAGGCTTGTGATCAAACTCAATAATTAAATGGGGCTATATTCTAGGCTCAAACTCTGGCCATTGCTCATTTTAAGGTTTGGCTTGTTTCAAGCTAAAAGCTATCCGATTGGGCAACGTGAATACGTGTTAATCCGACATGGAGGCAAAATAACGGTGTTATATGTAGTACCTGGTCCCCGGTACATACTCCTTGATATTTAATTTCCTTTATATTTATATATTGCCTTGGACTCGGCGAGTTGATGGGCCAACTCGCCGAGTAGGAGTGGGTCAAGTAGCGTGATTTTGACTCTGGACTCGCCGAGTCGGTCCCCAAACTCGGCGAGTAGGCCCTGGTTGGGCAAAAACCCTAATCCGGGTGTTTGCACCCTATTTAAACACTCTATCATGGCCTCCTTTGTCCCTAACACTTCAGAGAGCATTAGAGTGAGACCCTAGCTCCCCTTATTGATCTAGAGAGAATTTTTGGCCTTGTGAAGGATATTGGAGCTTAGAAGAAGAAAGAGGTGGTTGAAGTGTGCAAGGAAAGGATTAGATCCGAACTCTACGCAGGGAGAAGCTTCCATTAAGGTAGAAAAGTCTCTACCTTGATCTTTAGATCATTAGTTGCCATTTTTGTCCCAAATTGGTGGTTTTCAAGCCCTAGATCACCAAACTCCATGTGTGGTGCTTAATGATCCGAAAGGACTTCTGATCTGGACTTATTGGATGAATTAGTAGCATAAAGTTCTTGTGGTTGAAGTGATTAAGGTCCCCATTGAGTCTATGACCCCTTGAAGAGCTTGGTTTTGGCTTTTTTAGCTTATAGGGCCATGCATGCACGTAAAGTTTGCAACTTTACGTGATAAGCATGCTCAAGGGACATGGATCTATAGCTTTGAAGCGTTGCATGTCTTAGATTTGGCCTATATGGGAAATGGGTCATAGGGACTCGTCGAGTCCCAAGGAGGAACTCAGCGAGTTCCATGAAGATGGCCTTAGACTCGGCGAGTTGGATGAACAACTCGACGAGTCCTATGAAGATTGCTTGGAACTCGGCGAGTCGAGTCACGAGTCAGTTCAATCGTCCCAAGTCATGAATGAAGAGTGATTCAGTGAGTGGGAAGAAGGTCTGGTTGGGTAGGACCGGGTTACTAGGGAAAGGACTCGGCGAGTTCCAGCCGTGACTTGGCGAGTCCAGTCAAACGGGCATTGACTTTGACCAAGGGGTTGACCTTGGGCCAAGGGAGGTTCAGTCTTTTGACCTAATGGTATTTATGTGTGTCTAACCTATGTTTATGGTTTATAGTCGGTGGATTTGCGATCCAGCAGTTAGACGCCCAGCAAGCAGATTTCAGCAGCTACTTCCGAGGTGAGTTACCTTCCAGTAGCGGTAGGTCTAAGGCCACAATGCCGGCCCACCAGTAGGAGATGTATGATAGATGATTGTCTTTGTGATATCATCTAGGTTTGCTACTACCTGATATGTTATATGCTATCATGATATGTTGTATGTGATAGTAGTAGAGTTCGGTTGTTAGGGCCGAAGGGTAGTCAGACACCCCAGATACGTCTGACAGTATGTGATTATATGTTTGCATGCTAGTTTGTTATGTTATGATATATATGATAGTAGCAGTAGGGGGTGAAATAGTCCCTGAGGTTCGGTCGCCAGGACCGAAGGGTAGTCAGCACCCCAAAATGGTTTGACATGGGTAGTCAGCACCCTAGAATGGCTTGACACGGGTAGGTCGGCACCCTAGAATGGTCGTACCGGGTAGGTCGGGCACCCCAGAAATGCCTGGCAATATGTATGATATGTGATTGGATGGTATACGGTATGATGGGGGAACTCACTAAGCTTCGTGCTTGCAGTTTTCAGTTTTGGTTTCAGGTACCTCTTCTTCGAAGGGGAAAGAGTCGGCGTGGTAGTGGCCCATCACACACATGCTTCGTATTCCGCATCGCGAGATCTTCCTGGGAAATTGTACTCTGACATTATTATGTTCTATGAAATGTTTTCCAGACATGTGATATTTTTATATAATGTTATGATCAGTAAACGTTTTAATTCGAATGCTTGCTAATATATGTTTTTAAAAATGAAATTCTTGGCTCGTATTTTTGGTGCATTAGTTGGTATCAGAGCCCTGGTTTGAGGGATTCGGACACACCTTCGGGGGTGTTCGAACTCAAATCGAGGGATTAAAAGATTTTGGAAAGAGAAAATGTTTTCTAAAAGGCTAAGTAAAGGGTTTTAAGGAAGAACAAGTGTGTGATGTGCGCGACCGGCCGAGCTAAAGTAAGTATTCCCCAATGTACCCATACAAGTTTATTTATGTTTATCAGTTTCTGTACAACAGCATGCTAGAATAGGACTAAGGATCTAGGAGTGATGCCTTATGTGCTTCAGTATATGAAAGAGTTGCATGCTAGAGTTGAGTAGACAGCAGTAGGGTAGCCTGTTTAGGTTATTCCTGATAGTACGAGTTTAGCATTGTATGCTAGTTCAGTTTTCTCTACAAGGATAGAGTTGCTTGAGATTGTTTTCTTTATGTCCAAATGTTGCTTGCTTTGTGCTATGTGGGATTTGAAGGGATGGGAGTTAGCTGTTAGGTGAATACGTTAGAGTCACATGTGATCAGGGTTGAATAATCTCAGAGTGTTAGATTTGACCATATTGCGTAGCTCTTGTTTGAGTCCTAACCGTTGTAGGGATGAGTCCCTTACTTGAAGGATTATCCGAGCCTCATCACATGTGATTGTATTCAGGTAATAGCTAATTGGCATCACCAAGGGGCCTTCAGCAGTTGAGGACTGGGTTGGGTGGAGTCAGAGGTTTCCTAGGGAAAGCCTAGGATAAGAGTAGAAGTGATCAGCGGTAGTGGAAGGGACCTGGTTGAGTCGAGGCGGTCTTTGGGGAAGGTACGGATAGATGTGGAAGGTAGTATGGGCCCATACTACTGAAAGTAGAGGATCCGTACCCGAACCGAAGAAGGCTAAGATAACGCCAGGGAACTCGTAGTGGGTGTGATCCCTCCAGGGGTATCAGTATCACTAACATTTGTTATTTCTTTGTATTTCAGAATGGTAGTACTACGCTCGAGGCTAGCAGTTGGCAGTTCTAGAGAGGGATCGGGTTCGGGATGAGGTTCCGAGCCAGTAGATGAGAGGCTGCGCGAGTTCATCGCGTCTGAGATTACCAGAGGTATCCTTGAGTCGACCCCCATTATCTTTGGGTCGATCAAGGAAGGGATATTGGAGATGATGGAGGATCGCCTCCGGGAATTCAGGAGAGACATGGCATCTGGCCAGTCGGGATCTCGCACGCTGTCCTTCAAGGACTTTCGGGGCAATGGTGCACTGGATTTTCATGGGGCGAAGGACCCCATAGCTGCCAGGCGATGGATTGCCGACATTGAGTCTGCACAGATGATTAGCTTCTGCCCTGAGGGGTCGAAGGTGAGGTTTGCGGCAGGGTGTTTACGTGATCGAGCTAGGCATTGGTGGGAGTCTGTGAGCGACTCGTTGGGAGCCTCGCCTGTCGAGGCTATGTCATGGTCGGACTTTGCGACCAGGTTCAGGGCAGAGTTCGCGCCGCCTGTCGAGCTTTAGCAGCTGGCCAGAGAGTTTTTGGACATGAGCCAGACGACGAAGACTGTGGCGGAGATCACCGCCAAATTCCGGGAGAGGGCATTGTTAGTGCCCCAGTATGCGGGTGATGAGGACATGAGGAGGACCCGCTACCATGACATGCTCCGAGCTGATATTCGAGAGCATGTCAATTTTTCAGCTTGCCCTACCTTGGACTCTATGATTGCCAGGGCGAGGGAGAGAGCGATAGATCTGGAGCACGTCCGGAAGAGGAAGACTGAGGAGGGAAAGACAAGAGGGGCTTCGGGGAAGAAACCCAAGGGATCAGATGGTAGGCCGAAAGGCCAGTCAGGATCGAGCCGCTGCAGGAAATGCGGAAGGCCCCATGAGGGGGCATGTAGATTGGTCGGGCTGCTATAAGTGCGGCAAGGCGGGGCATTTCAGCAGGGATTGTACTGCCCCTGCACTTGTGATACAGACGTCTGAGTTGCTGTGTTTCCACTACAACCGGAGGGGCCACAAGAAGGCCAATTACCCCCAGTTGACATCATCAGCGCCGGTTAAGGCGCCAGCTCCAACTACCCTGCGGATTACAGATGGCCGTCAGGGCAAGGCGGAGGCTCCAGTGGTGAGGAGTTAGGCGTTTCAGTTGACCGCAGAAGAGGCACGCCGCACCCGATGTGGTGACGAGTATGATTCTTTCCCTCTACTTTATTTTTATGATGTTATGGTATTGATATGTGCTCTGTGTATATGCATTAGGATCGTTCCATGTGAACGGTATTCCGGTTCAGGTGTTGTTCGACTCGGGTGCCACCCGGTCATTTGTTTCCCTTACGCTTAGCAAGAGGTTTACTGAGTCCTCGGGCATGTTGGATTGCCCTTTAGAGGTAGAGATTGCCGATGATCCATCGGTGCGAGCATCAGCAGTGTTCGGGGATTGTGTTTTGAGATTATTTGAGGAGCGTTATCTCGTGGATTTGGTTCCCATACCGTTGCGGGGGAACAAGTTGATTATAGGTATGGATTGGTTGAGCCTAATGGGGCAGTGATAGATTGCGCACAGTAGTTGGTGCGGGTCAGGACCCTAAGTGGGGGAGAGTTGGTGATCCACGGCAAGAGGCCACAGCATGGACCTATAGTATGTTCAGCAGCGAGAGCTAGGTGCTACCTTCAGCAGGGATGCACAGGGTATTTCGCATACGTTCTGGATACCCGGGAGTCGGGTAAGGCGACAGTGAGCGAGGTTCCAGTGGTGCGAGACTACGCTGATGTGTTCCCGTAAGAGCTTCCTGGAATACCTCCGTAGCGTCAAGTAGAGTTCAGGATCGACCTAGTTCCTGGTGCGGCTCCGATAGCCGAGGCACCCTATCGGTTGGCTCCTCCCCGAGATGCAGGAGTTGTCTACGCAGCTGCAGGAGCTGCTAGACAAGGGATTTATTCGTCCGAGCAGTTCACCCTGGGGAGCCCCGATTCTGTTTATGAGGAAGAAGGATGGGTTGCATCGGATGTGTATAGATTACCGGGAGCTGAATAAGGTAACGGTGAAGAACCGTTACCCACTCCCGAGGATTGATGACCTCTTTGATCAGTTGCAGGGTGCATCTTGGTTCTCCAAGATCGATTTACGTTCAGGCTATCATCAAATGAGGGTTAGAGAGGAGGATATATACAGAAGACCGCGTTCGGACGCGTTATGGCCATTATCAGTTCGTGGTGATGCCGTTTGGGCTCACCAATGCTCCTGCAGCGTTCATGGACCTCATGAACCGCGTGTGTAGACCGATGTTGGATCGGTCTGTGATAATTTTCATTGATGACATCTTGGTTTATTCCAAGACTCAGGAGAAGCATGAGGAGCATCTGAGGGAGGTTTTGGAGACCCTGAGGAGGGAGAGCTTGTATGCCAAGTTCTCCAAATGTGAGTTTTGGTTGGCGAGGTGCAATTTCTTGGGCACCTCGTCAACCAGAACAGGATTTCAGTAGACCCGGCCAAGGTGGAGGCCGTGATGAGATGGGAGGTTCCGAAGTCTCCATTTGAGATTCGGAGTTTCCTAAGATTAGCAGGCTACTATCGGAGGTTCATTCAAGATTTCTCCAAGATAGTCGTACCCCTGACACGGTTGAATAGGAAAGTCGTGGTCTTTTGATGGGGGCCTGAGCAGCAGGCAGCGTTCGAGACTCTGAGGCAGAGGTTGTGCGAGGTGCTGATCTTAGCCCTGCCCGAGGGCGTGGAGGATTTTGTGGTATATTGTGATGCGTCGATCTCAGGCTTAGGCGCAGTGTTGATGCAGAGGGGACATGTCATTGCTTATGCCTTGAGGCAGCTGAAGCCTCACGAGGCGAACTACCCCGACACATGATTTGGAGTTGGGGGCGGTGGTCTTCGCCCTCAAGATATGGCGGCATTACCTTTACGGGGTTCGTTGTACCATTTACACGGACCACAAGAGTTTGAGGTACCTCATTGATCAGCCGAATCTGAACATGAGGCAGCGTCGGTGATTGGACGTGGTGAAGGATTATGATTGCGAGATCTTTTACCATCCGGGGAAGGCCAACGTGGTGGCCGATGCGCTTAGCCGCAAGGCGGCGCCGATCAGGGATGTTTACATGAGGATGACTGTGGTGACTCCCTTGTTGGAGCAAATTCGGAAAGCTCAACAGGAGGCTATGAAGGAGGAGCATCGGAAGAGTGAGGGTATAGTAGGGCAAGTCACCTCCTTCGATTATGATAGTCGGGGATTATTGACACTACACCGTAGGGTGTGGGTGCCGTATCATGGAGGCGTGCGCCAGATCTTGATGGAGGAGACGCACAAATCTCGATTCTCTATTCATCCAGCGGCGACGAAGATGTACCGGGATCTTCGCCTGGACCATTGGTGGCTCTGCATGAAGCGGGATGTGGCGTGGTACGTCGAGCGGTGTTTGACCCGCAGGAAGGTCAAGGTCGAGCATCAGAGACCGCACGGCAAGATGCAGCCGTTGGATATTCCATTGTGGAAATCGGAAGATATTACGATGGATTTTGTCACAAAGCTTCCCAGGACTGCGCGAGGAGTGGATTCTATATGGGTCATCGTGGATCGATTGACCAAGAGCGCCCATTTTATTCTGATTCAGGAGAGCATCTCAGCCGAGAAGTTGGCCGATATCTATATCAGGGAGATAGTGGCGCGGCACGGGGTGCCAGTATCAGTTATTTCAGACAGAGATGTGCGTTTTACTTCCAGGTTTTGGAAGAAGTTTCATGATGAGCTTGGCACTCGTCTGCATTTTAGCACTGCCTTTCACCCGCAGACGGATGGCCAGAGTGAGCGGACCATTCGGACACTTGAGGATATGTTGCAGGCATGTGTGCTGGATTTCGGTGGTAGTTGGGATACCTATCTTCCTTTAGTTGAGTTCTCATACAACAACAGCTACCACGCGAGTATTGACCGTCCTCCCTTCGAGATGTTATACGGACGGAGATGCAGGACCCCGATATGTTGGGGCGACGTTGGCCAGAGGGTCATGGGAAGCACTGAAGTGGTGCTCCAGACGACAGAGAAGATTCAACAGGTCCGAAGCAGGCTTCAGACTGCTCAGAGTTGGCAGAAAAGTTACGCCGACAAGCGTCGTTTAGACTTGAAATTTCAAGTTGGGGATATGGTTCTTCTGAAAGTGTCACCATGGAAAGGCGTCATCCGATTCAGAAAGCGGGGTAAGTTAGGCCCAAGGTTCATTGGGCCATTCAGGGTTGTAGCCCAGGTGGGCAAAGTAGCGTATAGGTTGGATCTACCAGTCGAACTCAGCCAGATCCACAGCACTTTCCATGTCTCTCAGTTGCGGAAGTGTTTGGTGGACGACTCGGCTGTGGTGCCTTTAGAAGATATCCAGGTCGACGACAGTCTAAATTACATCGAGCGGCCTGTGGCAATCCTCGACAGGAAGTCGAAGGATCTGAGGAAAAAAAAGGTGGAACTCGTGAAGGTGCAGTGGCAGCACCGGAAGGGTTCGGAGTGGACTTGGGAGCCGATGGAAGAGATGATGGAGCACTACCCCAAGTTGTTTCGGGATCGAGCAGCAGACTTCGAGGACAAAGTCTAAGATAAGTGGGGAAGATTTGTAGCACCCGGTCCCCGGTACGTACTCCTTGATATTTAATTTCCTTTATATTTATATATTGCCTTGGACACGGCGAGTTGATGGGCCAACTCGCCGAGTAGGAGTGGGTCAAGGAGCGGGATTTGGACTCTGGACTCGCCGAGTCGGTCCCCGGACTCGGCGAGTAGGCCTTGGTTGGGAAAAAACCCTAATTCGGGTGTTTGCACCCTATTTAAACACTCTATCATGGCCTCCTTTGTCCATAACACTTCCAAAGAGCATTAGAGTGAGACACTAGCCCCCCTTATTGATCTAGAGAGAGTTTTTGGCCTTGTGAAGGAGATTGGAGCTTAGAAGAAGAAAGAGGTGGTTGAAGAGTGCAAGGAAAGGAGTAGATCCGAACTCTACGCAGGGAGAAGCTTCCATTCAGGTAGAAAGTCTCTACCTTGATCTTTAGATCATTAGTTGCCATTTTTGTCCCAAATTGGTGGTTTTCAAGCCCTAGATCACCAAACTCCATGTGTGGTGCTTAATGATCCGAAAGGACTTCTGATCTAGACTTATTGGATGAATTAGTATCATAAAGTTCCTGTGGTTGAAGTGATTAAGGTCCCCATTGAGTCTATGACCTCTTGAAGAGCTTGGTTTTGCCTTTTTTAGCTTATAGGGCCATGCATGCACGTAAAGTTTGCAACTTTACGTGATAAGCATGCTCAAGGGACATGGATCTATAGCTTTGAAGCGTTGCATGTCTCAGATTTGGCCTATATGGGAAATGGATCATAGGGACTCGACAAGTCCCAAGGAGGAACTCGACGAGTTCCATGAAGATGGCCTTAGACTCGGCGAGTTGGATGAACAACTCGGCGAGTCCTATGAAGATTGTCTGGAACTCGGCGAGTTGTTCTTCAAACTCGGCGAGTCGGGTCACGAGTCAGTTTAATCGTCCCAAGTCATGAATGAAGAGTGATTCAGTGAGTGGGAAGAAGGTTTGGTTGGGTAGGACCGGGTTACTAGGGAAAGGACTCGGCGAGTCCCAGCCGTGACTTGGCGAGTCCAGTCAAACGGGCATTGACTTTGACCAAGGGGTTGACCTTAGGCCAAGGGAGGGTCAATCTTTTGACCTAATGGTATTTATGGGTGTCTAACCTATGTTTATGGTTTATAGCCGCAGGATTTGCGATCCAACAGTTAGACGCCCAGCAAGCAGATTTCAGCAGCTATTTCCGAGGTGAGTTACCTTCCAGTAGCGGTGGGTCTAAGGCCACAATGCCGGCCCACCAGTAGGAGATGTGTGATAGATGATTGTCTTTGTGATATCATCTAGGTTTGCTACTACCTGATATGTTATATGCTAGCATGATATGTTGTATGTGATAGTAGTAGAGTTCGGTTGTTAGGACCGAAGGGTAGTCAGACACCCCAGATACGTCTGACAGTATGTGATTATATGTTTGCATGCTAGTTTGTTATGTTATGATATATATGATAGTAGCAGTAGGGGGTGAAATAGTCCCCGAGGTTCGGTCGCCAGGACCGAAGGGTAGTCAGCACCCCAGAATGGTTTAACATGGGTAGTCAGCACCCCATAATGGCTTGACACGGGTAGGTCAGCACCCCAGAATGACCGTATCGGGTAGGTCGGGCACCCCCAAAAATGTCTGGCAATATGTATGATATGTGATTGTATGGTATGCGGTATGATGAGGGAACTCACTAAGCTTCGTGCTTTCAGTTTTCAGTTTTGGTTTCAGGCACCTCTTCTTCGAAAGGGAAAGAGCTGGCGCGGTAGCGGCCCATCACACACATGCTTCGTATTCCGCATCGCGAGATCTTCCTGGGAAATTGTACTCTGACATTATTATGTTCTATGAAATGTTTTCCAGACAAGTGATATTTTTATAAAATGTTATGATCAGTAAACGTTTTAATTCGAATGCTTGCTAATATATGATTTTAAAAATGAAATTTTTGGCTCGTATTTTTGGGGCGTTACATTATAACACGCGAAACGCCGCGACCCCTGACGTTTTTAGGTGTTATGTAACTTACGTTATGGTGGTGACGGGAGGAAGCCTCTAATGCAATTGGCTGGAACGTTACAAAATCCAACCGTTTGCAAATGGTCACAAACATTTAAAAAAAAAATTGTATTAATATAAATACACCACATTTTTTATCTTCATTTTATTTTCCAAACCCAGCAAACCCTTTCAACATATATAAGATCCTTTCAATTTCATTTTTTTTTCTATTACACTATTAAAAAAATGGGACCTTTTGCTCCGTTTAATCCATACAATCATGATATCGACGAGGATGATATGTTTGTGGGTATGATGTATCAATATGTTACCGACATGATACCGCTAAAGCCAGCTCCACTACTGACCAGACGTGCGGCGTTGAACAGAGATCGTGAAGAGGGGCATAGACATCTAGTACATAATTATTTTGCGGATAATTGTTTCTACCAACCAAACGATTTCAAAAGAATGTCTCATTTGCGGAAAAATGTATTTCAACGAATAGTCAATACAATGGAAAGCAGGTAACGTAATTACAATTATTTACTATTTTAATATATATTGTTTAGATTATTAAATAATTGCTTTAAAAATTTATTATACATTCTTTAGATTATTAAAAAGTTGTTTGAAAATTTTATTTATGTTTAGGTATGAATATTTCCAATTGAGATACAATGCGAGAGGTAAACGTTATAGGGTTGCAAAAATGTGTTGCTGCAATCAAGCTTATGGTCTTAGGGGAATCACCAGATTCTAATGATGACTATATGAGAATATCAGAACGAACTACACGAGAAAGTTTGTATAGATTGGCGAGAGGTATTATCGAAACCTTCAGTGACAAATACTTGCGTAAACCTTCATTAAATGGCATACAACAACTATATGCGGCACATGAAGAACGACATGGTTTTCCAAGAATGCTTGGAAGCATTTATTGCACAAAGTGGATATGAAGAAATTGTCATGTGGCGTGGAAATGTGAATACGCAAGTGATCATCTTGGATCGTCTTCGTTAGTATTAAAGGTTGTTGCATCACAAGACTTATGGATTTAGCATATTTTTTTGGAGTAGCGAGTTCAAACAAAGACGAAAACATTCTTAATCAGTCATCAATATTCCAGGATCTTTTGACAGAAAAGGCATCGGATGCTCATTTCACAGTTAATGTAATATATCATCCAACATATTACACGTATGTGAACATTTCAACACCCGATAGAACCAAGAGATAAATTTTTCAAGAGATGACAATAAAGATCACGTAAGGACGTGAAACTACGAGATATTATTTATGCATGTATCATTATGCATAACATGATGATTGAAGATAAAAGGAGAAACACTACAGAATATTCACCTAAAGAACCTAAACACATTCAATTTCAACTAAGATATACTTACATAGATTCTTTGATATTCAAGACCAACGAAAACACAAACAACTTCGAAAAGACTTGCCAAATCATATCTATGATGACAATGAAATCGAATTATTTAGATCAAATTGTGTTTTTCTAAATGTGTTTTTATCCTTAGTTGTAATTTTTTAATGTTGTTTTTAATTTAGAACTTATATTTTTATCGTTACTTTTTGAATGTTATTTTTAATTTAAGATTTAATTTATATTATAATTGTCACTATTATGACATAAATAAAAAATATAAAAAAATGAAAATATAAAAAAAAAAGATTTCCATACGTGGTGTTATGATTCCCATTTATGACCAGGGATGATGATTTACCCACACTAACAGCCTTACATGAAGCCTCCCCAAGAGGCTTGAGATCAGACTCAATAAATAAATGGGGCAATATTCTAGGCTCAAAACTCTGGCCATTAAGGCTTGGCTTGTTTCAAGCTAAAAGCTACCTGACTTCTTTTTGCATCCCTAAAATCAATAGTTTCTATTTGCTCTACATAACAGAAATCAATATCCCAAGCAATTTATGAAAAAGAAGACATTTTTCTTAAAAGCAAACTCAATCAAGATGGTCTCCAGAGCTAAAACTTCCTTAACCGATAAAAACTCAAAAATAATCAAGCAAATATCCAAAATATTAAAAATGAAACCTACACAGCTTAAAACAGCTGGCATTGTAAAAGCATCATATCCCTCCTGCTGAATTGTTTCTAGTAGCGTCCAATTCCCCACACTCTAACAACTCCATCAGTATATCCACTGAACAAAGTGCTTCCATCTGCACTCCAGCTCAAACTTGTGCAGTAGATAACCTGCATCAAGTCAAATGCAAACAAAAGATGCTTAGCAAATATTTACGATACTAATAAACATGACAAGACAAGCATATCTACAGCATTCTCATAGTATTGTCTGTAGAAGAACGATGGATTAGATATACGTATTTGTAGAAACAAACTATGTGCAACTTCTAATCTCTTGAGCATACTTAGAATACTAAGATACGTCCTCGAACTGCTACCAGTAGGAAGCTAAATTCATTGGGTCCATAAAAAATCAAGCATATTCGTACTCAAATTCCTAAAGTGGAATACAGAAAATAAAAGTATGTGAAATAGAATGTATAAAGCTAAAGTAAAGAAGACAAAGACCTTAGTTTTCCCAGCATTAGTTTGAGTGGTTGTGCCTTCGGCAGCCATTTCAGACTCCTGCTTGAGATCGACCTTAAGATCCACAACAATGCTCTTACTCTCCAAATCCCAGATCTTAATGCTGCTCTCTGTGGCCGCGCAGAGCCAATACCTGTTCGGGCTGAAACAAAGAGCATGGATGATGGAAGAGGACTCTAGAGAGTACAATCTCTTTCCCTCTGCCAAATCCCACAGCAAGATCATCCCATCTTTACCACCACTGGCACACAACGAACCATCAGGAGATACAGCGACGGTATTCACATACCCGCCGTGTCCAGCTAAAGTTGACCTGAGCTTGCAATTAGTGAGGTTCCAGATCTTCACCGTCTTATCCCAAGAAGCTGAAACGATTGTTGGCTGCAACGTGTTAGGGCTGAAGCGAACACAGCTAACCCAATCGTTGTGTGCGTCACCGTCTTGAATTGTGTATTTGCACTCGCCGAGAGTGTTCCAGAGTTTAATCGACTTGTCCCGCGATGCCGAGACAATCTGACGGTTGTCAATGGAGAAGGCGACGGAGAGGACGTCCTTGGTGTGGCCTACGAAGCGTCGTGCGGTGGTTCCAGCGTTGAGGTCCCACAGACGGAGCTCGCCGTCCCATGATCCGGATAAAGCGAACTGACCGTCGGAGGAGAGGACAACATCTTGAACGAAGTGAGAGTGACCTGTGAGACGGCGTTGGGCAACACCGTAGGTTTTGTCTTCTTTTGTAAGACGCCAAACGATTATAGATTTGTCGCGAGAAGAGGTGACGATCATGTCGGAGTTATCGATTGGGGTGGCGATTGCGGTAACCCAGTCGGTATGGGCTCTCATGGTGCCTCGTAAGACCAACGAATCCGCCATTTTTCTTTCTCGCTCTTTCTGTCTCAACCAAAATGTACGCAGGAGAAAACGATTGCAGAGAGGCTGTGAACGACTGAAAACAGGAAGAAACCCTACTTGCCGCTAAAGTAGTGAGTTTATAGTGGGCTTTTAGGGTTTTGAAAGGCCCTTATTTAAGATATTCAGACTTTGGGTTATGGCCCTTTGATCTTTTCGATTTACCTCAAAAATGGTTAAACCTTTTTGTTATTTTTTTACGGTGTAACAAATATCGGCAAAACCCATCAATTTTTTTTTATTTTTTTTATTTTATTTTTTATTTTTATTTTTATTTTTTTTTTATCAATATTATAAACAATTTGATCCAATTTATTTTATATTCTTACAAAAAAAATTAAGACTAGTCAATGGTGATCCGCCATGGATTCACCTATATAAACCGTAGTTAAAGTTGTAAAAATAAGAGCTTCAATAATTCTGTATTTGATATATTTGGTTTTTTCGCATCAGAGACGATGAAGTTAATAGGTCATGGATACTAATATTATATCTTCTAGATCTACATATGTTTTCAAAAGAATTAGTTTTTTCATTGAGTTAGCGGCGCAACTTATTGTCCGTTTGTCTTTTGTCGATATGTATTGATTTTTTATCCATGTTTAGGGGTGCAAACGAGCCGAGCCCGAGCCTGACCAAGCTCAAGCTCAGCTCGTTTTGAGCCCCAAATAATGAGTTTGAGATCGGCTCGTGAAGTAATACATAGGCTCGGGCTCGGCTCGTTTTATCTAACTGAGCCTAAATCTCGTTTACGAAAAATTTAAAAAAAAAACAAAAAAAAGAATTTACTTACTTTTCAACTAGGTGCAGACTACGTAAATTCCAACCAATATGCATAAATAAAATCTTCAAATTACATAATTTTTAAACTCCAACAAACAAACCTAAAATGTAATTAAATCATCCAAAAGAAACTTCCTATAATAGAAGTTCAAATTACAAAAATACTATAAAACGATTAAATTTTAACATAACATATTATCAAAACTCAAAAGCCAATCTTCCTTGAAGCAATATCAATCCAGCAAAATCTGCAAATTAAAGCATTTTATGAGATGTGACATATAATCTATTTAAACAACCAAGATTACAAGTATATTAAAATGGCTTACACCTTTAAATATTACTTGTCCCTGTAGATAATAAAACATCACCAACACGATCAAATATTAATAAATTTAAATAATCAATTGTTAGTTCATGTGTTTTAAGTTTATACAAAGTTTCTTTTACTCTAAACACCTCAATCAAATACAAATTGGATATTGGATAATCACTTCCATAAATGACATTTGTGCATACCTGAAAATAAGTTGTTTTAGTATTACGCATGATAAAATATTTAAAATAACACTTAAATAAAGGTAATATGCACCTTTAAAACCTTCAACATTTCACATACACTCTCCACATGCGCCCACTCCTCATCATTAGGCAGGTGATGGAAATGTGGCTAGTACTCCGCAAATCTATGAAAATCTAAAAAACTTAGTGATGTGCAATATTGAAAACCTGAAAATCACAACATTCAAAAATATTTTTATTAAAATCTAATGTATACATTGGGAAAACATCATTAAATTTTAATGCAACCGACAACATATCATAGGTTGAATTCCATTGTGTTGGAACATCAAGCAATAGCTTTCTATCTTGTATTTGCATTTGATGTGCAATATTTGAAAATGTTTGAAGTCTCGCCTCATAATTGTTAATATATTTTATACCCTCACGGACTTCCCCGATAACAGAATCAATCATAGCAAGACCATCTTTCACAATAAGGTTCAAAATGTTTGCACAACATATAACATGAAATAACCCACCACCACACGTGAGTTTTCTCACTCTAGAAAAAATTTCTTTCAGTATTCTTAATGCCCTGTCATTGTATGCAACATTGTCTATAGGTATCGTGAATATATTGTCCTCAATTTCCCAATGCTTCAAACATTTATAAATACCATCAACAATATCAAGTCCGGTAGAGGAGGAGGAACATGTACAAAACTCAATACATGTTTTTGCAATCTACAAAATCAAGTCCAAATATCAAATGTAAATATATTAAATAAAATGGAAAAAGCTTATTAAAAAATATAGGAGGAAATCAAACCTCCAATTATGGTCAATAAAGTGCCCTGTGATAACCATGTTGTAACGACCCAATTTTTACGTCCGAAAATTTCATTTTTAAGGTATTACTTTAGAAAACATTAATAAATAAAAACATTGTTCGTTCACACCATAACACATCGCAACCATGTTCTAAAAAGTCAAACCATACATCCCATCAAAATATCAGAGTACAATCCCAGTAAATCTCATAAATGCGGAAACCGAAGAGTGTGTGTATGACGTGCCGCTACCGCGCCGGCTCCTTCCCCTTCGATGCAGAGGTACCTGAAAACAAAACTGTAAACGTAAGCACAAAGCTTAGTGAGTTCCCCCAACGTACCGCATACCATACAAACACATAACATACGTACTGCCAGGCTATTCTGGGGTACCTGACTACCCGGTACAGCCATTATGGGGTGCCGACCTACCCATACGACCATTCTGGGGTGCCGTCTTACCCGTGTCAAGCCATTATGGGGTGCTGACTACCCATGTCAAGCCATTCTGGGGTGCTGACTACCCATCGGTCCTAACAACCGATCCTCGGGGACTATTTCACCCCCTACTACTACGATCACATATAACATAACAAGCCATCATGCAAACATATCATCACATACTGTCAGACGTATCTGGGGTGTCTGACTACCCTTTGGTCCTAACAACCAAACTCTACTACTATCACATACAACATATCATGCTAGCATATAACATATCAGGTAGTAGCAAACTTAGATGATATCATAAAGACAATCATCTATCATACATCTCCTACTGGTGGGTCGGTATTGTGGCCTTAGACCCACTGCTACTGGATGGTAACTCACCTCAAAGTAGCTGCTGAACTGATCGGGAACTAACTGACTGCTGCTGCTCCGGGAGTCCTCCGGCTGCAATTCCCACAACATACTCAATCAAACACTGCTAACTGACCTTTAGGTAAAATGACCATTTTACCCCCGGTCTAGCTCTAAGCCAAAGCTAGAGTCAACTTTCAGTTGACCCGACTCGCCGAGTGGATCACCACTCGCCGAGTCCCTAGCAAACCAATGTCCTGGGTTCCTGGTTCTACTCGTCGAGTCGGGCTATGACTCGACGAGTTCACCTTCTAACTGTCGTTCAACTCCTTCATCCTACTCGCCGAGTTGCATGAACAACTCGTCGAGTTCATCTTCATCCGATGAACACTTTATGCTAAGACTCGCCGAGTTGTATGAACAACTCGCCGAGTCTGTTCTTGATCTATGAAGATTGCCTTGGACTCGCCGAGTCAGGGCATTGACTCGCCGAGTCCTAACATGGGTGAGTTCAGCTCCCAACTCACCGAGTCACCCCCTGTGACTCATGGCTCAACTCGACACATGATGAAGGGACCAAATCGGTGACTCGCGACCAGACTCGCCGAGTCACCTATGCGACTCGCCGAGTCGTCGCCATGCATCCACCAAATACACAGATTTACTCGGTTTCAGTCCATGCCATTCATAGATCTGGACTTCTAGGACACAAATCACACGTAAAGTTTCCAACTTTACGTGTGGATATTCACTAATGTGGATTTTAGGGTGCA
The DNA here is from genome assembly GCF_052625555.1 of Lactuca saligna. NCBI lineage: Eukaryota > Viridiplantae > Streptophyta > Magnoliopsida > Asterales > Asteraceae > Lactuca > Lactuca saligna. Next base: position 3,639,482 of record NC_136424.1, read on the forward strand.
AAATGCCTCAAAAGGGTAGATCTAGGATGAACAAGCCACATGGGGCCATAAAGCTCACAGATCTGAGCTCCTGGAGCTCAATATTGCCTAGATCTAAAGGTTAGTCCACTTATTACGAGTCCTTAAGCACAAACAAGCTTGGAGAATTGCTCAAGAGTGTCCCAAATGACATCCTAAGCATAGAAACAGGGGAAAACGAGATATACCTCAAGGAAAATGTTGAAATGACACAAATATGGCCGATCTCCTTCTCCTCTTCTTGATCTACTCCTCTTTCTCCTCAAAACCTTCAAGAACACACCAAGAACACCTCAATCTCTCAAGGAAACAAGGGAAAACGATGTTGGGGGAGTTCTGGGGGTGAATGGGGACGAGTTGGGGGCGGAATGAGAGTTTAAATAGGGTGCAAACCCTTGAAACTTAGGGTTTCATCCAGCAACGGTGACTCGCCGAGTCCAGGATGTGGACTCGCCGAGTCGCCTACTTAAAACGTGTCCTGAGTCTCGTCCCTACTCGACGAGTCGGACCCTATGACTCGCCGAGTCCAAGGCTAAATTAGGGCAATGCTCAAATAAAATTCACATACCGGAAACCAGGTGCTACAAATCTCCCCCACTTATTTTAGACTTCGTCCTCGAAGTCTGCTGCCTGGTCCTGAAACAGCTCGGGGTAATGCTCCATCATCTCGTCCATCGGTTCCCAAGTCCATTCCGAACCCTTGCGGTGCTGCCATTGCACCTTTACTAGCTCTACCCTCTTGTTTCTCAACGTCTTGGTCTTTCTATCAAGTATTGCGACTGGGCGCTCAATGTAATTCAAGCTGTCATCAACCTGAATATCCTCCAACGGTACTACTGCTGAATCGTCCACCAGACACTTCCGCAGCTGCGAAACATGGAAGGTGCTGTGGATCTGACTGAGCTCGGCTGGCAGATCCAGCCTATACGCCACCTTGCCCACCCGGGCTGCAACCCTGAACGGCCTGATGAACCTTGGGCCCAACTTGCCCCGCTTCCTGAATCGAATGACACCTTTCCAAGGCGACACTTTCAGGAGGACCATATCCCCGACTTGGAACTCCAAGTCGGATCGGCGTCTATCGGCGTAGCTTTTCTGCCGACTCTGTGCAGTCTGAAGTCTGCTCCGAACCTGCTGGATTTTCTCGGTCGTCTCTAGCACCACCTCGGTGCTTCCCATGACTCTCTGGCCAAACTCCCCCCAACATATCGGGGTTCTGCACTTCCGCCCATACAACATCTCGAACGGGGGTCGATCAATACTCGCGTGATAGCTGTTGTTGTAGGAGAACTCAGCCAAAGGAAGATAGGTATCCCAGCTACCACCGAAATCCAGAACACACGCCCGCAACATGTCCTCCAAAGTCTGGATGGTCCGCTCACTCTGACCATCTGTCTGCGGGTGAAAGGCGGTGCTGAAATGCAGACGAGTGCCCAACTCGTCATGAAATTTCTTCCAGAATCTGGAAGTAAAACGCACATCCCTGTCCGAGATTACCGATACTGGCACCCCGTGTCGTGCCACAATCTCTCTGATATAGATGTCGGCCAATTTTTCGGCCGATATGCTCTCCTGAATCGGAAGAAAGTGAGCACTCTTGGTCAATCTATCCACGATGACCCAAATCGAATCCACTCCCCGTGCGGTCCTGGGAAGCTTTGTGATAAAATCCATCGTGATATCTTCCCATTTCCACAGTGGAATGTCCAATGGCTGCATCTTGCCATGCGGCCTCTGATGTTCGGCCTTGACCTTCCTGCAGGTCAAGCACCGCTCGACGTACCATGCCACATCCCGCTTCATGCAAGGCCACCAATAATCCGGACGAAGATCCCTATACATCTTCGTCGCCCCGGGATGAATAGAAAATCGGGACTTGTGCGCCTCCTCCATTAAAATCTGACGCACACCACCGTGATACGGCACCCACACCCTACGGTGTAATGTCAAAAGTCCTCTGTCATCATAATCAAAGGAGGAAACCTGACCCACCACACGCTCGTTCTTCCGATGCTCCTCCTTGATAGCCTCCTGTTGAGCCTCCCGAATCTGCTCCAACAGGGGAGTCACCACAGTCATCCTCAAACAGACGTCCCTGATCGGCACCGTCTTGCGGCTAAGCGCATCGGCCACCACATTGGCCTTCCCCGGGTGGTAAAGGATCTCGCAATCATAATCCTTCACCACGTCCAACCACCGCCGCTGCCTCATATTCAGATTCGGCTGGTCCATGAGGTACCTCAAACTCTTGTGGTCCGTGTAGATGGTACACCGAACCCTATAGAGGTAATGCCGCCAAATCTTGAGGGCAAAGACCACCGCCCCCAACTCCAAATCGTGCGTCGGGTAATTTGCCTCGTGAGGCTTGAGCTGCTGCGAAGCGTAGGCAATGACATGCCCCCTCTGCATCAGGACTGCGCCCAACCCCGAAATGGACGCATCGCAGTAAACCACAAAATCCTCTACGCCCTCAGGCAGGGCTAGGATTGGTGCCTCACACAATTTCTGTCTCAGCATCTCAAACGCAGCCTGCTGCTCGGGTCCCCACCGAAAGACCACGGCTTTCTTCGTCAGTCGTGTCAGGGGTACGACTATCTTGGAGAAATCCTGGATAAATCTCCGATAGTAGCCCGCCAATCCCAGGAAGCTCCGAATCTCGGATGGAGACTTCGGGACCTCCCATCTCATCACGGCCTCGACCTTGGCCGGATCAACCAGAATCCCGTTCTGGTTGACGAGGTGTCCAAGAAACTGCACCTCGCGCAACCAAAACTCACACTTGGAGAACTTGGCATACAAGCTCTCCCTCCTCAGGGTCTCCAATACCTCCCTCAGATGCTCCTCGTGTTCCTCCCGAGTCTTGGAATAGACCAAGATATCATCGATAAAGACTATCACAGACCGATCCAGCATCGGTCTACACACGCGGTTCATGAGGTCCATGAACGCGGCAGGAGCATTGGTGAGCCCAAACGGCATCACCACGAACTCGTAATGACCATAGCGCGTCCGAAACGCAGTCTTCTGCATATCCTCCTCCCTGACCCTCATCTGATGATACCCCGAACGCAAGTCAATCTTGGAGAACCAAGATGCTCCCTGAAGCTGGTCAAATAGGTCGTCAATCCTTGGAAGCGGGTATCGATTCTTCACCGTTACCTTGTTCAGCTCCCGATAATCTATACACATCTGATGCGACCCGTCCTTCTTTCTTACGAACAGAATCGGGGCTCCCCAGGGTGAACTGCTCGGCCGAATAAATCCCTTGTCCAGCAGCTCCTGCAGCTGCGTAGACAACTCCTGCATCTCGGGAGGAGCCAACCGATATGGTGCTTTGGCTATCGGAGCCGCACCGGGAATGAGGTCAATCCTGAACTCCACCTGTCGCTCCGGAGGTATCCCAGGTAGTTCCTCCGGGAAAACATCAGCAAAATCTCGAACCACCGGGACCTCGCTCACGGTCGCCTTACCCGCCTCCCGGGTATCCATCACATACGCGACATAACCCGCGCATCCCTGCTGAAGGTAGCGCCTAGCCCTCGCTGCTGAACACACAGTGGGTCCACACTGCGGCCGCTCTCCATGAATCACTAACTCTCCCCCGCTTGGGGTCCTGACTCGCACTAGCTGCTGTGCGCAATCTATCACTGCCCCATTAGGGCTCAACCAATCCATACCAATAATCACCTTGTTCCCACGCAATGGAATGGGAACCAAGTCTACCAGGTAACGCTCCTCAAACAGTCGCAGGACACAATCTCGAAACACCATCGACGCTCGAACCGATCGATCGTCAGCAATCTCTACCTCTAACGGGCAATCTAAATCGCCTGAAGTCTCATGAAATCTCTTGCTAAGAGCAAGAGAAACGAACGATCGGGATGCACCCGAGTCGAACAATACCTGAACCGGGATGCCGTTCACATGGAACGATCCTAATACACATGTATACACACGGAGCACATATCAATATCATAACAATGTAAAATAAAAGATAGAAGGAAGGAATCATACCCGTCACCACATCGGGCGCGGCGCGTGCCTCCTCAGCAGTCAACTGAAATGCCCGACTCCTCACCACTGGAGCCTCTGCCTTGCCCTGACGGCCATCCGTGATCCGCAGGGTCGCTGGAGCTGGCGCCTTCACTGGCGCTGAAACTGTCAACATGGGGCAATTGGCCTTCTTGTGGCCCCTCTGGTTGCAGTGGAAACACAGCAACTCCGATGTCTGAATAACTGTCGCAGGAGCAGTGCAATCCCTGCTGATATGCCCAAACTTGCCGCACTTGTAGCAGCCTGACGATCCCATCCTGCACGCCCCCTCGTGCGGCCTGCCGCACCTCCTGCAGCGGCTCGGTCCCGACTGGCCTTTTGGCCTCCCTTCTGATCCCTTGGGCTTCTTCCCCGAAGCCCCTGATGCCTGACCATCCTCAAGTTTCCGTTTCCGAATGTGCTCCAAATCTATCTCTCTCTCCCTAGCCCTGGCAATCATGGAGTCCAGGGTAGGGCAAGCCGAAAAGCTAACATGCTCCCGAATGTCAGCTCGTAGCATATCATGGTAACGAGTCCTCCTCATATCCTCGTCACCTGCATACTGGGGCACCAATAAAGCCCTCTCCCGAAACTTGGCGGTGATCTCCGCCACGGTCTCTGTCGTCTGCCTCATGTCTAAAAACTCCCTGGCCAGCTGCTGAAGCTCGACCGCTGGCGCAAACTCTGCCCTGAACCTAGCCACAAAGTCCGACCAGGTCATTGCCTCGATAGCCGAGGCTCCCAACGAGTCACCCACTGACTCCCACCAATCTCGGGCCCGGTCCCGTAAACACCCTGCTGCGTACCTCACCTTCGACCCCTCGGGGCAGAAGCTGGTCAACTGGGCGGACTCGATATCCGCAATCCACCGCCTGGCGACAATGGGTCCTTCACCCCATGGAAATCCGGCGCACCACTGCCTCTGAAGTCCTTGAAGGACAGTGTGCGAGATCCCGACTGGCTAGAGGCCAAGTCGCTCCTGAATGCCCGTAGGCGATCCTCCATCAACTCCACGATCCCTTCCTTGATCGACCCAAAGATGATGGGGGTCGACTCAAGGATGCCCCTAGTGATCTCCGACGTGATGAACTCACATAGCCTCTCCTCAATCGGCTCAGTGCCAGATCCCGAACCTGACCCCTCTCCTGACCCGCCATCTGTCGGTCTCGGTCGAAGTACCACCATTCTGCAAAACATCATAATAATCATTAGTGGTACTGCTACTTTCTGAGGGATCTCAACTACTTACAGGTTCCTTGGTCTCGCCTTGGCCTTCCTCAGCTCGGGTACGGATCCTCTGCTTTCAGTAGTACGGGCCCATACTACCTTCCACATCTATCCGTACCTTCTCCGAGGAATTCCTCGACTCCACCAGCTCCCCTTTACTACTGCTACTCTCTGTTATTCTCATCCTAGGCTTGCCCTAGGGAAAACCCAAGTTCAACACAACTGGTCCTCAACTGCTGTAGGTCTCCTCATAATGCCAGTTAGCCACCACCTAAACACCATCACATGTGATGAGGATTAGATAATCCTTCAAGTAAAAGATCCGTCCCTACAACGGTTGGACTCAAACAAGAGCTGTGCAATAGGGCTAGTTCCAACACTTTGGGATTATTCAACCCTGATTACATGTGGTGTGACGTGTTTACCTAGTGGCTCACTCCCATTACTCAGAATCCCACCAAGCACGAAGCAAGCAGCATTCGGATAAGGAAAAACAGACTCAAGCCAAAACTGTTCTTAGAACAAGAAACGACACTTAACATAGGATGCTAAGCTCATACTATCAGGCATAACCTAAACAGGCTATCCTACTGCTGTCTACTCAATTCTAGCATGCAATATTCATAAAGCTATAGCAAATAAACAGGCACATAAGGCATCACTCCTAGATCCTTAGCCTATTCTAGCATGCAATATTCATAAAGCTGATAAACATAACATAAACTTGTATGGGTACTATGGGGAATACTTACTTGAGCTCGGCCGGTCGCGCACGTCACACACTTTACTCTTTCTTGTGACTCTTTTCCGGGTTTTAAAGAACAATTTCTTTTGGAAAAATCTTTCAATCCCTCGATTTGAGTCCAAACACTCCCGAAGGCGTGTCCGAATCCCTCAAACCAGGGCTCTGATACCAACTTGTAACGACCCAATTTTTACGTCCGAAAATTTCATTTTTAAGGTATTACTTTAGAAAACATTAATAAATAAAAACATTGTTCGTTCACACCATAACACATCGCAACCATGTTCTAAAAAGTCAAACCATACATCCCATCAAAATATCAGAGTACAATCCCAGTAAATCTCATAAATGCGGAAACCGAAGAGTGTGTGTATGACGTGCCGCTACCGCGCCGGCTCCTTCCCCTTCGATGCAGAGGTACCTGAAAACAAAACTGTAAACGTAAGCACAAAGCTTAGTGAGTTCCCCCAACGTACCGCATACCATACAAACACATAACATACGTACTGCCAGGCTATTCTGGGGTACCTGACTACCCGGTACAGCCATTATGGGGTGCCGACCTACCCATACGACCATTCTGGGGTGCCGTCTTACCCGTGTCAAGCCATTATGGGGTGCTGACTACCCATGTCAAGCCATTCTGGGGTGCTGACTACCCATCGGTCCTAACAACCGATCCTCGGGGACTATTTCACCCCCTACTACTACGATCACATATAACATAACAAGCCATCATGCAAACATATCATCACATACTGTCAGACGTATCTGGGGTGTCTGACTACCCTTTGGTCCTAACAACCAAACTCTACTACTATCACATACAACATATCATGCTAGCATATAACATATCAGGTAGTAGCAAACTTAGATGATATCATAAAGACAATCATCTATCATACATCTCCTACTGGTGGGTCGGTATTGTGGCCTTAGACCCACTGCTACTGGATGGTAACTCACCTCAAAGTAGCTGCTGAACTGATCGGGAACTAACTGACTGCTGCTGCTCCGGGAGTCCTCCGGCTGCAATTCCCACAACATACTCAATCAAACACTGCTAACTGACCTTTAGGTAAAATGACCATTTTACCCCCGGTCTAGCTCTAAGCCAAAGCTAGAGTCAACTTTCAGTTGACCCGACTCGCCGAGTGGATCACCACTCGCCGAGTCCCTAGCAAACCAATGTCCTGGGTTCCTGGTTCTACTCGTCGAGTCGGGCTATGACTCGACGAGTTCACCTTCTAACTGTCGTTCAACTCCTTCATCCTACTCGCCGAGTTGCATGAACAACTCGTCGAGTTCATCTTCATCCGATGAACACTTTATGCTAAGACTCGCCGAGTTGTATGAACAACTCGCCGAGTCTGTTCTTGATCTATGAAGATTGCCTTGGACTCGCCGAGTCAGGGCATTGACTCGCCGAGTCCTAACATGGGTGAGTTCAGCTCCCAACTCACCGAGTCACCCCCTGTGACTCATGGCTCAACTCGACACATGATGAAGGGACCAAATCGGTGACTCGCGACCAGACTCGCCGAGTCACCTATGCGACTCGCCGAGTCGTCGCCATGCATCCACCAAATACACAGATTTACTCGGTTTCAGTCCATGCCATTCATAGATCTGGACTTCTAGGACACAAATCACACGTAAAGTTTCCAACTTTACGTGTGGATATTCACTAATGTGGATTTTAGGGTGCAAAATGCCTCAAAAGGGTAGATCTAGGATGAACAAGCCACATGGGGCCATAAAGCTCACAGATCTGAGCTCCTGGAGCTCAATATTGCCTAGATCTAAAGGTTAGTCCACTTATTACGAGTCCTTAAGCACAAACAAGCTTGGAGAATTGCTCAAGAGTGTCCCAAATGACATCCTAAGCATAGAAACAGGGGAAAACGAGATATACCTCAAGGAAAATGTTGAAATGACACAAATATGGCCGATCTCCTTCTCCTCTTCTTGATCTACTCCTCTTTCTCCTCAAAACCTTCAAGAACACACCAAGAACACCTCAATCTCTCAAGGAAACAAGGGAAAACGATGTTGGGGGAGTTCTGGGGGTGAATGGGGACGAGTTGGGGGCGGAATGAGAGTTTAAATAGGGTGCAAACCCTTGAAACTTAGGGTTTCATCCAGCAGCGGTGACTCACCGAGTCCAGGATGTGGACTCGCCGAGTCGCCTACTTAAAACGTGTCCTGAGTCTCGTCCCTACTCGGCGAGTCGGACCCTATGACTCGCCGAGTCCAAGGCTAAATTAGGGCAATGCTCAAATAAAATTCACATACCGGAAACCAGGTGCTACACATGTACTCAATCTTCTGATGATATATATAACTTCCAACAATCAGTGATCAAACCGATTTTGAAGTTGCTTTTATAAGAGCTTTTAGTATTTTTTTTCTCATGTTCGTATGTCTTAAAACAATCTGATTTGGTTGAAGTCCTGCTTGTTTTCTCAAATAATGGAGTAGTTGTCTTCATCATATGCACGGATAAATCATCCTCCACAACAGAAAAAGGTTGCTCAGTACCCAACACCCAAGTAGCTATTGCTTCTCTCATTTTGTTATTGTCCTACTTTGCATCAGGCCTGATCAATGAAGGAAGCTTCTCATTTCCTGCATCCCCATCAGACCTAATATGTGGAAAATTCAATAAATTCTGCTTTTCTTCATAATCTTTATGTGGCTTTCATATTGTCACACCCCCAAACCAGAACGGCGAAAACGTTCGGGGGCGGAGGACGTCATATTCAGTATCATAACAATTCATAGAAAGGAAAGTACACACCACCATATATAGTAAGTTTGCAAGATGTTTACATAGTTGTATTCATTACATGTTCAAAAGATAAGTACATAAACATCATTCAAAAGAAGTAATTAATGCCAGCGCGTTAATCCCAAAAGTTGATTCCCAACCTGCTTAGCGATTTCCTGAGAATACAAGTTATTTCAAAGAAAAAGTGTCAACAATTAAGTTGGTGAGTCCATAAGTAGTTTAGAAAAATTGGATGCCATTCCAAAATGGGTGTATGTTTTCCAGTAAACGTAGCTTTTCAAAATGTAAAGAGTTGTGATTTGTTGTATTGAAAATGAAAGCATTAGATCCAGAAAATCCCATATTTTCCCTAATGGTTGAGATACGAGTTGTTGTGTTTTCCAAGAAAACCCTTATTTTCTTATAAAAGTATGGAATGCATATAAATATTCGTGTTATAAGTTGTAAATGATTGCACCGGGAAAATCCCTTATTTTCCTATTAGTTGTTTGGTCTGTATGCAGGAAAAACCCTTATTTTCCTCACACAAAATGGCAGTCTCTAAGACCGAAAATTTGCAAGAAACCGACGTTTCTCGTAAGTTGTGTCATAGTTTTATATATAATGAAATTACGCGAAGATCGAACCGGTTGGATGAAGAATAGTTTTAATAGCTACTCGTTCATCAAAACTGAATATCATAATAATTGTATATCCGATGAGTTTTATAACCATACTAAACATAATATGCCTGTAACGACGTTCTTCAGGCGTCGCAGTGCTATGACAACTGTCACCCCAAAAGACGGACTGTAGCTAACAGTCAGGGTGCGGGATCATGACTTCCTGTATAGATCTATACACATTTGACACGTTCTCGTCGCGGGAGATTCTGGTTATAGACAGGACTTACTGCAGTACTTTCTAATAAAGAAAAGTAACGTTTGAAGATGTACGCGTCTCATGGATTCTCAATTAAGTCTATATTAAAGTGATAGTTTTGTATGCAAAGTTTATCCTTTTTCAAAATGTTTGATAAAGCAAAATCATAAGTTTTTAGAATGTATAAAACGATTTAACAATGAAAGATCATTATATGTTTCGTATAAGTCTAATGCACACAAAGTATGACAAGAGTTTTCCATAATAGTAATGAGTTCCAAGTGGTTTATTTGATAATATAAGTGAAGTGAAACTTTATAAAATACACGATAATAACCGTATGTTTACTTGTATTCCCCCCCTAAAAGAGTGTAAAAGTATTTAAAAATGTATTTAAAGTGTGTTAGAAAGGGGTATGAACTCACTTGACAACTTGAAGATAGCGAGATGGAAAAACGGCAGAGTTTCGTCTCGGGAAATGGATTTTCCTCGGAAATCTCGGGATTCCTCGGGAGAAAATCGACCTTCGGATCTTGCACGAAGCGACCAGGGCTTCGGGGTAGTACGAGCACGGAAAACGAGGAAAAACGCAAGAGAAATGAGAGAGAATGAGCCCTTTTCTCGGGAGCCCTCGCATCCCTTTTATAGGGGGCGGATCAGCTTGCGTACGCGGGGCGTACTCCCGTACGCGGCGCGTATGGGACGTCATTGCTGACCGCTTCCTCGGCTGCAACGTCTCGGATGGGACGGGAGAGGGATAGCTCGCATAGGGGCGACGTGGACGATCCGAGGCCGTGGCCTCTCAGTACGCGGGGCGTACTAGGGTACGCGGCGCGTACTATAGCCCTAGGCTGACTCCTCTTCGGATAATACCGAATTTTGAATAAAAATTATATATAAATTAATTATCAAACTTCAAAAATTCATATCTTTCTCATACGAACTCCGTTTTCGACGTTCTTTATATCCACGCGAAGGTGAGACTACGATCTACGACTTTCATTTAGACTCCGTCGGCTAGTTTTGTTTTTATTTTTAATATTATATTTTTAATAGGTCGGGACAGGAAAAGTCCGTTAAAGTTCCATAACTTCTTCATCCGACGTTCGTTTTCGTCAGAATTTTTACCGTTGCGCTAGAATTGTTGATCCCTTTGATTCTCATTTAGGTTGTTTTGGCCAAAAGTCTCTCGATCTCTATTTCGAGTTTTTAGTTGTCTACTACTATATCTGTAACTTAGAAAAATCACAACTTCCTCATACGAAGTCAGATTCAGACGTTCTTTTTATGTACGGTTACGGTTTGACGATATCTATGACTTTCATTTAGACACCTAAGGTCAAAAAGTGTTTTGTTGAAACTTTGCGTTTTTACGTAACTTCGTATTGCCGGTTTTTGTCGGGAAACTTAGAATGGTCATAACTTCTTCGTTATAACTCGGATTTTAGTGTTCTTTATATGTATGAAAACCTTGTTACAATATCTACCACTTAGTATACTTAATTACGGTTTTATAAAATTTTAAATTTTAACCTGAATTTTGCTGTTGTTACACATATAAGTAAGTGCCTTTTTAATGTTGATGTAGTCCCGCTATCACCATAAGTTAGCTTTGTTTTACAATGAATACACTGATCTTTTTTGGTGCCATGTGACATCTCTAAAATCACAGCCACAAAAGACTGGTTTCATTTATGCTTTTTAAATAATTTCAGAGTAAATCTTTTTGATTTAAAAGAGTTGCAAAATTTGTTCCCAAAAACAACATATGATAAAATAATATTTACCAAAGCATTTCATAAAGAAATGTATTTTCATTATATAATCAAAACTCGAGATGTCATGTTCCGATACAGACACAAAAGCATAAACAACAAAAGATAGACCATACAATAGTTACATATAACAACTGGTCTAATAAACAAAAGAACTTGATGATTCATCCATTTTATGCCCTCGCGCCACTACCTGTAATACAAGTAAACTGAGTGGGTCAGGCTTGGGAGCCTGGTGAGCATATAGGGTTTTCAACCCACAATTAATAATTATAGTTAATTTCACCAACCAACAATAACCCGATTACCCATTCCCGTTATCCTCACTTTACGTCCCTAAAACATCTATTACCAGGGACCTAATCTATGATTTTCATCGGGACGGACATTACTGCTAAGGCGTTTCCTCAACAATAGATGTCCTAAAGGCAACCATGAGGGGGATAGAGTACACCGGTTTACACATCGTTTACAACACCTACAAGTTATGAGCCTGCTAGCGTTCCACAGGACTGTCTAGAAAGAGTCTGTGGTCGTTATCCATACTCCGTTGAAAAACTAGATCAACAACAACAACATTGAGGCCTTTCATCTGTTTATCACACATCAACTATCTACCAATGTTTTACCTAACATATTAGTAGATAAAAATATATATTTTTATACTTAGTTTAAAACCTGTATAGCATTCTCATTCAATACATATTCCAAACAACAGATGAGATACATACACATAACACGTATATCATAGAGAATAAATCATATCTATGAGATAGAAGAAAGTGAATATACATTCACACATATAACCAACAAAATATACACATAACACGTATTTCGTATAAAATACTTCGTAATTATGCGTTAGAAGAAAGTAACTACACACTCACCTGATCAGAAGATGATCGGACAGCACTACGACTTGTAGAAGTAGTATTCTTCGGTAGATCTGGAAGATCTTCACAAAAACCGGGCTTCTCGCGGGCAGAGCTTCGGCTCAGGAATTGCACTTCTCGGGATCTTCGGGACTTGCTTCAGGGCTCGGGAATGATATCGGGGCTTCGGGGGTATAAGTTGCACGCAAAACGAGGTAAACATGCGAGAGAAAGGAAGAAATGAGCAATAGAACTCAGCTGCACTCGACATCTATTTATAGGGGCTGAAACCCCGAATTACGTTGGGTGTAAATTAAGTTACGCTAGGCGTAATGTGGATAAGGTCATTGACTCCCCCTTTTTGGATAATATTGGGTATTTATAAGTTGCACGCAAAACGAGGTAAAAACACGAGAGAAAGGAAGAAACGAGCAATAGAACTCAGCTGCACTCGACATCTATTTATAGGGGGATGAAACCCCAAATTACGTTGGGCGTAAATTAAGTTACGCTAGGCGTAATGTGGATAAGGTCATTGACTCCCCCCCTTTGGATAATATCGGGTATTTATAATTAAATTTAATATTTTAATTATTTAATAAATTTCAAAAATTCATATCTTCCTCATACGAACTCCGCTTTCGACGTTCTTTATATCCCCGCGTAGGTGAAACTACGCTCTACAAATTTCGTTCGGACCCCGTCAGCTAATTTTGACTTTATTTTTATTATTTATTTTTAGTAGGTCGGGACAGGAAAACTCCGTTATAAATTCATAACTTCTTCATCCGACGTCTGTTTTCGTCTGTCTTTTTACCGTTGGACTACTATCGACGAGATCTTCGATTCTTGTTTAGATTATGTCTGTTTTCGTCTGTCTTTTTTACTCCATCATTTTGTGTCTAATCGACGTTAGCCCAAAGTAATCAAATTTTATAGATAATAATGAGTTTTTTGTTAAATAAACATCAGTTTGCAAATCAATTTGATAACACATCCAAGCTAAATCTTATTACCATGGTTTTTCTTAATCTTTATAGTATAAGTTAGAGGTACTAAATTATAAATGGATGAAAAACTTAAATTGTTCTTGCAAGGCTTCCACATGTATGGTTTAGCTTCACATTTATGAGTTCGTAATGAATAAAAAATAACTTAAATTGTTCTCTCAATGAATTAACCCATGAAGATAATGATACTGTAGAGAGGGGACTTGAAAACATCATGCTCCCAACATAGGCATGTATCGATTGTGAATGGTTTCCGGTGGACATAAAATGGTATTGCAATTAAACCAAGTCAATGTATCCTAGAAGACAAACAATAAAAAAAAATCGTTAAACTTCTTATAAAAGAGAACACATTGAGAAGTTAACCAAAAAAGTAACCCAACAAAGCTACAAGCCATTTTAACAAAGCTATCAACAAAAATAGCCTACATTGAGTGATAATAAAATAATAACAAACTAGTAATGACAATGGAAAATAGCTTACATCAGAATACGATGAGTGATAATAAAATAATGACAATGAAAAAAAAAAAAACCAACAATGGAATCAGCAGAAAAATAAGCTATTTTAACAAAACTATCAACTGATGTGAGGCATCAACAAAGCTATCAACTGATGTGAGGCAGCACAACCAAAGTAATCGAGAGATAATAAGCTATCTTCGAATCAACAGAAAAAAATAGATGAGTGAACAATGGAAAAAAAAACTTACTACGAAGAACTAAAAATGACTGGTCAATGGTCGGACGGACTGAAGGTGCTTAATGTCAGATGACGATGCTCGATGTCGGACAACAACGCTCGATTGGAGGGCAAACGTTGATGGGAGATCGATGTCTGGTAGTGTTCGTAGTATGTGCTTAGTAATTGCCTGATTAGAATGTTCGAATCGCAACAGAACGGGGACAATGAGTCTCGATTGAAGGGCAGGGTCGACGTGAGACAATGAGAGATCGTCGTCTGGTGGTCTTCGTGGTATCGTGCTCACCGGCTCGCCGCCGATAACAATCGGTTGATCAGATTGTTTGAATCATAGAACGGGGAAGGAACGTGAATAATGGCGGCTCATTTTCTTTTGATGTGAAACGAATGAAATTCCCTCGGTCCCTCATACCCAGAACCTAATTGTTAATTCAATAATTTTGGGTAATTCTATATACACGAACAAAAGTCTAAATGCACGATGATTTGATTGATTTATGATTATTTAGTCAAATTTTATTTTTAAATTTAAACAAACTGTTTACATAATACGAATTTTCATTTGTCACCCTTCTATTTAACTATGTATTTCAAAATTCACCTTTTACTTGTTTAAAATATATTCTACATATCCATTATTTAAATATCATTAATATAATATTACAGGGGGAAATGACTTTTTTCTACGCATATTTTTTTTGTATGCAATTAACAATGAAGCTCTTATTGGGGATTTCTAAATGTATTTTGCAAGAATGAAATGATTGATTATATTTAATGTAGTCAAATTTATCCAAAATTTCAATAAAATATATTTTTATTTAGGGGTAATTACTAATCTAGCCAAATTAAGGAAGTGATTATCAATTTTTAGCCAAAAATTAGTAAATGTCCGAATATAGCCCACGAAACCGTAGGTTTCTAAAATCGTCTACTGTTTCGCCATATCGTCTACTGTTTTGTGTTTTGTATAAAAAAAATTTGTTTTTTTTTTTTTCATTTGTAACATACAAAACCGTAGGTTTAGGGAAACCTATGGTTGCCTCTCGGTTAAGCTATGGTATCTCAAACCGTAGGTTACGGTTTTGGGGGAAATATATATATATATATATATATATATATATATATATTTAAATCTACTGTTTTTGGGGTTTCGTCTACTATTTTGTGAAAAAAACCTACGGTTTTAATTTGTTTTTTTTTAATTTTTAAAGTTTGTTTTTTATAAGATGTAGAATTATTTTAACAATTATTTTGTTAAAATTTTTTGAGAATTCAAAACATTAGACTTAAAAGAAATGTATTCTTTTTATGATATATAGTATTAAAAAGATTGTTTATAAGATGTAGAATTATTTTAACAATTATATTGTTTATAAAATATAGAGTTGTTTTTTGACAACTATTTTGTTAAAAAATATTTTTTGTAAAATACAAAAACTAGTTTTGCTAAACTTGACTATTTTTTTGTCAGAGTGAACTACTGTTTTGTAAAACTTGACTATTTTTTTGTCAGTGTGGACAATGTTGACCGTAGTCAACCAAAAGTTGACTACGTTTTTAAGGGCTATTTTTGGTTAAGTATTATTTTTTTTTTTGCTATTTTTTGATAAGTAATTAACAAAATTTGCTAGATTTGTATTTCCCCCTTTTATTTATAGCTTTCTTTTTTATTTATATACATATTAAAAAAAACGAAATGCCGATGGATTTCCCATGTTAGAAAAAAACACTAATTTAATAACGGTTTATGATGCTTCAATATTTGTATAATTTTAAACTTATGAAAATGTTATTTTCTAATTAACACTAAATGAGTTTTTAAACGCCAATTGAGTTCTAATACGTTAAATGAGTTTGTAAATGTTAATTTTAAACACTACTTGAGTTTTTAAACACCAACTCTAAATGCTAATTTTTTAAAACACTAATTAATTTTAAATACTAATTGAGTTTTTAAAAACTAATTTTTAAATGTTGATTGAGTTTACACATGAATTAGACTAATACTATAGGTTAAAAATTATGTATATATATTTTTAAATATTATCATACACATATGAGCATATTTCTAATAGTATAGATTAATATAGGGAATTTTTAAAAGTCGAAAAAGTATAGGATGAAATATGAACATTGTGTATTAATAAAGGGATTAATGAGAAATTATATAATAACATTTCATATATAAAGCGGATGTGACAGATTGTCAGTTTTCAAACTTCAGATACAATTACCAACACAATTACACGATTCGTTTCGTGAGAATAGGAGGACCCAATAATTTTCCAAATATCTATTTTAATATATAAAATATAAAAAGTAAAATATATTATATTTATATATAGGCTCGTTTAGGCTCGCGAACCTAATTGATCTTTGTTACACAGAATCGAGCTCGAGCTTGTTTAATAAACAAGCTTAAAGTCAGGTTCGAGCTCGACTCGGGCTCAATAAGAACCGATCTCGAGTCGAGCTTTTACCAAATCGATCCCGGGTAGCTCACAAGTAGCTTGGCTCGTTTACATCCCTATCCATGTTTATGAAATATTTATTATAATTGTGATTAAAAAAAAATCCTTATAATATAATAATAACACAAAATTATAGAATGCCCATGTGCTTTAATATGATTAGCAGGTTTGACCCAACTTTTGTTTTCAGCACACTAATGTGGTTGTATTTTTTTTAACGCTCCTTAGCCCTAACTTCATTAGAAAAAATTTGTTAACTTGTTGTGAAAATACAAACTTTCCCCTTATTTTGTTTGTTCCTTTTTTATTTTATGTTTTTATTACAACAAGATAAAGAATCCATGTGACCCCATCCTCATTGCACATCTCTCCCATATTCGTTTGATTACTTTCGTCCACTAACTATTACTCTTCCCCCTTCCTTCCTGCTCCCTTTGATTTTTGGCGACACCCCACGACATAGAATCCGAAAAAAGCTTCAACTGAATGTAAATATGTGGAGTCGACCCCGAGCATACACAAGCTCAGTTTGTGCTCATTTAAATTAATGTGAGCTTGAGATCGGCTCGTTTCGAGCATAGTTTCAGAGCTCGAGATCGACTCGTTTCGAGCATAGTTTCAGAGCTCAAGCTCGGCTCACAAGAAGCATGAGATCAAGCTCGGTTTTTTCTAATATTTATTTTAAACGCTTATTTTTAAGACTAGATCTCAAGTAGTTTTGTAACGCTCGTGTTTATGGGCTAAAAGCATTAATAATGGTTTAATAGTTTAGGTCAACCTTTGTAACTCATTTTGAAGTAATAAAGAGGAATGATGTGAATATTATGTGAATTATGTGCTTATTTGTTTAATTATTATGATTTAATTAATTAATAATAAAAATAAGCGTTGAAAATAAATATTAGAAAAAGCCGATATCTTTTAAGAAAGTTGTAGTGGCCGAAACAAAGATTCCGGAGATATAAAGAATGACGAAATCCGAGTTATAACGAATAAGTTATGACCTGTCGAAGTTTTACGACGGAACCGGCACGACACCGGGAAACGTAAAAAGTGAATTTACGATAAAGTGCTTTTAGCCTTAGCAATCTAAACGAAAGTCATAGTGTTTGTTAAACCGATAGCGTACATAAAAAGAACGCCCAAATTTGACTTCGTATGAGGATATTATGATTTTTCTAAATTTTAGCTTAGCAGTAGTTAACTAAAAACTCGAATTTTAGATCGAGTGATTTTTAGCCGACACAACTTAAACGAGAATCGAAGGTCTCGTCAATAGTAGTACAATGGTAAAAAGACTGACGAAAACGGATGTCGGATGAAGAAGTTATGAAATTTTAATGTATTTTCGTATCCCGGTCTGTTAAAAATAATAATATAAAAATTATAAGTCAAAATTAGCCGACAAAGTCTAAACAAAAGTTGTAGAGCATAATTTTACCTACGCGTGCATATAAAGAATGTCAAAAACGAAGCTCGCATGGTGCAGATCCGGCCACGTCACCCTTCTCGCGAATCCGACGTGTATCACATTCTCCTCGGACCAAAGTCTAGGCCAATCAGAGGCTGCGTCGTAGCCTTCGCGTGTCCGAATCTCGCAGGGCCACGTACGAGCCTCGTGGCCTTCGCATCTTCCGACGCGCCTCCGTGTCTCGCCCTCGCACCAACCACCTGTCCCTCTCGCATGCAAGCCATGTGCTCCCCTCGATCTGAAGTCTCCCCTATAAATAGAAGCATACGAGATCTCCCGGCTAGAATTAGATAAAAGTCATTTTTCACCCATAAACTTATATTTTGACTATTTTGACCTCCCCCAAAGTCCCGCTATCATTTCCAACACCCGAAACACGTCCCGAAGTGCCCAAAGACCCGTAAAATTTTATCTTTTCGGTTTTGAAGCTCCGACCCTCGTAGAGCCCGGTTTCTCAATAAAACTCCCGGTTTTATCATAAACGTTCATTTTAAGAAACGAAGTGTTGCCCGATTTTCATCAAATCAAGTGAGTGTGTAGTCACTTTCATCTTACACATAGATATGAAGTATTTTATATAAATACGTGCTATGCGTATATATATATTGATTGTTTATTTGAGATGGTTGTTGAATGAATGTTTATACAAGTTTTAAAATGATTTAAATTGTATATATATATATATATATATATATATATATATATATATATATATATATATATATTATCTGCAAATATGTTGGGTATAGCATGAGTAGATGAAATAGTTGGTGTGTGATAAATTGATGAGAGGCCTCGATGTTGTTGTTGTTCCAGTCATCTAGCGGAGTATGGATGACGACCACGAACTCTTCTAGACGTCCAGTGGAACGCTAGCATGCTCGCAACCTGTAGGTGTTTGTGGGCTTGATGTTCACCGTGTACTCCATCCCCCATATGGTTGCCTTACAGACATATATGGCTGAGGAATCCCCTTAGCAGTAAAGTCCATCCCGATGATAAAATCGTTAGACTAGGTTCCTTATATAGGTGTTTAGGAACGTAAAGTGAGGATAACGGGAATGAGTAATCTGGGTTGTTATTGGTTTAATGAAATTAATAAATTTATTGTTGGTCGATGTAATTAATAAATTTATTAACATTTGTGGGTTGAAAACCCTATATGCTCACCAGGCTCCCAAATATGACCCACTCAGCTTTCTTTTTTACAGGTAGTGGACCCAGAGCATAATTTGGATGATGATGATGAGGGATTTTTGTATTATATGTCAGTAGTTGTAGATAACTATTGTAAGGCTTATAATGTACTGTTTATGCTTTTGATCTGTATCGAACATGACATCCCGAGTTCTTTTAATGAAATACTTTTCTACGGAAATGTTTTGATAAATCTTCATCATATTTTTATTTTGGGAACAAATTCTGCAACACTTTTATGTAAAATACTACTCTGATTTTCAAACAAGTATAAACAAAATCGGTCTTTTCTGGCTGTGAAATTGGGGATGTCACAAGTTTACGAGTAGCTTGACTAGGGTTATAAACGAGTCGAGTCGAGCTCGAGCTTAGACAGGCTCGGCTTGGGTCGTTTAAGTTATGAGGGGCTCGATCTCGAGCTCAGCTCGATTCGAGCTTTATTGTATGGAGTTTGGTTCGAGCTCATGAAGAATTATATATGCTTGGCTCGGGCTCGGTATCGGTTTGTTTTTTTTTGTTTTTTTTATATATATATTTTATATTTCTGATGGGCCTAAATTAGCATAAGCTTGATTCAGTCTTGTTAAGAAACTCGTTAACTAATACCCTAAATCCCTAATTCCTCAAATATAATTTTGTTTTAATATATAAAAATAATAATAATGTATATTATATATAGGCTCATTTAGGCTCACAAACTCGTTGATTCAATGATTAAAGCTTGGCTCGAGCCCGTTTCATAAATGAGCCTCATATTTTGGCTTGGGCTTGTTTAACTCGATCTCGAGTTGTGCTTTTAACGAGTCAATTCTGAGTAGCTCACAAGTAGCTCGGTTCACTTTCACCCTTAAGTTTGACTTGTTTTTACTCCATCATTTTGTGTCTAATCGACGTCAGCCCAAAGTAATCAAATTTTATAGATAATAATGAGTTCTTTTGTTAAATAAACTTCATTTTGCAAGTCAATTTAATAACACATCCAAGCTTAATCTTATTACCATGGTTTTTCTTAATCTTTATAGTATAAGTTAGAGGTACGAAATTATAAATTGATGAAAAACTTAAATTGTTCTTGCAAGGCTTCCACATGTATGGTTTAGCTTCACATTTATGAGTTCGTAATGAATAAAAAAATAACTTAAATTGTTCTCTCATTTAATTAACCCATGAAGATAATGATAGTGTAGAGAGGGGGCTTGAAAACATCATGCTCCCAACATAGGCATGCATCGATTGTGAATGGTTTCCTGTGGACATAAAAGGGGACGATTTTAATACAATCGATTTTGGGTTTACTTATCTTCAAATTGATTACAACTAAACAAAGATATGTGTCGATTTTTATTTGGTGTTCATTTGATGAAATTGATTTGGTTTCTTCTTTGGTGCTCCTCGCATGATTGTAAAACATAAGCCATATATGGCACCTTCCATTTGCTTATATAGAACCATGAAACATCCCATAAATACAGTCTAAAAATTTTGTTTTAATTTAATAATAAAACCTTAGTCATCGAACATCATATAAAAAACATAAACAGTGTATCTCAAAATATCGTAACAATTGTCAAAATATCAGAGTATAAACATGCCAGGCTGAACAGATGGTATGTGCACTGCAATCTTCCCGATCTCTTTTATTGAAACTGAGTACCTGAAACCAAAACTAAAACTGTAAGCACAAAGCTTAGTGAGCTTCCCCAAACTACCACATACCATACAATAACATATAAAACACATGTTGGGCCTTGCCCCACTGCATGAGACCAAAGTCCGGAAACTGCATCGGACCGAAGTCCGGAACTAACCAGGGCCTTGCCCTCTGCATCGGACCGTAGTCCGGGAACTGCATTGGAGCGAAGTCCGAAACTAACCAGGGCCTTGCCCTCTGCATCAGACCGAAGTCCGGAACTAACTGAACATAGCATAGCATAATCGTAACTACTAGCATAAACACACATACTGCATACTGCATCGGACCGAAGTTCGGAACGCATAACGCAAGGACATGCTTGAATCACAAAGACATCTAGCACACTAAAATACTGCATCGAACCGACATCCGGAACTACTGCTAACTAAACGGGTCGGCATTGTGGCCGTAAACCTGTTCCTACTAGAAGGAAAACTCACCTCGCAAAGATGACTGAAGAATACTGCGTATAACCCCTCGCCGCTAGCTGACAGATCCTCAAACTGCTGATCTCGTAACTCCCCGAGCTATCAATACCAACATAACACTTAGTCCAAAACCATTAAGTTTCCTTAGGGTAAAATAACAATCTTACCCCTGATCTAATTTGGTCCATGACCTAAGCCCAAATCCGTTACATGAAGGGCCCAATTCCATATAGTCTTTCCAAGCCCGCTAACAGTCCACTCATGGCCCAATTTTCTAAATTGGGTCTAAATTCTCAAATGGTCCTTCCCTCAAGCCCAACATATAACATTGCCCAATAACAGTCCAACATAATAGTCCATTAAGGCCCATAATCAACTAGTCCAAGGAAATGACCCAAAAGGCCCACTGACTTACGAACACATGGCATTCCCTTGTGGAATGTTGGGCATTCCTTCGTAATCCTAGTCACAAGTCTCAATGGGAACACAATGCGTTCCCAAGCCCTACACAGCGCGTTCGTGCCCTGATTCCAAAAACTAGCCATTAAGCACTTAATGCTTAAGCCATGCTATCCAAACATAGATCCAAGCTGTTTAAGACCTCCTAAATCATAAAGTCATGGACTTGACGACTTTGCATGCACCCAAAAGTCCCAATCTCAAGAAATAACAATTAACTTTCATAAAGATGGCCACAACTATTGCATGGTCCCATTAGGACCTTAAAGATGGCAATTATCTGTTAACATAGCCTTATTAGTTTATTTATGTTTCAGTAAGCCCATGTGTGTTGTTGCCCATTATTTATACCTATGTACACTTTGTATATATATATATATATATATATATATATATATATATATATATATATATATATATATATATATATTGTTTCATGGAATGAGAAAGGGTTACGGGAAATTCTATCAATAACATGGTATCAAAGCATCTCCTGATTACCCTTCAACCCTAGTCGTCATCTCCTTCCTTGTTGATTGTTTGATCTCTCATATTCATTCTTTCTCTATCTGTCTTCTTTTCTTCTTATCCTCATCATGTCTCTACCCATGAATGGCAAGCCTTCATCAACAATCAATATCAAGCATGCAGTTCCTTTTGTTCTGGACTTGGATCAGATGAACTATGACATTTGGAGAGATTTATTTGAACTTCACTGTATTGGGTATGGTGTAGATGACCATCTTTAGCCTCCTATCACTGCATCAGGCGATAAAGATAAAGAGAAAACTGCTGAAGCATCTTCTGCTGCGAAAACTTCTTAGCTTCGTGTGGACTCCATCGTAAGATCATGGTTATATGGTACACTCTCCATACCTCTTCTCAACATGATTTTCAAGAAGCATGCAACAGCCTTTGAAGTTTGGGAAAACCTCGAAAGGGTTTTTCGTGATAACAAAGCATCCAAAATCACTCAGTTAGATTGAGAACTCAGAAACATCTCTCTTGGTAACTCTTCATCACAAACTACTACGACAGAATCAAAACTATTGCTGATCAATTAGAACACATGGATTCTAAAGTTTTTGAAACTAACCTTGTCGCATACATGGTTAATGGTATGTCTTCCTAGTTCTGGTATATCGCAATTAACCTCCGACACTGTGACCCACCTCCATCGTTATGGGATGCTAGATCTACCCTATTATGTGAAGAACAACAAATGATTCAAGATGAAAAATGTGATTCTGTAATCACTCATGCCAACAATTCGTCATCTTCCCATACCCTAACTGTGCAGACCTCCTCAAACAACCCTCCTTCATGGCATCAAAACAACACCGGTGGCAGGGGTGGCTACCATGGGGGTCGCAATGGTCATCGTGGTGGCCGAGGTGGAGGACGCTTCGGCGGGAGAAGAAACGGCGGTGGGCATTCTCATGGCGGTGGCCTGAATCACGCTTTCTCTGGTCCGAATCAAGTTCTTGGCGGCACCCCCCTTCTTTCGATAATCAACATCCTCATCAAGGGACTTGGTTCTGGACCTACACTCCACACATTACTAATGGACCCAACTCTCATGGAATATTGCCAAGCCCAAATCACCATTTCCTTCACACAAGTGGGCCACGATCTTAGCCAACCCATCCGAATACAAATCAGCAGCAACATCAATTTTTTCGTCGGCCCAACAGTTATCCTCTCAACCACAGGCCTATTCCACTCAAACCCAATGTCCGGATCCCACTACTCCTCCTCAAATGTTTAATACCATGACGTTGAATGACCCAGAGCAAGTCGATTGGTACATGGATACTGGGGCTACCTTACATCTTCACTCGAATGCAAGTATACTTAAGTATGTTTCAGATAAACCCAATAATTTTTCATCTGTCTTAGTTGGTGATGGATCCTTCATACCTGTAACAAAAATGGGACACACTACCCTTCCGCGTCCCAATCCTTATCGCACTTTAACTCTTCAAAACGTTTTAATTACTCCTTCTATTATTAAAACTCTGATCTTTGTTTGTCGTTCTGTTCGTGAAAATAATTGTTCTATTGAATTTGACTCTTTTGGGTTTTCTGTGAAGGATTTCCGCACTAAACAAATTCTCATCCGATGTAATAGCACTGGGGATCTTTATCCTGTCACTTCTTCAAATTCTCAAGCTTTCGTCTCCCTTGCTCTGTCTGTTTGGCATCAATGTCTTGGTCATCCTGGTCAACATGTCATGAAGCACCTTGTTCAAAATCGTTTTATTTCCTGTTCTCCTAATTAAGAGTCGATTTGTGTCATGCATGTCAATTGGGTAAACAAGTCAAATTACCATTTAGCGCTTCTAGTTCTGTTTCTCAGTTTCCGTTTGAATTAATTCATTATGATGTATGTACATCTCCCATTGATAGTTTGTGTGGTATTAAATATTATGTTATTTTCTTGGATGATTTTTCTCATTATGTTTAGGTTTATCCTATCCGTTCCAAATATGATGTGTTTGACAAATACGTGCACTTTAAACCTTTTGTTCATAACCATTTTCAAACAACCATAAAGTCGTTTCAATGTGACAATGGTAGTGAGTACGACAATTATAAATTTTACACCCTATTTTCTCAAAACGACATTCATTTTCGATTTTCATGTCCTTACACCTCTCAACAAAACGGAAAAGCCGAACGCATGCTACACACCTTAAATAATACCATGCGTACTATTTTGTTTCATGCTCGGCTTCCTCCCACATTCTGGACTGAAGCCATCCATATGGCTACTCATCTCCTTAATATCCCTCCTTCTACTACTCTCCATAATGTCACTCCTTTCTATAAACTATATAATAAGCACCCCTCCTATGATCACCTTCATGTATTTGGATGTCTTTTTTATCCTCATATCAATGCCTCTCATAAACTTGACTCGCGATCTACTCCATGCATCTTTCTTGGGTATCCTATCAATCATAGAGGATATCATTGTCTTAACCTTGACACCAATAAGATCATCATCTCCCGTCATGTTGTCTTTGATGAAACCATCCTTCCTTTTGGTTCGATGAAACCTAACCAAGCTCCTTCTTACACCTTTTTGGAGGATCCTTCATCTTCCCATCCTCTATCTACTACCTTAAATCCCTACCTTTCTCATCCTCATAATCTATCAACTGAGAATGTTAGTACTACTCCCACTCCTCACACTCCTTTCTCGCCCTCAACCATTCCTCATGAAAACCCTACACCTGGTCCTTCTTCACCACCTACCTCTCCTCCTTTGGAACCCAACCTTACAGTCATCTACCATCTCCAATAACAGTCCATCTCCTATACCCCCTCCTTCACACCCAATGCTCACTCGTAGCAAACAGGGTATTTTTAAACCCATCCGTAAATTAAATTTACATGTCGATACCTCCTTTCCTATTCCCAAAAATTATTTACAGGCTTTTAAGGATCCAAATTGGCTTAATGCCATGACAGATGAATATACTACACTTATCTCTAATCAGACTTGGGTACTTGTTCCAAGACCACCTGATGCTAACATTGTTAATTGTATTTGGTTATCCAAGAAGAAACTCAATGCGGATGGTTCCTTATCACGCTATAAAGTGCGTCTTGTAGCTAATGGTCATAGTCAGCGACCTGATATTGATTGTGACGAGACTTTTAGTCCGGTGGTCAAGCCTGCTACCATCCGTACAGTTCTTAGTATTGTTGTCACGCATCAGTGGCCTATTCGACAACTTGATGTTGAAAATGTGTTCCTACATGGTAATCTTCAGGAAACTGTCTATATGCATCAACCTCTGGGTTTTCATGATCCCACTCGTCCTGACTATGTTTGTCTGCTTCAGCGGTCCTTATATGGTCTCAAGCAAGCACCACGTGCGTGGTTTCAACAATTTGCCACCTTTATTTCTCGCGTTGGTTTTGTTCACAGCAGATGTGACTCCTCTTTATTTATTTATCGACATGGTACTCACGTGGCATATCTGTTACTATATGTGGATGATATTGTCCTAACAGGCTCATCGACTCAGCTTCTGTCTCACATTACTGAGCACTGAGTTTTCTACGACGAATCTTGGGGATCTCCACTATTTTTTGGGCATCTCGGCCACTCGCTCGGCTGATGGGTTGTTTTTATCTCAGCAACAATATGCTATTGAGATTCTTGACCGGGCTTCCATCATCAATTGTAAATCTGCATCTACTCTGGCTGACTTATCAGCTGAGCTTGATGGCACTGGTACTCCTGTTGCTGATCCTACCTTATATCACAGTTGGCAGGTGCGTTACAATATTTGACATTCACTCGACCTGATATCACTTATGCGGTTCAACAGATTTGTTTATACATGCATGACCCGAGGGAACCTCATTTTACTGCTCTCAAGCGCATCCTACGCTATATTAAAGATACCACATCTCATGGTCTTCAGTTATTTACCTCTCCCAATCGCTTGCTTACTGCTTATTTTGATGCTGACTGGGTGGGTGTCCTGTCACACGCCGATCTACATTGGGTTACTGTGTTTTTTTAGGACACAATCTTCTCTCTTGGTCATCCAAATGTCAGAACACGACTCCGCGATCCAGTGTCGAAGCTGAATATCGAGGTGTTGCTAATGCTGTGGTGGAAACTTGTTGGCTTCGTAATCTTCTTATTGAACTTCACTATGTACTGGACAAGGCTACCATTGTCTACTGTGACAATGTTAGCACTGTTTATATGTCATCCAATCTGATTCAACATCAACATACGAAACATATTGAAATTGATTTGCACTTTGTTAGAGACAAAGTTGCCACCGGACACGTTTGTGTTCTGCATGTTCCATCTTCCTCTCAGTATGCAAATATTTTTACAAAGAGTCTTCCCTCACCATTGTTTCTTGATTTCCGGTCCAGTTTGAACGTCCATGATTTCTCTCTCCGTTTAAACTGCGGGGGGCTGTTAACGTAGCCTTATTTCTTTATCTATGTTTCATTATTATGGCCAGCCCATGTATGTGCTGTGGCCCATTTTATATACCTATGTACACTTTGTGTGTGTGTGTGTATATATATATACATACATATATATATATATATATATATATATATATATATATATATATATATATATATATATATATATATATAGTTTCATGGAATGAGAGAGGGTTACATGAAATTCTATCAATAACACTTTCCTGCCTAAGGGACTCAAATAGCCTTATGGGTGGCAACCCTAAGTCCAAAAACGGATTTGAAACATAAAAATCCATTCTTAAAGCCAAAAAGGGACAAAATCCATGAGAAACTAGATCTATGATGTAGAAGCACCAAGATGAGAACTTTATACCTTCAATAGGCTGGAAATGATGAAAAACCTCTGGATCTACAAGCTCTCTTCAATCTCTTGCATCTTCTCTAAACACCTTCTTCTTCAAATCACCCTAAATAACACCAAAAATACTCGAGGTAAGCTCAAAATGCATGCAAGAGGTTTCGTTCTTAGGGTTAGATAGGATGGAGGTTGAAGGAAATAAGGGTTGGGGGTGAATTAAGGTGTTTAAATAGGGTCCAAGACATGAAAATTAGGGTTTAGTTTGCCCAGATGAACGCAGCGCGTTTCCATATGCACCCGCATCCATTTTCCTTTTGAATGCCTTGCGTTCTTACTTGGTACGCCATGCGTACACGGTTTGGCCCAAACCCTTTTAACTTCAAATAGCCATAACTTCTTTGTTATAACTCCGATTTTGATGTTCTTTATATCCACGGAAAACTAACGAGAAGCCCTACACATATATCAACTTTATTTAACCTGAAAGCCAACCGAAATTAAATCCAAAATCCATAAATGGCCCAAACCAATGCCTTTGTCGATACCTTTTGGGCTCCAAAACACAAACCGAATAAATGGATCATCCAATCCACACCATTCACCTCCAAATGAGTCCAAACTCAACTCTTCAAGGTTTCTAACTCGGCCAATACCCACTCATTGACACCACCCTGACATGGGAACGATTCGAAACGGGGCGTTACAATTCTCCCCCACTTAAACTAGACTTCGTCCTCGAAGTCTTCTACGGATACTTTTCTCGGGTACTTCTCCTCGGTCATAGTAGCCACTCCAAGCTAGCTTGAAGGCTCACAATCATCCTTATACAACGCTTACCTTGTATGCTCATTCCGACCCCCAAAAGGACCGCTACACTTGGCATCCTGACGGTCCTAACCATTATCCTTAACAACCGATGGACTTCCCAAGGCAACTTTCCAAAAACAACAACCTTCTAGATCTCCAAGTGGAACAACCCTTTTTATATACTAAATCTCCAGCCACTCTAGTGTTGGTCCCCTCGTTGTTACCCACCAAATGCTTCTTCTTACTATTTCCTGGTGCTGAAAACCCATCCCAACGAAATGGATCAGATAATCCTTCGAGTAAAAGATTCATCCCTGTAACGGTTAGACTCATACGAGAGCTGCACAACAGAGTCAAACCCTTCCCCCTGAGATTATTTAACCCTGCTGTGAGAGGCGTAGCACTTCTTGGTCAACTAGCTGCCCCAAACCAAGCTTCTCTTACCATTCCGTACACACCTCACTACTCAAGTAACATGACCACAATCCTGAGCACACCCTAGCCTTCCCAGGGTAGCCATGACCAATATTCGCAAAGCCCTAAAATTTCCAGGTGAACGGATTCCTGGCCACAAGATCATATGTACTATATCTAAAATTTGTTGTCTCTATATGATCTGAATCCCTAATAGACCACTCACATTGAACCATTATAGATGAACCCCTCAGTGGGTGACTTAACATTAATCAACAATCTGTTACGCTTACCATGCATGAGACCCTCAAATACCATTATTGTTAAGAGGCCCAAAACTGTCTGAAACACTGATTTGCCTGAAAACAATGAACTGCCTGAAACACTGAACTGTCTGGACACTGAAATGCCTGAAACACTGAACTGTCTGAACACTGAACTGCCTGAAATGGCATGTTGCTACAGGAACGCTTTCCAAAATCGATCGAGACCTTCCTGGTCTCAATTCATTCGTTAGACATCTAAAATATCGGGTTCTAGCGCGTCTACGGCGTCAAAAGACTCCCACTTAGTCGCCTCACACAACTTCCAAATGAAATCCTTCTCTGGAACTAGTTGCCACTAGTTACCATGTCGCTGAGGCTCTAATAACTTTCTGCTCTAACTGATCGAGTCCATACGTCGAATCCCGACGTCACCAAACCCAAAGCTAAAAGTGATTGCTACATGATCATTAGTAGCCTTATGTCATGAAGGACATTAAGCAGTCCACTGCTTCCTTGCTCTCTTAACTATAGCGACGATTCTATAGTCTTATCATTGGCTTAACTAAATCTAATCCATTTGGGTAATTTTGAAATCCAATCCGTAGATTTTCATATCCTCACTGATACACCCGAACTGGTGGGTACTACTATCATTTCCGCATCCTAGCAACGCACACATGCTATCTACCAACCTAGTGAATGCTACGGCTACACCCGCAGACTTACAACACTCTATCATTATCTGGTTGCTAGTGAATGTTGCGGCTACGCCCGCAGACTTACAACACTCTAACACTATCTGGCTGGCGGCTACTAGTGAATGCTACGGCTACTCCCTCAGACTTACAACACTCTAATACTATCTGGCTGCTAGTGAATGCTACGGCTACGCCCGTAGACTTACAACACTCTAACACTATCTGGCTGCTAGTGAATGCTATGGCTACACCCGCAGACTTACAACACTCTAATACTATCTGACTGTTAATGAATGCTACGGCTACGCCCGCAGACTTACAACACTCTAATACTATCTGACTGCTAGTGAATGTTACTGCTACACCCGCAAACTTACAACACTCTCTTATTGTGTCGAACACACACTCGACCTAGCACTCAACTGCACTTGAGTCTTAACCGGGGCTCTAACTTGGTTCCTGGTGTTGGAATAGTGTCTAAGGCTATAACTATATTCGGTTGTGCATGGTCCTTTTGGGTTGCCTTCACCATAGCAACTTGAAGGATGATTTATTAAGAGAGAGTAAATATTATAAGGAATAATATTTAGCTATTTGATTAATATAAGTCATAAATTAATTGGTATTGATTTGGTGACTTAAAGAGATTAATTAAATAAGAGGGTATAAACTGTCAATTGTTTGATAGTTAGACTTTAGACTGTAAATCCATTAGGATATACCTTGGACGGATTCTAAGAGCTTTAGGATAGCTCAAATCGTCCATAGGGTTATCTATGGAATGGATTTGGATAGCCTTAAGAGAAGATTATCCAATTAGGGTTTAGGGTGAAACCCTTAAGGAGTCTAATAGTATAAATAGCCCCTATGGGTGAGGGAATTCGACACACAACCTTAAGCAAGGAACCTCTGGTCGAATTCCTCCCCTCTCCTCTCTCCTAAATCATCTTGCTTGCTATTGGTGTTTGTAAGCCATTAGAGGAGTGACAATTGTGACTCTAGAAGCTCCAAGACAAACAAGATCAACAAGGAATTCAAAGGTATGATTCTAGATCTGTTTTAATATTGTTGTTTAACCTAATTAGCCATTAGAAGTCTTGGATTCAAAAGCATGTTTATTAGAAAGCCTAGATCCAAGCATTAGGGTTTTGCATGCGCACATAGGAAAGTTCTTATGGCTAAAACCCATCAGTGGTATCAGAGCCTAGCTTGGTTTTCTTTAAATTGTTGCTTGATTAACTGAAACAAACCTGCAAAATTCGATTTTTTGGGTTTTGAGTCACTGACTCGTCGAGTTCCAAGGTGGACTCGTCGAGTAGGCCTGACTCGGCGAGTTCCCTTGTGACTCGGCGAGTCCAGGCGTCAGGAATGGCCAGATTCGGGATTTTTTCATAATTATCTTATGGAAACTTACCTTAATCATATTAGATCAATATAAATCCGATTTTTTGATAAATATGACTGTTATCTTGATCTAATTAAAGATATTTATCATCTAATAAAATATTTAATTTCCTTATATGATAATGATTAATTATTTTGGTAATTATCTTCAAAGAAATCAAGATAAATCAAATAAAGATAATTAGAATATTAATTGTTAATTGGAATTATTTGTTATTTGATCCTCTATGTTTTTAAATGTTTAAAACCTACCCTAATGTTTTGAAATTTATATTTGTGATTAAAAGTTTTAATTTAGACAACTTAAATTTCAAACCCTAGATTTTGAAAAGTTTAAAATGCAACCCTATACTTATATGATATTACTAGATTAATATATATATGTATAACTAAATGCTAGTCTTACCGCTAGTAGGCCTCACTCACGAAGCCGATCTATAAGGTGGGTATAAGGTTGCGGCCTATAAAATGGCGCTTAATGGGTGTACACTCACACCCACCGCTTGCTTGATTGGTGGAGGGTCGTTAGCCGAACGGGTAGGATAGGGCAACCTCATCCTCGCATTAAAAGTATAATAAGAAATACGAAGTAACTAAATTTTTTAAAATTTCCCAATCTTAGTTACTTTAGGAAAAGTGAATTGATGCAATCCCATGAAATTACACTTTGCACCTTGCTAAGATGTTAGTGGAGCGTGTGTGGTTTACCGGCACACTAATTGGTTCTAAGCGAAGGTGGCAAAGGGTGATTCATTGTTCATCATAGTTCGATGGAGCGTGTGTGGTTTACCGGCACATCGAATAGGTGATCGTTACAATGAAGGCACCATGTGAATTTGCATGGTAATTCACACCCGCTTTGTGATCCTCGGCATCCCAGTCACAAACAAGAAGGGCATATCGAGATTTAAACATGCCATTGAATAGTTCAATGAATCTCATCCGAATCTAGGAATTCTCAAAAACACTTAGGACTAATAGTTTAAGTTTTGTAATGGAGAATTAGTGAATCGTCATTCACTTACCTTCAATTTATTTGCATATTGGATTACGGCATCCCTTTTCTAGTATGTAAATGTTATTGTTGGATCCTAGCCCTAATTTTTCTTATTGGGTGATAATTAGGGATTCTTGTTCTAATCTATCTTTGTCCTTTCTATAGATGTCAAACGCAAACAACGCTGCTGCTAGTTCTTTCACGTTGATGAGCCTTTGCCAAAAGGTCACCTTCGATGGAACGAACTTTAGCGAATGGATAAGATACATTCGCACCATTGCTCGCTATGAGGATAAAGAGTATGTCCTCGACGAGAAGCTCGAGAAAATCAACCCCGAAGTTGCTACTCCCGCCGAAATCACCGCCTTTGAAACTCATGAGCGAGATGAAACGAAAGTACATTGCATCATGATCGCCACCATGAACTCCGAATTCCAAAAATCCTACGAGGACATGTATCCATACGAGATGCATCAAGACTTGTTGGAGAGGTACCACCAAAACGCGAGACAAGAGCGTTACGAGATTTTCACTAACATGATTTCCGCTAAGATGGGTCATGGAGAATCTCTTACTGTGCACTTGCAAAAGATGCAAAGGTATGTCGACCGCCTTCGCAAGTTAAATGTTGACTTTGGCGAAGACTTGGCGATCGACATGGTGCTTCACTCTTTGCCTCCGATGTACAATCAATTTAGGATGACCTACCACATGAACAAAGAGGAGGTCACTCTAAGTAAACTCCAAGGTCTCTTGAGGGTTGCTGAGAGCAATTTCAAGGACAAGTCTGTTGCACCAACTCCCAATCTATCCGCTGCTCCTGTCTTGGCTATTGGTCAAGGGAAGGGAAAGAAGAGGAAAGCTTCTTCGAACAACTATCGCAAGGTGAAAGCCCGAGATGGTTCCTCTTCTAGTGGGACCAAAGTTGATCCCTCTAAGCCCTGCTCTAACCCGAAGGAGGCAGAGTGCCACCACTGTCACAAGATAGGACATTGGAAGAGAAGCTGCCCGGATTACCTGCAAGCCATCAAGGAAGGAAAGATCAAGCCATCTTTCGCAGGTATATATGCAATCAAATCTAACGATTCTAATCATGCTATTTCTTGGGTTCTTGACACCGGTTGTGGTTATCACATTTGTTCTAATGTGCAGGGACTAAGAAGAAGTAGGGATGTGGAGCAAGGAAGGATCAATCTAATCATGGGGAACAGAAGATCGTCGCCTGTGACCAAGATTGGAGTGTATTCTTTAGTGCTTAAGAATAGTTTAGTTTTGGATTTGAACAATTGTTGCTATTCGCCAGAAATGGCTAGAAACATCATTTCATTTCATGGTTTATATTGACAAGGATTTAGATTTTCTTTTAATAATGAGAATGGTTCTATTTTGGCTTATCTAAATGCTGTCTTTTACTTTGAAGCTATACCATGTAATGGAATATATGAAACTGTTATGATTGTTGATAACTTAGGAAATGATGTTTTGAATATTGATTCTTCCACTAGTATGGATAAAGCATCCTTGTGGCATTGTCGTCTTGGACATGTCAACAAGAAACGCATAGCCCAACTCCAAAAGGATGGAGTGTTGGAGTCATTCGACCTTAGGGAAGATGACACATGCGAATCTTGTTTACTTGGAAAGATGACTAAGTCACCCTTCACGAGTACTTGTGAAAGGGGTGAGGGGCTATTGGACCTAATACATACCGATGTATGTGGACCCTTTAGATCAACCACGAAGGATGGGAACCGCTTCTATGTGACTTTTACCGATGATTATAGTAGATATGGGTATATCTATTTAATCAAGCAAAAGTCAGAAACCTTTGAAAAGTTCAAAGAGTTCAAGAATGAAGTGGAGAATCAATTGGGCAGGAAAATCAAGATGCTTCGATCCGATCGAGGAGGAGAGTACCTAAGTCTTGACTTCCACGATTATCTCAAGGAGTGTGGAATAGTTTCGCAATTGACGCCTCCTAGGACACCGCAGTTAAATGGTGTGGCAGAAAGGCGCAATCGAACCTTATTGGATATGGTTCGCTCTATGATGAGTCGTGCTTCACTACCTATCTTCTTTTGGGGGTATGCCTTAGAGACTGCCGCCCATATCCTTAACCGAGTCCCTACTAAGAAGGTTGCCAAAACACCTCACGAGATGTGGACGGAGAAAGCTCCCTCGTTAGCACATATCAAGGTTTGGGGTTGCGAGGCTTTCGTAAGATGAGATACTCACGACAAGCTTGAACCTCGAAGTGAGCGATGTATTTTCATCGGCTACCCGCAAACTTCCTTTGGATATCTCTTCTATAGACCGAAAGATAATGTTATCTTTGTTGCAAGGAGAGGAGTTTTCCGAGAGCAAGAACTCATAAGCCAAGGAGACAGTGGGAGGCAAATCGAACTTGAAGAGATTCAAGAATCGATAGATGAAGGAACCTCTACCGCTGGCATTCAACCCGAGGAGGAAACTCCGGTTGAACCGATTGACGAATCCTTACCTCTTAGACGTTCCGATAGAGTTAGAGTTCAACCCCAGTTTTATGGTTTTCATATTACCACCGAAGGGGACACGTATATTAGTGATGGTACACTAGTAAATCTTGATGAACCTAATAGCTATAAGGAAGCCATGGCAGGCCCGGAGTCTGCGAAATGGAAAGAGGTGATGGATAGCGAGATCCAATCCATGTACGATAACCAAGTTTGGAATTTGGTTGATTACGTGCCCGAACGTAAGACCGTAGGGTGCAAGTGGATCTTCAAGAAGAAGACCGACGTGGATGGAAACGTACACACATATAAAGCACGATTGGTTGCGAAGGGCTTTACTCAAACTCCCAGAGTTGACTATGATGAGACCTTCTCACTAGTTGCGAAGATTAAATCTATTAGAGTGATGCTAGCAATTGCCGCATTTCATGATTATGAGATTTGGCAAATGGATGTCAAGACCGCTTTCCTTAACGGAAAGTTGGCTGAGGATGTTTACATGGCTCAGCCAGAGGGGTTTGTGGATCCGAAGCATCCGAATAGAGTGTGTAAGCTTGAGAAGTCCATTTATGGACTTAAGCAAGCGTCTCGCAGATGGAATCTTTGCTTCGATGAGAAAGTCAAAGAGTTTGGATTTGTACGAAGCGAAGACGAATCTTGTGTATATGTCAAAGCCAGTGGGAGTATAGTAAGCTTCCTCGTTCTATATGTCGATGACATATTACTCATAGGAAACGACATCCCGACTCTGCAGGAGGTTAAGTCCTGGCTCGGGAAGTGCTTCGCTATGAAGGACCTCGGAGAGGCTTCTTACATTTTGGGAATAAGGATAGTAAGAGAAAGAAGTAAGAGACTAATTGGACTTAGTCAGAATACTTACTTGGAGAAAGTACTAAAACGTTTTAGTATGGAAAACTCAAAGAAGGGAGAACTACCGATACAAGGAAATGCCAAGTTGAGTAAGACTCAAAGTCCGAGTACCGAAGCTGAGATAGCAGAAATGAGCCGAGTACCATACGCTTCCGCATTTGGCTCAATCATGTACGCTATGACTTGTACTCGCCCTGATGTAGCCTTCGCTTTGAGCATGGTTAGCAGATATCAAGGGAACCCTGGCAAAGCACATTGGATTGCGGTGAAGAACATCCTTAAGTACCTTCGGAGGACGAAAGAATGGTTCTTAGTCCTTGGAGGGAGTGATGACTTGAAGGTGCGAGGGTATAGTGACGCCAGCTTTCAGACCGACAGGGACAACTACCGTTCGCAGTCGGGCTGGGTCTTTACCCTAAATGGAGGAGCAGTGACATGGAAAAGTTCCAAGCAGGAAACCGTAGCTGATTCAACGTGCGAATCAGAGTACATCGCAGCGAGCGAAGCGTCGAAGGAGGCAATATGGCTGAAGAACTTCATCGGTGATCTTGGAGTTGTGCCAGCCATAAAGGAGCCCATGGAGATTTTCTGTGATAACGAAGGTGCGGTTGCCTTGACCAAGGAACCGAGGGATCATGGTAGATCTCGACACATCGACAGAAAATATCACTTCATTAGACATCGTGTAGAAGAAGGACAACTCGTAGTGAAGAGGATATCATCAGAAGATAACCCAGCAGATCCGCTTACGAAGGGACTGAGTAGGGTTAAGCACTTGCAACATGCTAGGAGTATTGGGCTGAAGGATGATATTAGTATAGATTAGATAGTATTAGAAACGCATAATAGATAAATGTAATTAACATTTGATGATTAAATAAAGGAGTATTATTTATGAGTAAAGTTACTGTCACATGTTAGTTGTTTAACTATTGTTTCACTTTGCATGTTTTGACTTCCAGAATAATTGAGTTTATTAGGAATAATCGAATTATTCAAATGGTCCACAATCGTTCATATGTTGGGAGTAGATATGAATGAAGATTGTCATGAATTGGTGTGTAGAATGTCTAAATGGTGTTAGACATAGCAAGGGTTGCTGCAACGTTCATGAGTGCTTATGAACTGGTTTTGAGCATTGGAATAAACCCGCGCTTGCTGGAATCACCTTATGGAATACGATATAAAAGGTGATCGCAAGACGATAATATCATATGGTCTTAAAACCTAGATATATGGTTTATTATTTATTAATTGATTGTGCATTGATAATGCGAAAACGCATCAGTAACTTGATGTTATAAAACGCATTGTTGTGTATAGTTGGTTAATGAATAAGTAAATGCATATAAGTCGAAGTTTATCTGTAAATTTTATCCTAAGAGGATAGAAGAGATATCTTGGCCACTCGATGATTTGATTTGACTTATGTGCCGGGCCCGGTCAGAACTGAATTGATGTGTTCGATTAAGTTCTATGTCAAATAAATCGGAGATCGAGAAATCTAAATGCTAGACTAACCATTCCATAGGATTGTCAGCATGATATCTAACAGAGGACTGTACGATCCCTTATCTAAAGGACAAGATTGATTAGATCAGAGTTGACAGCGTCTTTGAGAGCTACGATTGCAAACCGAATTGTACTTGTATAGTTACTAGACTTATCCAAGTGGGAGACTGTTGGAATAGTGTCTAAGGCTATAACTATATTCGGTTGTGCATGGTCCTTTTGGGTTGCCTTCACCATAGCAACTTGAAGGATGATTTATTAAGAGAGAGTAAATATTATAAGGAATAATATTTAGCTATTTGATTAATATAAGTCATAAATTAATTGGTATTAATTTGGTGACTTAAAGAGATTAATTAAATAAGAGGGTATAAACTGTCAATTGTTTGATAGTTAGACTTTAGACTGTAAATCCATTAGGATATACCTTGGACGGATTCTAAGAGCTTTTAGGATAGCTCAAATCGTCCATAGGGTTATCTATGGAATGGATTTGGATAGCCTTAAGAGAAGATTATCCAATTAGGGTTTAGGGTGAAACCCTTAAGGAGTCTAATAGTATAAATAGCCCCTATGGGTGAGGGAATTCGACACACAACCTTAAGTAAGGAACCTCTGGTCGAATTCCTCCCCTCTCCTCTCTCCTAAATCATCTTGCTTGCTATTGGTGTTTGTAAGCCATTAGAGGAGTGACAATTGTGACTCTAGAAGCTCCAAGACAAACAAGATCAACAAGGAATTCAAAGGTATGATTCTAGATCTGTTTTAATATTGTTGTTTAACCTAATTAGCCATTAGAAGTCTTGGATTCAAAAGCATGTTTATTAGAAAGCCTAGATCCAAGCATTAGGGTTTCGCATGCGCACATAGGAAAGTTCTTATGGCTAAAACCCATCACCTGGAACCGGCTTCCCAAAGCTAAGGAAAAGCGTAAACCAATTGTTGTAACGTTATCTGAACTCCCAGCTCATCCAATGAAACCCTAATTCCCAGGGTTTGAGACCTATTTAAAGGGGCTTATGGCCATCATTTGCGGCCACCAACCCCTAGAGAGAAAACCTAAAGAGATTTGAGCGTTTTGGGTGAGAAAAGAGACCATTATTGACCTTTGGAGCTTGGTTTGGCAAGGCAAAGGAGATTCTAGCTAAGAGAAGGCAAGGGAAGTGGACATTCTGTGATTTTTGGAGCTCAGAGCATCATCTTGGAGGTATATCTTGGTTTCCTTTTTCGCTTTTATGATGAACATGGGGGTTTAGGGTTTCTTGACCCCTTTGTTGGTTAGATTTGATGTCCATTTCGTCCCTATTCATGATAAGGCTTGAGATGAGATCCATAGAGGTCCAGAAGAGCTGTATTCCTTAAGCTTTATGAGTGTTCATGAGAGTATTGGCCTAGAGTTATGAGATATGGGGCTAAAACATCATTTATGAGCAAATAGTTGTTGTTTAAGCCCCAAGGTTTGGACTTTACGTGATTATCATGCTTGGGGAGGCCAGATCTATGAATGTATGGAACAGATCTGACCTCAGGAGCGAGTTTGAGTTGTTGCATGGCATGGACTCGCCGAGTCCGAAGAACAGACTCGACGAGTAGCATGAAGATTGCCCAACACCACTCAGCGAGTGGTCTTGCCGAGTTAAGGGATTGACTTAGTGAGTCAGGGAGAGTCAGAGTGAGTTGACAGGTGGACTGAGTTAAGCTGGGACTCGCCGAGTTGTTCTTGAGACTCGGCGAGTTGAGTCGTGGAGGCCCCACAACTCATGCCAGATGGAACTCGTCGAGCTAGGAGAATACTCATCGTGTCAAGTGAGGATCCCAGGGAAATCAGTGTATGCGCATAGACTTGCCGAGTCGCTATAGTGCACTCGCCGAGTCCGGTCAAAGTTGACCGTTGACCATTGACCAGTGTTGACCTATGTTGACTTGATAAGGGATAGTCAACCTTAGTTGTGAAGTGTTATTTAGAGATGTATTGTGTTATAGGAGGATTATAGATCGGGAGATCGAGCACGAGTGATTTCAGGGACTTGAGAGTTACCGAGATACGCGAGGTGAGTCTTCTCACTATACATACCTTGAGTAGGTGACTAGAGTTATGTGATACAATGCTTGTATGCTATATTTGTGTTATGTGTTGCGCTGCATTATTCTTTGTGATTTATGTTGTGCATGTTTACAGAGTTAGAACCTGAGGGTTCACAGAGTTTGGGTGCACGGACCCACAGAGTTATAGGGTCGAGTGGCTAATATGTGTTATATGTGGTATTTTGGGGAACTCACTAAGCTTTGTGCTTACAGTGTTTGGTGTTATTGTTTCAGATACTAGTGATGACCGCGGGAAGGCGTCGGCTTGATCTGTACACACACATGGGATTTATGATTTTCAGATCTTGGGATTTTTTGTATTACTTGAATTGAATTTCAAACATGGTTTTTTTATGAATATTAAGTGAATTATGTTTTTATAAAATTCGAAGAAAACTGTCTTGAAATTTACGATGTTACAAGTTGGTATTAGAGCCTTGGTTTGAGGGATTCGGGTACACCTTCGGGAGTATTTGAACTCAAACTGAGGATTTGGAAAATATTTTCAAAAAGAAAACCAAATTTTCAAAAAAGTAAAAGATTTCTAGAGAAATTCAGAGGAGAAACGTGTGTACGATCAGTCAGCGCCTGAACGGTGATTTCCCAAAATACTCTTATATTATATGTTTATGAGATTGTTATGATGTATTCTCTTGCTAAAGTAGGCTAGGTATTCCTATTAGGACTAGAGTGCCCTGATTTGTGATGTCTTAGCCTAGGGAGAGGTGAGCTGCTATGAGATGCTTGAGAGAGAATAGGTAGCACCGAGGAGCTTATGAGAGATATGTTAGAAAGTGATATAGTACTTGGAAATTGGGATTCGAAGTGGAGGATTTGGGGTGTATACTGAAACGGTGTGGACAGTAGTATTGGGCCCGTACTACTGAAAGCATCGGGGTGGTGTACGGTCCAAGTAAGAATCTTCGGAATACCAAGGATCAAGGAGGGATGAGTGTCGAGTGTGAGTATACTCGAATGGATTCTAATTTATCATATGTTGTATTTCAGAGATTGATCATGGTGAGGACACGTCATATGCCAGAGGGCGTTGGGGCTAGCGATGAGGAGATCCGTCGGATCATTCACGAGGAGGTGGCTGCGGCCATCAGGGCAGAGATACCAGAGATGTTCGGGTCTATTAAGACCACGCTGATTGAGACTTTCGACGAGCGTTATGCTGCTCTTTCTGAGGCTGGTGTTGCGGCGGCTACCGCAGCTGTTGCTGCTGCGAGGCTGCAGGGTGGTGATGCGTTGGTGTTCCGGGAGTTCGGCAACACGAAACCAACAGAGTTTGATGGGACCCAGGACCCGGTGACGGCTATGAGATGGATTTCTGAAATGGAGGGGTGTTTCATCACTTGCTCATCTCCTGAGCATTTGAGAGTACGGTTCGCGCTGAACCAGCTTCGCTTGGGAGCGAAGGACTGGTGGAAGTTTGTAACAACGCACTTTTCGCCTGCTCAAAGGGAAACATCTTCGAACTACTGCTCCAACATCCATGGTATGCAGATGGCATATAACTTTATCATAAGCATGAAATATATTATTCTGAAATATACTTACTAACTCGATGCGGTACCATAACAATAAAATCATAAGCAGAAGCTGAAATGAAATACATACCAATGGTCTATTGCGGCTCAATCTTGACTTCCTACGTAACCATGGGAGACGGAACTTGAACTACCCCTCCCAGCTGGAGTATCTGTAATGAAACCGGAGCTGCCTTAACCCTTATGCGGGGGCAATTCGCTCTGATGTGTCCAGGCTGATGACAACGATGTCACAACTCTTCCTCCAATGTGCATTCTTGACGCTTGTGACCCTTCCGCCCGCACCTTCCGCACTTAGATCTGCTACGAACATCTTTCTGTACCACTTCGCCCTTTGGGTTTTTGACTCCTGCTACAGTCGAACTCAACTGCTCGGTTGGTTGGCTCAAACCATGTTCCCGCTTCCTCTTTCCAAGGTGCACATCTAACCCAATCTCTTGCTTCCGAGTTACCCCGACTACCCCACCAACGACCTGCATAGTCGCTGTCTGATGCTGAAACCTAGCGGTTACCCTGCCAGTAACAAGCTCAATAATATCGAGTAACTCCTCGTGGACGGCCCGCGAAACCTCCACAGCAATCCAATCCTGAAGTGAACTCTCCTAGAGACAAGGTGCATAACCCACCTCCGATCCCCGATGACAAGAGCTGATAATAGGACACTCCCTTTCGAGGGATCCCGAAGATCCATAAACATTGGCATATAAAACTAGTCTTTTATTAAGTTGATTTTTAGTATTACATACACATGTCTTAAAAAAATGAGGATTTTCTTTAATAAATGCAGAAATGGACCAAAATACCCCTTAAAAGTGGAATTGCAACAAATCATTAAAACAACAAAGAATATCCTTTCCCCTGCCAATCTTGGACTCAATGCTGAAGACAAGCTTCATATTAGGTATTGCAATTAAATGTAAACAAACAAAAAGACCATAATACCCTTTTTTGTTATTTTCAAAAGAAAAAAAAAGAACATGCATTGGCTTCCATCTCCCCCTTGTAAAAATATTCCTTCTGGTGTGACTTGCTTAAGATCTTGTTTGTATTTAGACAAACCAAAGTCTTCAAGATCTGGATACATGCTTCTGTCAAGCTGCATCAAATTCAGAATCATGTATTCAACCACTAAAAACACAATATGGAACTTCAAAATAAAAACACAACACAAAATTGATTTATTTATTATAGCATCTTACTTCTATTTATTCGTATAACAATGTCATGTAAAGACAAAACACCTTTCACTATTATATGAAGAAAATAACTGGAGGTATAATACTATAACTAGGTAGATTCATCAAAGTATGATGCCTTAATATGAAGAAGATTGAAAGTATAAGGAAATAAAAGTAAGAGGCTATTTTTAATTTTGGTGGCCAGATTTTGGGTATGATCAACTACCCCTTGTCTGTCATACCCGACAACACCAAACTGTTGGTACAAAAAAATATGAAATTTTGTATAATATTTCAAGATTAAAAAGAAAGAAATTGGTGGGAAATAGATATAATACTTCTTAACCCACCATTTGCCAAAAAAAAAAAAAAAAACACAATGAGATATATAGGCTGACAATAAGAACATTTTGTTTAACTGTAGCAAGAAACTCCTCCACTATAAAAGTAAAAAGAATCTGTTAGTACTTATAATCTCCATTTTTGTAACCATATTCCATAAATTTCAGTTAGTAAAAATAAAAGCATTTACATAAATTTCAGGATGATCAAAGGATCCATGGTGTCTGAAAATGATACACATACACACATGTTGGTACAAAGAGAAGCTAAATAATTAATTTTAAAATGATAAAATTTAAAGTATTAGAACTGTATGTAAATTTGAGACAGTATAATTAGGTGAAAAACTTACACAGATGGGTATAGCTTCAATAGGTGATGGGTCTATGCATCAGCAATAACCTGCTCCTTTGTCACCTACAGCTTACACTCACTGCATGGGTAAATTAGCTAGTAAATAAGTTACTTAACATGAAAGCATTGTAACATGTAAACAGATAAATTTATATACCTCAACATTTGGTTGTCGAACATCTGATTGATGCATACAACATTTGCAATTAATTTGAAGCTCTATTATAGTCTGTAGGGTTCAAGTGAAAAATCAGTTTCTTGTCTACAAGCTAAATGAAACAGAGCTTCAACTTTTCCGTATCATCTAAATAACAAACAATGAGATTCAGCACCAGTGAGAACATCTCACATATAATAATAATAAAAAAAAGGATACACTATTTGATCAAAAGAAAGACCTTGTGTTCTTTATTCTTGGAATCTTGGAAAAATACATAAATTTATCATACCCATCATACCATATACTCTGTTATATAATCATGGGGCACTGCAGAATACAATAGGTTGAACTCAATTCCCCCATGTATTCCAAAAATTTCATGTTGTCCTTCCTGAATGAAAATACAGTGATTAAGTAAAAAAGAAGCAGAAGTGTTGTCAAGATGTGATTAAGTAGGAAAAAAAACCATTATCATGAAATTTGAGTTTCTTACTCCATGATATGATCTGGTTGGACCTTTCATATATGCATGCCAAAGGAAGATAAGAAATATATATATTATATATAAGTAAAATAAGCATGTGCATTATTAGAAGAAACAATTGACATTTACTTACAAATCCGATGGATAGGACTTAATTTCAAGACTTCCACCAGCAACATTGGCAATCAGGTTTCCATGGGAAAGTACAACTATTAGACTAGGATATATATATATATATATATATATATATATATATATATATATATATATATATATATATATTATATTTTGAATATATTTGGAGATAAGGCATGTATATCAGGTCCTAAAATAAAGGATCTCAAATTGTACCTTATATATATCATCAACCAACACAGAAACGGGACAGAATCTTTTGATACGCTTTTATGGTATCAGAGCGCTCTCCTTGATTTACCCTAATTCTGCCGCTAGTCCTCCTTCTCCCCTGTGATCGGATTTCTTCTTCTTTCCTTTCAACGATCGCAACCTTCAATCAACTACTATGGATAAGCTACATCCAGCAATCACAGTGACAAACATCCACAACGTCATCCCTGTAAAACTTGAGATGGAGAACAGTCAATACTCGTCATGGGCTGAACTTTTCAAAATCCATTGCCGAGCATTCGAGGTGCTTGACCACATCATCCCTCACACCATACAGCCTTCCTCTTCAAGTACAGAAAAAGCAACAGATAAAGAAGCTGACAAAGACAAAACCAAAGCAACCACTGATCAACTCTAGAATCGTGTGGATGCCATTGTGTTGCAATGGATTTACAGCACAATTTCTCATGACCTTCTGCACACCATTCTTCAACCTGACTCAACAGCAACCCAAGCTTGGGATTCTCTAGCCAACATCTTTCAGGATAACCGCAATACCCGTGCGATCTATCTTGAACAACAATTTAACAATACCCGGCTTGACAGTTTCTCCAATATCACCTCATACTACCAGACACTAAAAATTCTCTCTGATCAGCTTGCAAACATTGGCTCTCCTATCTCAAGTCAGCGACTAGTCTTACAACTTATCTCTGGACTTAATTCTGAATATGATGGGGTTGCCATGCTTCTCCAACAGACGATGCCTCTCCCAGACTTCTATCAAGCAAGGTCTAAACTAATATTGGAAGAGACACGCAAAGCAAATCAGCAACAACCTGCCACTGCTCTCCATACCACCACCTCTCAGATTACAGCCGCCTTACCATCCCCCTCTCCCTCTGA
This sequence comes from Lactuca saligna, assembly GCF_052625555.1. Lineage (NCBI taxonomy): Eukaryota > Viridiplantae > Streptophyta > Magnoliopsida > Asterales > Asteraceae > Lactuca > Lactuca saligna. The sequence goes on from NC_136424.1 coordinate 3,683,440, forward strand.
ACCATCTCCTCAACCTGATGCCCCTCCCTACTCAACAGGGCATGGCAGCGGTCAAACACGGGGCCGTCGACGTGGTCGTGGGACTCGTGGACCACATCAACCCAGGTATTATTCTCAGCAGCAACAACCTTGGTGAAATACTTTTCAACAACAGCCGATGTGGGGTTGGTCACCACCAACATGGGCAATTCCTCCATGCCCTTATCCGAACAGTCCTCGTCCTTCAGCTCCAAGACAACAGATGGGTGCCCCAGGAATTCTAGGACCGAGACCACCCCAGTCAAACTATGCAGCATCTGAGATCGGTTATGCTCCAACAGATATCGATCAAGCATTGCACACTATGTCGCTTAACCCACCGGACAACAATTGGTACCTTGATTCTGGCGCCACATCCCACATGACGAACACACAAGGTAATCTCCCGTCTTCTTTCAACAAGTCTCATTTAAAACATATTATTGTTGGTAATGGCTTCCAAATCCCAATCCAAGGTACTGGTCATTCCACCTTACCAACTCCTTTCCCTCCTCTTCAACTAAATCACATTCTTTATGCTCCTAACCTAATTACCAATTTACTTTCTGTTAGGCGTTTAACAACTAACAACAACATATCTATTGAGTTTGATCGTTTCGTTTTCTTGTAAGGGATTTTCAGACCCGGATACCTATAATTCGATGTAACAGCACCGGATATATATAGGGATGAGCATAGGCGGGTACCCGTCTCATTTGGCGAGAACCGGAACCGGAACCGGCGGTTCCTAAAAAGTTAGAACCGGAACCGGAACCGGTCTAGGCGGTTCTTAAATTTTTGGATCCAGTCCCGGAACCGGCGGTTCCGGTTCCGGGAGCGGGTAACCCGGTTACATTAACTTGTTTAACTTTTTTCGATAAAACCGCAATTTAGTTCGATCCACATCGAATCAATTCGGACCAAAAAAGGACATAATATATTCTAAACCGGTCTAAGTAACACACACATATTTATATGAAATACCAATATATATATATATATATATATATATATATATATATATAAACCGGTTTCGGCGGGTACCCAGCGGGTAGCGGTTCCAAAAAAAAGAGAATTGGAACCAGAACCGCTTAAGGCAGTTCCATAACTTTAGGAACCGGAACCGGAACCGCTTAAGGCAGTTCCAGTTCCAGAACCGACAGTTCCAAGGCGGTTCCGGTTCCAAAAGCGGGTACCCGGTTCCGATGCTCATCCCTAGATATATAGATGCCTTATCTCCAAATATATATATATGTTCAACTTTGGTAGACTTGAAAAAAAACATTAGTGAATAAGAAATAGAAACCTTTGGTGTCCACTTGTAACAACATCATCTGGTTTTGGTGGATGAAAACAGAAGGGTGAATGGTTGTTACTTCCCTAAAAACCACCAATTCATATGGCAAATACATCGGTATGAAAAAATTAAAAACTCAAATAATAATAAAAAAACTCTTGTTATTGGAGGTAAATGTTTAAGTCTGTTATTACGATAACAAGACAGAATTTGCAAAAAGTTCAGCAAAGCCAAACACACTACATTATGATTCAACAAAAAGGATTTGAAGTTACCTGAGTAATAAGTTTTGAAAATGATACAGCATCTTTTGGGTCTAGTTTCACTAGTGTGATTGGGGCTAAATGCAAGACCAGGTTCTCAGAACATCCCACGTATACAAAAAACAGGATAAAAAGATAGGGGCAAAATAGTCATATTTCACTTGGACTTCACTGGCATTTTGCAACACCATCAGTCCCTACCAGGGACAAACCTTGCAACAAAACGATACTTTTATCAACCTCTCGTGCAACAAACGAAATATCTAGATGAAAACCATAACTTTTGAGATATATCACAAGGATAAAATTGTAATTTACTCTATAAATAATAATAATGGCATGTTACCTGGCAATAACCAAGATCAAAGTTGTAGAACTAGGCCTGGCAATGGAGCGGGTTTTGACCCTGATCCGATCCAAACCCTTAAAATTATATGGGTTTGGAGTATAGTTTTTGATCCGTTTACCCGTTAACGACCCGTACCCGCTAACTCTTTTATTAAAAGGGTCAGGTATGGATCAGCACTGATCCGCTCCGTTTATAACCCGCCCCATATAAATTTTAGAAATATAAATTTATATTTTATATTGCTTTACATTAAATTCCAATCAGAAATCCAAAGATTAAAGGCCAAAAAGCCTGCACATTCATTCATTATAATCAAATCCATGTAATTTAAATGGAAGAATGAGAAGCAATGGACTTTAAAAACTTTACATGTAACTAACAGGATGATCAACGGATCCATGGTGTCTGAAAAGGATACACATACACACATGTTGGGACAAAGAGAAGCTAAATAATTAATTTTAAAATGATAAAATTTAAAGTCTTAGAACTGTATGTAAGTTTGACACAGTATAATTAGGTGGAAAACAAGGTTCTTATCAGAGACACACTTCGTGAGATCACACACGTGGAAGGTATCGAGAAATTTGTTGATTTCTTGAGGTAACTTGAGTTTGTAAGCTATCGGACCAACTTTTCCCACGATCTCCAGGGGTTTAGTTTTCCAAATATAATGACACTTTTACATGGTGAAAGTGTCATTATACTAAACTACACAGAAATTAGAGATACCTAACTGGCTATGCTAACGTGAGACGCAAACCCCTGGAAATCAAAGAGGAGACATCTATGTCCATACAAGACCTGAAGAGTTTTTTTTTTTTTTTTTCCAACAAACAAGCAGCCTTTATGCTAACGTGATAACTATTGCTGTATAAAAACTCTACTAGCAGTAAGTGGGCATACCATGCATCATCGATGCATATCAAACAAACACGAAGCATGTCTTCTAAATTTTGTATCATCCTTCAACCCTGTCTATCCGTTTGTGAATAAAATGTTGTACTCATGTCTAGTTTGGGTTCCTAGGGACCTCTGCAACAATTTCCAAGATCTAGAAGTGAATCTGTTATCTCGATCTGAGATAATAGATATTGGCACACCGTGTAGTCTGCCTATTTCCTTAAGATGGGTCCTGGTAAGTTTCTCTATTTTTTTATTTTATATGATGGTTAGGAAATAGGCAGACTTGGTCAAACGGTCAACCACTACCCAAATAGTATCATAATCGATCGAAGTTTTTGGCAACTTCATTATGAAATCAATGGCTATTTGTTCCCATTTCCATTATGGAATCAATGGTTACCCTCATAGAACTACAATGACCTGTCATGTCCTTACGTTAAAAACAAAAACAAAATACTTAAATAAAAAAGCAAATTTTCAAATAATTTGAAATGTATGGTCATTTGCATACCACATCTTTCTCGATCAAACCCTTCCTTTCTCTAATTTTTGTAAACCTATACTCTACAACATGAAATTGCAATAAACATAATATGTAGGTGATGGAAGTTGGAGGGTAAAATGGTCATTTACCTGCCAATGGTTTTTTTATAGTCATGTACTCTAAGATACCACCCCTCTGTGTATGTTGAATCTTATGAATAAGATCCCATTAAAAATGCCCAAACCTGGAATTACATGTCATTAACAGATTTAGTTAAAATTAGCCAAAAGGGTAAATACGTAAATTTTACCAAAGCATAAAAAACTTGGAATTACATGTCATTAACAGAAGTGTTGTCAAGATGTGAATAAGTAGGAAAAAAAATCATTATCATGAAATTTGAGTTTCTTACTCCATGATATGATCTGGTTGGACCTTTCATATATGCATGCAGAAGGAAGATAAGAAGTATATATTATATATAAGTAAAATAAGCATGTGCATTATTAGAAGAATCAATTGACATTTACTTACAAATCCGATGGATAGGACTTAATTTCAAGACTTCCACCAGCAACATTGGCAATCAGGTTTCCATGGGAAAGTACAACTTCAGGGCCAGACTTACATAGAATGAAACTAAGCCCCCAAATCAAAGGGCACCACATAACCCAAATTTCAATTAGGGGATCTCGATCCGGATTCTCCATTCGCGCACATCAGCAGAACCGCATAAACCATTATCCACGGAAGCCATTCTCTGTCCTCTGATTTCATTCTCCATTCTCCTTAAGCCGCAAAAACCACTACCTGTTTGATTCTCTGATTCTTCTTCCTGGCTCTTATCGATTATTGATTATTGAAAAATCAAAAAAAAAGATTGTTGATTATTCATTCTGAAAGTCTATCAAGTTTCAAGAACTCAACTGATTTGGTGATTCATGAATCTTGAAAGGCATGTTCTTCCTTTGATTCTCTATTTCTCTATAACCGATAACTGTCCATTGTTGATTATCTATGATTGTGAATTTTGTGTCTTGTGATAATCTGATAATCTATGATAAATTTTGTTATTTTGATGAAGTTAAATCTATTTGATGTGGAAATCTGTTTTGATATAGAAGCACCCGATAATTAAAAAGTCTTAATTTCTACCTTTCCATTGTCACTATTTCTCAAAACATGCTTGTCTTTTTGTAAAGTATATAACGTCTTTAATGTACTTTGGTATGAATATTGCAATATAAAACCAAATACTAACCTTTGGAAACTGGGACTTATCATTTATGGAATTCCAACATGACCATAATAACAAAAAGTAAACAAGCTTATGGCAACTGGAAACCCATTCTACTTCCAGAGTTTCCCTTTCTCATGGAATCCAATTCCATCAAAAGCACCAGCTCAAGATATAGCCAAGAACAGAATCACTGATGCAATTACCCAACCAGCAAAAAAACATATGCCAACACCCCTTAATTTTCTTAGCCAGGTTATAGGCAATACCACAAGAGCAGTCACCAAAACAAACCCTTTTCCATCCAATTTTCATTCCAAAAATATCAAAACTTTCCTCTGGAAATGTGTAAATTTTCACCTTCCGTAATTAATTAAAAACTCAACTGCCACCAAGAAAAGCTCGAGGCACATGAAGGTTGAAATAATTGCCCTCCCTTTTCTCCCAAATGCCACTTTGCCTATGTTAGGGTATGTTTTGATGACAACGGGGTCTGAATCCAGGCATACGGGATAGAAAGTATTCCGACACCTATATAACGAACAAGATGATGTTTGTTAGCTGGGTAATATGAGATCATGCATAAAGTATCTAAAAAGGCTAAAAAAGTTAACGTTATGTCTTATATGTATTCACAAAAAGACATGTACATAATAATAATAAAAAAAAAATTCTAACTCCTCTATTTAAAAACCTTTTTAGATTGTTATTGCCGCTCCCAAGCCCGACTAAAAGAGGAGGGCTTATAACATTAAGTATAGTAAATACCAAAGGGCCCCAAATTTGCAAAAAGTTCAGCAAAGCCAAACACACTACATTATGATTCAACAAAAAGGATTTGAAGTTACCTGAGTAATAAGTTTTGGAAATGATACAACATCTTTTGGGTTTAGTTTCACTAGTGTAATTGGAGCTAAATGCAAGTCCAGGTTCTCAGAGCATCCCACATATACAAAAAAAGACAGGGGCAAAATAGTCATATTTCACTTGGACTTCACTGGCATTTTGCAACACCATCCCAGGGACAAACCTTGCAACAAAACGATACTTTTATCAACCTCTTGTGCAACAAACGAAATATCTTAGATGAAAACCATAACTTTTGAGATATATCACAAGCACAAAATTGTAATTTACTATAGTGGCATGTTACCTGACAATAACCAAGATCGAAGTTGTAGAACAAGTCAAGAATATATCATCACCTTAATAGAGCGACAATTACCTGTCAGTCCTTACCTTAAAAACAATAACAAAATACTCAAATAAGAAAACCGCATTTCAAATAACTTGAAAAGAATTTGCAATAAAAATAATATGTGGGTTATAGAAGTTGGAAGGGCAAAATAGCCATTTACCTGCTTAATAGTCATATACTCTGATGTTTTAATTAACTGAGACAAGATAAATAGCTTGTGTATTGAGTGTATATTGAGGATTCTTCTCAAAGAGAAGACCCATCTTTTTTCCCTAAAAAACTCTCTAAACTGTCAAATTAGTAGTGTAGTTTGTGAGGGTAGAAGAGTAAAGTTAGTTGCCACTTTTTGAATTGGATCAGAATCGAATGGAAACAGAAGCAGTCGTTTTGTTTGAAGTAGTCGTGCATTAAGTTGCCCTATCAAAACAAAATTAGACATGTTAGAAACCGCAGCTAAGAAATGGAATAGCGGATACCGACAGAGTCGGGATTCGAGATTCCATTTCATGACGTATTTGGTTGACAGACAATTGGGACATAATTCAGTTCTGTTGGATTTTCTTGAAATTCCATTTTTAGTAATCGCTTCGCAGCCAAGAATTGGAATTGTGGATTCCAAGGGAATTGGAATTCGAGATTCCATTCAATGTTGCATTTGGTTGAAAATTTGGACAGAATCAACTCTGTCAAATTCCTTTAAATTTATAAATTGAAAAAAAAAACACCAGAAAGCTTGTGATTCATCTTTCATGATGAATAATGATATTGGAGAGAGATCACTCAAGCACTGTGAGAAAAAAAATAGTTTCTTACAAACATTAGCAAAATATTGTGTATAATAAAAAAACCACAAATAATTAACAATTTAAATTTAGTTTTTTTGCAATGTTCGTCCCTTGCACTAATGGTGTTAAAAAAGGTTTTAAAGAAATATGACTGATTAGTTTTAAGTAAAATGACTTTTTTGCCCTTATCTTCATCTTCTCAATCTCCTTTAGTTTTCTGTTTTTTTCTTCAGTTTGTTGGTACCCTGGATCTTAATTTAGTTTTGGTTTTAGTTTAATTTTTGGGTTTTGGTTTGTTTAGAATTTAAGATGAAGATTTGAGGAATTTTAGGTTTAGAGGATGAAGGAGAAAAAGAGGGGGACAAAATAGTCATTTCACTTGGACTTCACAAACATTTTGCAATACTATCAATACCAGGGACAAACCTTGCAACAAAACTTCTATACTTTTATCTGGATGAAGATAATAACTTTTGAGATATATCACAAGGAAGAAATTGTAATTTACTCTATAAATAATAATAATAATAATGGCATGTTACTTGGCAATAACCAAGATCAAAGTTGTAGAACAAATAAGTCATCAATATATCATGCACAATGCATACATTTGGATTATCATCGCCCTCATAGAAAGGCAATGAGATGTCAAGTCCTTACCTTAAAAACAAAAATAAAATACTTAAATAAAAAACCACATTTTAAATAATTTTAAATGAAAATGTATGGTTATTTTCATACCTTATCTTTCTCGATCAAACCCTCCCTTTCTCTAATTTTTGTAAACCTTTTAGTCTGTTTCGGAGAAATACTGAAATTGCAATAAATCTAATAAGTGGTTGATAGAAGTTTGAGGGCAAAATAGTCATTAACCTCCCAATTGTTTTTGACACCATACTGCGTCTTTGCGTATGTTGAATTGTATGAATAAGATCCTACTAAAATTGCCCAAACCTGGAATTACATGTCGATAACAAATTTAGTTAAAATAAGCCAAAAGGGTAAATGTGTAAATTAGGAAAAAATTTCAAAGTACAATGTCTTGATAAAGAAAAAAGTTGAAAGTACAATAATGTAATAGAAAGAAAATGAAAACATGATGCTATAAAACGCTTATATAAAATGCACATGGATTTGATTCATGATCAAATGCAAGTGTGTTTCTCTTGCTCTGTCTGTATCACATGCAATTATGAACTTCATATATATATAAATATATATATATATATATATATATATATATATATATTCGATAGCCTAATCACAATAAAGTTGATATTTAAGGAGTGAAAACCTCTTTGTGGACTGAAACAAATTCTTTTAGAACCTCGGGATCCATTGCACCATTACTCTAACAAAAACGGATAAATCATTCATATATTCATTGATAATTGGAAAACAAAATTATCTTCTATTAAAGTATTAAGATAGGATCCAGTGACAAAAATTGCAATACCTGATCCCATTTATTGTACAGATCACCAGAAAGAATGAAATGAAATCCATATTTTCTTAACATAATTGGAACAAGCATCACAGCTGAATGAAGAGGTTCCTGCTAAAAACTGAAGTTATTTTAGAAAAATCCCAAATATAATAATTTTTTTCACAAAAGGGAATTGACTATTACCTCATAAGAGAAATGAAAGCAAACACCAACACCCTCTTTATCCACCAAAGGCCACACCATGAGGCATTGATGTCCTAATATGCTAAATAAAAGCACACCTTTTAAATAAATAAACAGAAATGACAAATATTTGTTGTAAGGAACTACCAGACATACTACATAAGTGCTGAAGGTGTTTTCCGTGCAATATTCAGTATCTTTTTTGATTGATTCAACATGAAGTATGCTAATCCCATCATTTCCTGCAGATAATCTGAAATGTATGGTCATTTGCATACCACATCTTTCTCGATCAAACCCTTCCTTTCTCTAATTTTTGTAAACCTATACTCTACAACATGAAATTGCAATAAATATAATATGTAGGTGATGGAAGTTGGAGGGTAAAATGGTCATTTACCTGCCAATGGTTTTTGATAGTCATCTACTCTACTAACATACCGCCTCTCTGTGTATGTTGAATCTTATGAATAAGATCCCATTAAAAATGCCCAAACCTGGAATTACATGTCATTAACAGATTTAGTTAAAATTAGCCAAAAAGTTAAATACATAAATTTTACCAAAATATAAAAAACTTGGTCACAAGGTTGTCACAAAAGAGTTGTAAAGTTGTTTTCCCAAGAAAAATTTGATCAGAAGAGGGTCCTGAAAGTTATTCACAACAATCAATGATCTCTGAAACAAAAAATGAGTTGTTATAAACAACAATAACTTCTAAATTTATTTACGGTTTATTTAATTTGATTGAACGTAGAAATGAAAGAGAAGAAGATGACAGGGGCAAAATGGTCATGTACAAATATTTAACATCGGTGTTGTTAAAGTTGGCAAAATGGTCCTTTTCATAAATTTAGCATATAGGTTGTTTGAAGTTGAGACCAAACATTATCAAACCAAGAAATGAGTACCATATTTTAAAAAAAGATTTTTTTTTTTTTTGCTCCTTCAGCATATATGATAATTCTGTTTTTAAGGAGAGATAGAACTTTGTTGAAACTTCATCACGCTCCTTGAAAATGGAAATGAAAGAGATGATGATGAAAGGGACAAAATGGTCATTTTCATAAATTTAACATCTACTTGACAACCCTGGTACCAAAAGCGTTATGAAACCATGAAATAAGGACCAAAATTGCAAAAAAAGACTCCTATTAGGACCTAAACCACCAACCTGACAATAAGAACATGTTGTTTAACTGTAGCAAGAAACTCCTCCACTGTAAAAGTAAAAAGAATCGGTTAGTACTTATAATCTCCATTTTTGTAACCATATTCCATAAATTCCAGTTAGTAAAAAGAAAAACATGCAAGGTCTAACAAACAGACCACAATTACATATGCACATGAATTTGACATTAATAACTTTTTAATTAAGTGAACTTTTCAACATAAAAAAATAGATTGAACTCTTTGCTAAAAGAAAGCAATTTTTATCAAGTCAATCATAGATATAGACACAAATCCATAAAATATAAAGATGTCATTATTATTCAGGTAGCACTTTATCAGTGCAGCACTTAATAAAAAAGAAAAAGAAAAAGAAAAAAAAAAGGTTATTTGCCTTATATCAGGAGCACTACACAGCCTGATTGATATAAGCTTTTTTCCAAAATCGGTTGGATATGCTAAATATCAAACCCATCAGATGTAACATATCAGGAAAAATTAAAGCCCAAAATTTACAAAAACATGGAAGAATCTGAGCAAAACCCTTAAAACATGGAGAAACGTAACAGAAATGAGTATACAGGTTCTAAAAGAGCATGCCAGGTGTCCCCAAATAGAAAAATCCTCCTCCTCTTCATAGAAGTATGGCAGTTTTAGCAATGCCATACAAATACAAAGCCATTTCACTTCTTAATTAGGTAAATCTTTTTAGGTCCCAAAAAGCAAAAAAAAAAAAATTGAAAGTTCGATGCTATAAATTAATGGGTAGATTATTTGAAGGATAATGTCACAATAAGAAAAAAAAAATCGAAGTACAATTTTATAATTGGGTAAATTTTTTGAAGCGTAATGTCCTAATAAAAAAAGATGAAAGTGCAATGCTATCCATAACTGCTGCAACTGAAAAAAGGTTAAAGGGTTTATATTTACGGATGGTTTCATAGAATTGTTATTTTTCCAGAAAATTGTACTTTATGAAAAAATCCAAGTCACAAATTGTATTACAGGAAATGCACTTACATAAAATTCCCAAGGATTTGGTTCATGATCATCCTGCAAATGTATGAACTTCACAATATATATTTGATACATTTAAATCATAAGAAAATTGATATTTATGGAGTGAGAAGCTCTTTGTGGACAAAAACAATTTTTTTTGGAATCTTTGGATCCATCATATTAGTTGATAGGAAGGATCCCTGTCATTTGAAGAAACAACCAAAAAGCCTGCACATTCATTCATTATAATCAAATCCATGTAATTTAAATGGAATAATGAGAAGCAATGGACTTTAAAAACCTTACATGTAACTAACAGGATGATCAAAGGATCCATGGTGTCTGAAAAGGATACACATACACACATGTTGGTACAAAGAGAAGCTAAACAATTAATTTTAAAATGATAAAATTTAAAGTATTAGAACTGTATGTAAGTTTGAGACAGTATAACTAGGTGAAAAACTTACACGGATGGGTATAGCTTCAATAGGTGATGGGCCTATGCATCAGCAATAACCTGCTCCTTTGTCACCTACAACTTACACTCACTGCATGGGTAAATTAGCTAGTAAACAAGTTACTTGACATGAAAGCATTGTAACATGTAAACAGATAAAGTTATACACCTCAACATTTGGTTGTCGAACATCTGATTGATGCATACAACATTTGCAATTAATTTGAAGCTCTATTATAGTCTGTAGGGTTCAAGTGAAAAATCAGTTTCTTGTCTACAAGCTAAATGAAACAGAGCTTCAACTTTTTCGTATCATCTAAATAACAAACAACGAGATTCAGAACCAGTGAGAGCATCCCACATATAATAAGAAATAGAAACCTTTGGGTAAGGAAAGGTTCAACTTTGGTATACTTGAAAAAAGAAACATTAGTGAATAAGAAATAGAAACCTTTGGTGTCCACTTGTAGCAACATCATCTGGTTTTGGTGGATGAAAACAGAAGGGTGATTGGTTGTTACTTCCCTAAAAACCACCAATTCATATGGCAAATACATCGGTATGAAAAGATTAAAAACTCAAATAATAATAAAAAACTCATGTTATTGGAGGTAAATGTTTGATTCTGTTATTACGATAACAAGACAGAATTTGCAAAAAGTTCAGCAAAGCCAAACACACTACATTATGATTCAACAAAAAGGATTTGAAGTTACCTGAGTAATAAGTTTTGGAAATGATACAACATCTTTTGGGTTTAGTTTCACTAGTGTGATTGGAGCTAAATGCAAGTCCAGGTTCTCAGAGCATCCCACATATACAAAAACAGACAGGGGCAAAATAGTCATATTTCACTTGGACTTCACTGGCATTTTGCAACACCATCAGTCCCTACCAGGGACAAACCTTGCAACAAAACGATACTTTTATCAACCTCTCGTGCAACAAACGAAATATCTAGATGAAAACCATAACTTTTGAGATATATCACAAGGACAAAATTGTAATTTACTCTATAAATAATAATAATAATGGCATGTTACCTGGCAATAACCAAGATCAAAGTTGTAGAACAAGTCAAGAATATATCATCACCTTAATAGAACGACAATTACATGTCAGTCCTTACCTAAAAAACAATAATAAAATACTCGAATAAGAAAACCGCATTTTAAATAACTTGAAAAGAATTTTGCAATAAACATAACATGTGGGTTATAGAAGTTGGAAGGGCAAAATAGTCATTTACCTGCCGCCATTGCTTTTTGATAGTCATATACTCTGATGTTTTAATTAACTGAGACAAGATATTGCCTCTGTGCGTATGTTGAACCGTATGAATAAGATCCCACTACCTGGAATTACATGTCATTAACAGATTTAGTTAAAATTAGTCGAAAGGGTAAATTCGTAAATTTTACCAAAAGTTTTTAGCTTCGTTCTAATTGGCTTTTGCCTTTTATTCACACACAAAACTTTTGCTTCCGCTCCAATGCATAGAGATACTACTAGTGGTCACAGCTTATCTTTTGTAATCAGTGTATAATTTCTATGTATCACATGCAATTATCAAATTCATATACGGATTTTATGCTTCAGATTAATCAGCAAAATATCTTTGCTATCACATGCTTTTCTTGTCAATATAACTCTAGTAAGCTGATTTATAGGCTAGAAATATGAGATTCAGGGTGATAAATATCTTGTGTATTGAGTATATATTGAGGATTCTTCTCAAAGAGAAGACCCATCTTTTTTCCCTAAAAAATTCTCTAAACTGTCAAATTAGTAGTGTAGTTTGTGAGGGTAGAAGAGTAAAGTTGCTTGCCCCTTTTTGAATTGGATCAGAATCCAGTGGAAACAGAAGCGGTCGTTTTGTTTGAAGTAGTTGTGCATTGAGCTGCCCTATCAAAACAAAATTAGACATGTTAGAAACCTCAGCTAAGAAATGGAATAGCGGATTCTGACAGATTCGGGATTCGAGATTCCATTTCATGATGTATTTGGTTGACAGACAATTGGGACATAATTCAGTTCTGTTGGATTTTCTTGAAATTCCATTTTTAGTAATCGCTTTGCAGCCAAGAATTGGAATTGTGGATTCCAATGGAATTGGAATTCGAGATTCCATTCAATGCTGCATTTGGTTAAAAATCTGGACAGAATTCAACTCTGTCAAATTCCTTTAAATTTCAAATTTGAAGGACTTCAACCATTCATGATGGCAGGTGGTTTCAATTTCATTACTCTTTTTTTTTATTAAACGGCCAAAATACCCTAGATCACGGTTGAAATTTGGACCTAAAAGAAAACACCAGAAAGCTTGCGATTCATCTTTCATGATGAATAATGATATTGGAGAGAGATCACTCAAGCACTGTGAGAAAAAAATTTGTTTTTTACAAACATTAGGAAAATATTGTGTATAATAAAAAAAACCACAAATAATTAACAATCAAATTTAGTTTTTTTTTTTTTTTTTTGCAATGTTCGTCCCTTGCACTAACGGTGTTAAAAAAAAAAAAAAGGTTTTTAAGTAATATGACTGATTTGTTTTAAGTAAAATGACTTTTTTGCCCTTATCTTCATCTTCTCAATCTCCTTCCTCTTAAATCATAAAAACCTAAAACACCCAAAAATTAAAACAAAATCAATATAATAAAAAAACAAAAAATTCTAACCAAACAACCTTTAGTTTTCTGTTTTTTTCTTCAGCTTGTTGGTACCCTGGATCTTAATTTTGTTTTAGTTTTAGTTTAATTTTTGGGTTTTGGTGTGATTAGAATTTAAGATGAAGATTTGAGGAATTTTAGGTTTAGAGGATGAAGGAGAAAAAGAGGGGGACAAAATAGTCATTTCACTTGGACTTCACAAACATTTTGCAATACTATCAATACCAGGGACAAACCTTGCAACAAAACAACTATACATTTATCTAGATGAAGATAATAACTTACTTTTGAAATATCACAAGGAAGAAATTGTAATTTACTCTATAAATAATAATAATAATGGCATGTTACCTGGCAATAACCAAGATCAAAGTTGTAGAACAAGTAAGTCATGCACAATGCATACATTTGGATTATCATCGCCCTCATAGAAAGGCAATGAGATTTCAAGTCTTTACCTTAAAAACAAAAATAAAATACTTAAATAAAAAACCACATTTTAAATCAATTGAAATGAAAATGCATGGTTATTTTCATACCACATCTTTCTCGATCAAACCCTCAGAAGTTCCTGGAATTACATGTCATAACAGATTTAGTTAAAATCAGCCAAAAGGGTAAATGTGTAAATTAGGTAAAATTTTCAAAGTACAATGTCTTGATAAAGAAAATATTGAAAGTACAATAATTTAATAGAAAGAAAATGAAAACATGATGCTATAAAACACTTACGCAAAATGCCCATGGATTTGATTCATGATTAAATGCAATTGTGTTTCTCTTGCTCGATAACCTAATCACAATAAAGTTGATATTTAAGGAGTCAAAACCTCTTTGTGGACTGAAACAAATTCTTTTAGAACCTCTGGATCCATTGCACCATTACTCTAACAAAAATGGATAAATCATTCATATATTCGATAATAATTGGAAAACAAAATTATCTTCTATTAAAGTATTAAGATATGATCCAGTAACAAAAATTGCAATACCTGATCCCATTTCTTGTACAGATCACCGGAAAGAATGAAATGAAATCCATATTTTCTTAACATAATTGGAACAAGCATCACAGCTGAATGAAGAGGTTCCTGCAAAAAACTGAAGTTATTTTAGAAAAATCCCAAATATAACATTTTATTCACAAAAGGGAATTGACTATTACCTCATAAGAGAAATGAAGGCAAACACCAACACCCTCTTTATCCACCAAAGGCCACACCATGAGGCATTGATGTCCTAATACGCTAAATAAAAGCACACCTTTTAAATAAATAAACAGAAATGACAAATATTTGTTGTAAAGAACTACCAGACATACCACATAAGTGTTGAAGGTGTTTTCCATGCAATATTCAACATCTTTTTTTGATTGATTCAACATGAAGTATGATAATCCCATCATTTCCTGCAAATAATATATATATGCACAAGTTTTAGGAACAGAGGGGTATTTCTGGAAATAAACAAACAAAGTTACAGACTAATTTCTTTTATAAGCAGTGGATAAAAGATGGAAATCACACAAAACCTTTATTTGAGATTCAATGGAACTAAAACCGTATCTTTGTAGTAGCCTTGCAACAGAAAAATCACAACACCTCTTGGAAGTATCCTCATTTGATTAACATTCAAGCATTTTGACCTTATGCCCCCAAAAATCAAACTTCAATCTCTAAAATCCTGCAGTAAGAAAATTACATACTTGAGTCCTAATATTTTTGTAGCAATGACAATCAAAATCTGTTTCAAATATGAAAATTTTAAAGTTCATCCTAGTGTATATTAATTGGAAGTGAAACCTAACTTAATTAAATAGAAACACACAATTTTATATGCAACTTTTAGTTAGAACCAAAATACAATTCTATTTCTGAATGAGTTAAAAACGCAAAGAATAAATTATCTTTCCCTAATTGAATCTCTAATCGCTCAATAAGTTGTTTAATATTTAAATTTGGCTTGTGCTTATTTGCTTCTCTCTACATAATTTAATCTAATAACATTTTCACCCTCAAAACAACTCTTCAACTTAATTAAGGCATTTCATCAAACACCTAACAGTGTTTACAACTAAACAATACTTTTTTAGGTTTCAAGACTACTTAAATTTTACCGTTGCTTGACCAATCATCTTCATTCACTTGATGGGTGCTTTCTATTACGTGACCTGGTTCAAAAAAACAGCAAAACAAAAAATAAATGGACGAGAAATAGAAAGAAAAAAGAAACCCAGAAATCAGAGGTGAAAAATACACAATTAAACTCACAACCTAGAAATCAGAGGAGAAAGACCTGGACTATTTTTCTTGATCGATGACGACGGTGAACCAAACTGACATCGGAACCAGACGTCATACTACAACTACAAAGAATAAAGGTAGAACCCAATAGCCCGATGAATCCAGTGAAGAGGGGATTAGCCTAATTTTAAATACCTAACAAAAACAAAAACGAAATCAATAGAATACACAAAAAATAAAAAATCAAGAACATTACCTAACAAAGGAAGAGGGAAACGCAGAGGATTGTTCGAACGCCTGAGAATGAAAAAAAGAGGAAACGGTGGCGTCGATAGAAGAAAAAAGGGAGGAAGATGCTGCGTGCAAATAAGACCCTCTTCTTCAAGGAAACATGTATGTCTCCGGCGGTGTTTGGAGAGAAGCGAGAGGGACGAGTGAAGAAGGTTATTTTAAGCGCGAATACACCGACCCAACCCTTTCGACTTCCAGATTTCTAACGGTTCTTTTTATAAAACATTCCTAAATTACCGTACTAACAAAATATCATTTCCATTTATCTTAACTTAACTTTTGTTTTTTACTTTTCTAAACCACGTTTTTATCTTTTACTAAAAACTGATCCTTACGTTTTTTATTCTACACTTTGACCCAGCTTTTTTTAATTTTATTACAAATTTGTTCTAAACTTATTTTTTTGTACAACTTTCTTTTTATATATTTTCTAAAATTTAGGCTTTTTTTTTTACAACTTTACAAATTTTATTTTTTACAAATATTCTTTTATTTGTGTTTTATATATGTTTTTTTTAGATTTCTCTGATTTTATAAAATTTATTTTTTAATTCATTTTTTATATTCTACAAAAATTATTTTTTACATATTTATTTTTTTAATATGTTTTTAAAAATTAGTATTTTTTTTTTAGAAAATTCTTTTTTACAAAGATTAATGTCTTAGTTTTTATGCATGTTAAGGAACTTAAATAGGGTTCAAAACCCTCAAATTAGGGTTTAGCATCTGATCACGTACGCGCAATGTACCAAATGGTATGCCAAGCGTACGCTCTTCAATACACATCTTTATCAGCTAGTATGCTCGACGTACTACTTGTTGGATTAGGTGTCTAATCTCATAACTATAATTGGTATAAATTTGAATTGATGGTAGCACAATCCTTTTGGGTTGCCCTCAAACCTATGAATTGGACAAAATTGTTTTGGAGATATAGAATGATTTATTATTTGATCAATAAATTGAAATGAATGGTTTGTTAATATATTATGGAAATAATATATTAATTAGAAATAGTAGCTTGATTGTTCAACATAGATTGGGGCATTGTGATCTGTTTTCCCATTACCAAGGCTAATTCGACATCAGTTAATGCAAGACAACCGTAGTAATTGTCTATAAACAACTTGATATGAGAAAATCCATTTAAGAATCTTATTTGCTTGTCATTTGAAGCTTTGAGACATCAACTCCTTTCAAAATTCTTGCAACACAAATCAGGTCCTGAAGATTCAACAAAGGGAAGTCAGCTACCGAGAAGTCAAATGCTACATTGTTTTCTCAGACAACATGATATCGAAAATTCTACAACACTATCTCGAAGAAAACGTCTTTGGAAATGTTTAGAACTCGGACTATCTTGACCAAAGACCAAATATCCACTTCCCTTTTTCCCAGTATTGCATGGAATTGAATCTTCATTCGTTTATATTCTTCTTTGCCTTCGAACTTATCAAATATTTGATATTGTTCAGCCATGAACATCATTTTGTTGATTGGAAAGTCCAGCTCATTAAAATCAGTGTTGTTTGTAGCATAACTCTTATTGGGAACTTTTTCGAAATCGTGCATCTCTTCACTTATAACCAGGCTTCAATATTTTCGTAGCAATAATGCTTTGAAGGATCACCCTTTTCAAGACCAGGAGGGTCGCTTTCCCTTTGACGAAGAATGCTTTGAATTTGCCTTTACCTTTCTATTTCTTTTCCCAAGGACACCTTTTTCTCTTCGACAATTGGTTCTGTAGAGATACCCTTACCTTTCATTTTCATATTTTCTGTTGATGGAGGTGGCTTCGATGAACTTGATCCTCCAACACCAGAACCAATCACAACACCTTTCGTCAATGGTCTTGTTGTTGTTGTTGTTGAAGTAGTTGTAGACAAAATATTTGGCAATGAAGTGCGAAATTTGTGTAGACTTGATCTTTCCAACCACTTTCACATCACCATCGCCTTTCCTTGATCCACTCACTCCCATACCAACGTTCGATCCCATGCCAACACCATCCTCCCCCCCCCCCCCCTTCCACCCTGTGTGAATAGGTGAGCAACCGTTGGCATAAAGTTTACCAGTTTCGTGTGGAGCTAACTCTGTGTGAATAACAAATTCCAATAACCGAAATTTCTGAGTTAAAAACTTAGGAGTAAGTAACTCAAATGAAGAAGATCCAACTTTCGAAACTAATACAGTAAGAGTATTCAAGATTGTTTTCAATACTGCAACTTCCTGAGCATCAGACTCACCCTTCGTATCAAATTTTGGAATAAAGGAGTTATACCACTCAACCAAATTGGTGACAGCATCAACAATGATATCCACTGTGGTGTAAAAAGAAGAATAATCATGATGAAGAGTTGCAACCTCCTTAGCCATTTCAGAATGATGTTCCTCAATTTTCAGGTTCACATCCTCATGAGCCTTTTTGACATCCTAAACAAACAACACATGTCGTTCCTTCGCAACCGCTTTCAATTACTTTAATGCATTTAAGAAAGAATTAGATTGAGACTTCACCCGCAATTCATTGCTTCTATTAGGCATGTGCATGGGTCGGTTTTGACCTAAAACCAAACCCAAAACGATGATGATCGGTTTCTGAAAATTTGAACCCAAACCGAAAACCAAACCAATGGGTTCAGTTTATCGGTTTTCGGCTTTAAACTTCGGTTTCACGGTTCGGTTTTGGTTTTTTAATTCAAACCAAATCTAAAACTTATTTCTTAATCTTACCTCAACTCACTAACTATATAATGGTGAGGATATGTGATATTTAGATATCCCAAGCGATGTGGGACTCAATCAACGTTGGGGATAATAGAAAGAAAGAGGGCGGCAAAGTTATATAGAAGAGAATAATGGTCGAGTTTCGGTAATGGGGCGATGTGGGATGTGGTTAACTCATTGGCAAAATAAATGGAGAAAAAAGACGCTAGCAAGTTTCGAACCTGCACCGATTCCTACAAATGCCCAACGTGTTAACCACTAGAGCAACGTATTTGTTTGTGTTTTATAACCCAATGACTACGTATATATACATATATAAGTCACAGTACATATAATATATGAAATTTGGTTTGGTTCGGTTTCTATCGGTTTTACCAAACCCAAAAACGAACCCAAACCGAAAATTTTGGTTTTTGAAAATTCTAAACCCAAATCGTCGGTTTATCCTTCGGTTTCGGTTTTGTCGATTTTTTGGTTTCCGGGTTCGGATTTGCTCACCCCTAGCTTTTATCCATCCAATCCTAAGTATCCTTTAAACGAAGCTCATGGGCCTTGATCATAACATCAACTTCAATAACATAAACAATATTTCTACCCCCAACATCAACCTGAAGCTGCAATAAGGAGTTGATCTTCCTATTGAGTATTTTGAATTGTTTACCAAACATTAACATATGATATGGGATGTTCTCCACTTCTGGATCAAATTGGATTTCAGCAAAAGATCCCATAAATTCACCATCTTCTATGGTATCATCCTCGTGAATGGATTTGGGGCCATCCGTAGATTGTGACGGATATAAAGAAGTGATTGGTTGATCCATAATGTTTTCAAAAGTGGGTGAATAAGTGGATTGTGGTAATGTAGTAAAAATGGATGATTAAAATGGTGGTAGAGAAGTTGTGGCATTAATAGTAGATGTTTCGAAAGAAGATGAAATGATAATAGTAGAAGTATCTTGGGCTTCGTTATTCAACACCCCATCACCCTTGTTGACATTTGTGTCCATATGAGATATGTTCGCAGGGATGCTTGAAGTTCGAACATCCTCAGAAACTGATTCAGCATTCGAAACTTCAGGTGGTGTGACTATAGTTTGCTCAGGAGTGGATTGTTTCGAATGATCACCTTGATTGATGGTTGTGTCCACAAAAGATATTTCCACATTACCACCAAGACTACCAGTTTCCTCGAAATTCGACTTAGGCCTGGAAATCGTGTCGTGTTCAGGTTGGCGGGTCAAAATATGTCAACCCAAACACGACCCATTTAAATCTACAGGTCACGGGTTGGCGGGTTTGGAACATTAATCCATATATGACCAGCCAACCCATTAATTTATACGGGTTCATAGGTTGGCGAGTTCGTGGGTCAGATTCTATAAATAAAATTCACAATTAAATATGAATAAATTCTTGATGATTGATGCAAACATATCCGAATTTTAGACACTTAACTACTTAATTCTTAAACATCCAAATGAAAAATAAAAACAATCATAGAAACATGTTCAAACTAAACATTAATACAAATATAGATAATACTTATTATATAATACTTATCAAATATTGATACTTGACACACAAATACATTTAAAAATAAAAAATATATTTTATATACCTGCTCCTTATTATATAATACTTATTAAGTTGTAGGTGACAAAGGAGCAGGTTATTGCTCTCTGCTCTTACGAATTGTTTCTCATACTCGCTATTTTTTTTATTCTCATCGCTCCTTTTTTTTTTCAAACTTACAGATATTTTATCTTTATTTGTTAGAAAACATATATTGAAATCCACGTTAATTGTGTAACGGAACATACAAAAAGGAAAGTTTATTAGCCTATTGAGTATAACTAAGAGATGAGTGACTTACACAGCAATTTGAGAGTTATTGATGGTTATTTTGTAACATCAAGCAAATAATAGTTAGATATTTAATTTATATATAATATTTACTAAAATTTAAATAAAATTTTGAATATAAAAGAAAGTTGTCAATTAATTATATATGTCGTCATTAAGACGATTCGTTGGATCTAATTAGGGATGACATCGGTCCAAACTCATACTTAACTGAATCGAAGAACCAAGAACCAATTTAGTGGAAAATAGAGAATTGAAAACACGATTAAATACCTCATTTTTGGTTATGTCTACTAGTAAGTGTGATCTTTAAGGATATGTGGTTTCGGACCCGACCTAACCTGAATTGAAAATTGAAGATATTTAAAATAGAGAGAACATCACACATATACAAAAAATAGGAAGAGGGGCGATGACATAAAAAGGCCCACAAAAATCACAACACCACTTGGAAGTATCCTCATTTGATTAAAATTCAAGCTTACCTTCCTTATGCTTCCAAAAATCAAATTTCAATCTATAAAATCATGGTAAGAAAATTAAAAACATAAGTCTAGATTTTATTTGTAACAATGACAATAAATTTTTTTTACAATATGCAAATTATATAGTTTATTCTAGTGTATACTAATCGGAAAGGAATCCTAACTTAATTAAACAGAAACAAACACCTTTATATGCAACTTTTAGTTAGAACCAAAATACGCTTATATTTCTAATTAAGTTAAAAACAATAATGATAGGTTTTCTAGCATTCTATACACACTAGTTATGGCAACGTAAGCAATATAAAATTCTATGTGTACATACACCCTAAAGGATCTAGGTTTATTCTATTATAGCAACCTACTTATGAAAATAACAATAGAATTACAAACCTCTTGGTGTTATTGATCTTCTTGATCTTTTGGAAGACTCCTCAACTAAGATTTGATCACAACCACCTTTGCTTCGGATGAAGAGGTAGTAGAAACCCCTTTCGTTTCACACCTAACTCTCCAAGAGAGTACCAAACAATAAACTAGGATAAGGGTCAATTTCACAAACCCTACGAGGGTAAGAAACCATCCACTAAGAAAGGAGAGGAAGAAGGACAGCGAAAAATCAAGCCAAAGTTCAAGGAGAATGAAAATCCCAACCACCCTATTTACAACATGGATCCTTACATTAGTTCCATCCCCTATCCCATGTTGGATGGAGTGAATTTTGTGTTTCATCTCCCATCCCTTGTGGGATGGAGTGATTTTCAAATTTCTCCATTCCAGTCAGTTAACATTTAACTAATTAATATTCAACCATTTAATTAATTAAAACTATTTAATTAATTCATAATAATTTATAATTTAATTATTAAACTATAATAAATTAACAAACTTATTTTCTCTTATTTCTTTTTATTCAATTGGGTCATAAGGGCAAACCAAAAAGACCCTGTTATTATTAGAAAATATTACCTATAATTAATGACCTTTGACACTTTTTCCAACAAATAAATTTTCTTTCCCTAATTGAATCTCTAATAGCTCAATAAGTTGCTTAATATTTTAATCTGGCTTTTGATTATTTACTTCTCTTTACATAATTTAATCAGAAAATGACATTGTAGCCCTATAATGTTTCTAGAGTTGGTTTAATCTGTAACGTCCCATTCTCATAACCAAAAATTTTCATTTTATTACGGTAAAACTTCCCAATCATAAATCCATTATTAAGAAAATTGTTTATTCTGAAATACATTTATTGAAAATCAGAGTAATATAAGAAATGTGAAATCCTGAATGTTTTGATGAGTGTGTACAGTCGCGCCTTTGCCTTCCTACGAGCACCGATAAAACCAGAATCGAAGAACCTTGAAACACTGTGATACGCTCTCTTCTGCACTGTTGGCTCCCACGAATCCACTATCACTAAAACCAGATATATTCTTAATCAATAGTCCAAAATCCTCAAGTTTAACCCAAAGTCAAACTTTATCAAAAAGTCAACGAAAGTCAACAAAAGTTAAAGTCCAAGGCTGGTTGAGTATGTCATGCGTACTTAACTTACGCCCAACATACTCAACTTACGCCTTTTGGGGTTGTAAAGTTATTCATTCATGACTTTGTAAATGTTTGACTTTTGTAAAATCCACTTGCATGTGGTGCTTTAGCCTTTAGACCCATTTGTTAGTGAGAGTGAGAGAGAGACATGTAAACACCTCTATATAAGGTGGGTTTGTCCACTTGTAGAGGTGTGCTTGAGAGATGTAGAAGTGAGTGTGTAAGTGTGTGTTAATTATGTAGTCTAGATCTAGATCCTTTTTGTAACACCATATACATTCAATATATCACTTAAACACCCAAATCACCATGTTCAATTGTACAAGCTTTAATTCCGCATGTCAAACCATGTTCTTTGTCACTACAATTGGTATCAGAGCGGGTCTTCAAGATCAATGTGATATTTGAAGAACGATTCTCGGTTTGGCAACATTTGTCGCAATTTGAATAATTTTGGTGAGTCTCTCTCTATGATCTCTCGTAATATTTGATTCGTGCGTTGCGTTTTTGTTTTGTGATCATTTGACTCATTGGATCAAATTTTTCTTGAAAAACCCCATTGTTGATCCAATAAATTTTTCTTTGATCAAGCCCGATCCAATCTTATTTGTTTGTCTGATTTGATTTTCAAATTGCAAAGGTTCTTTTGAATTGAGATTTAAAATCAAAATTCATTTTATAATCTAATATCTTGAATCATTACTGTTCATCGATCAAGTTTTGAGCCCAATTTTATGATCTTTTCACTGTTCATCATTTTGATCGGTCCAAAATAAAATTGTTTCTGAATTCAATATTAAGATCAATAAATGATAAATACCTTTCGATACATAATAGACACAAATTATGTTGACTTTATCATACGCTTTAAAGGTTTGTACCTCAATGGCTTTCTTCTAGATCGAGTTCATGTGTCTCATTTTCTTTCACTGGGAATTAATCATCTCTTCTATCGAATCATAATCTTTGTTTAAAATCGATTTTGACCGGAATTTGTGAGTAATAGAAGCTGAATTTGATTTTGACTGGTTTTATTTTGAAATCGTTTGAATATCGAGTCAAATTGATAATCAAAATCAAATTCTAAATCGTTGTTCTTATATGCGAATGTTGATGAGTTAAAACTGAAAGTCAAAGCACGATCGATTAACAAATAGTTATCGATTGTTGATGTTGACGTTTGGTGTTGGTTGCTAGTTCGCTAGATCAGTGTTCTTGAAAAATCGAGCTTGAAGTTGAAAGTTAAATTGGGTTTGGAATCAATGGTTTGTGTATCGATTTTTGTGTTTCAATGGTTATGAAGTCGAAGGTTTGAACGATTGATGAACAACAGTTGATGAAATATGATTTTGATTTCGAATCATAAAAGTCGATTTCTTGCTTGTATGTGTATGTGTGTTCATTTGCATCTACAAGATTGGGAAGCATTGGGTTATATAAAAACGAAATCTGTGATTTGGATTGAGAAATAGATTTCAATTTTGGAGTCGTGTTCATTGATTAAAAATGACCTGGAAAGATTTTGGAGTCGTTCATGTCGATTTTGCGAAAATATATAACCTGAGTTTGCATCTATGGATTGATTCTGTTGTTCAGTTGGATTCGCATATGAAATCAATTGAATTCGCATATGAGTGATTCAATGTCGAGTTCGCATTTGTGATTTCAAAATTATTAAAAAACATGGATGATTATGCGAACTGTATTCAGAACAAAAACATGAGTTCGCATTTGGATGAGTTTCAGCAATTATTCAAAATTATTTTTGATTTACACACTTGTCTGATGAATCGGGTTCGCATTTTCCAATTGAGAGTTCGCATTTGGTTACTTGGGTTAAAAATGCGAAGTCAAATGCGAAGAATAAAAATGCGAAAGTTTTTACTGTATAAATGCGAATGGGGGAAGAAAGCTACGAGTTTCGCATTTGGCCCCTGTTCTTTTCACGAAATAATTCAAATGGTCCAACTTCACAAAATGGGGTTATAAAATGACAAATTGCAGAATTTTCATTTCGCATCCCTGCAGTCTTCGCAAGATGGAAACTTTTACCCAGTTTCGCATTTGGGGTAAAAATTTTGAGAAATGGGAATATTTTCGAATCAGGTCCCTGCAGTTTGTGAGAATTTACACATTTTACCCAGTTTCGCAGATGGGAGTGTGTTTCGCATATTTGGCTGTTTTGGGCGCACCGGGTCACTGCAGAATTTTGAAATTGACAATTTCTACCCATTTTTGAGAAATTTTGTCAAAGGCGATTCATGAACGAAGCTAAAAATTCATTATTTTTTTGGGTTTTCCGGATTGAAGCACAAAGTTTATGTCACATGTTAAGGGGGAGTTTTGACATGAAAAATTCTAAATAAAGCACGTTCTTTTTTCTTGGAGTTTTATAATCAAATTTCGATTATAAAAGGGGGAGAAGTTTTATATGGAAATTCGAACTTGAATTTTTCATATTACGCGAATTTGAAGACCGAAGTGATCTTAGAGTTTTGAAGCTACGAGATGATGCAATTGGATTTTCGGAAGTGATGTGTTCGAAATGGGTTTGGAATTATTGAAGATTTTTGGGGTGTGTTTTTATGCGCAACTTTGGGTGATTATTTGGATTTTGGAATACTCTTGATCATTCGTTGCTGCTCGGATTGTATAGTCTGACATCCTAGAGCCCAAATTGAAGAGTCATGAAAGAATTGAAGATTGAAGTTCGTTTCGACATGTGTCACCTTTGAGGCCCGAACCGCGTAGTGCTTGATTTTGGAAGATTTGAAGTGGGTCATTCATTCATAACTTTGAGGGGGAGAATGTTGGGGTTGCAAAGTTATTCATTCATGACTTTGTAAATGTTTGACTTTTGTAAAACCCACTTGCATGTGGTGCTTTAGCCTTTAGACCCATTTGTTAGTGAGAGTGAGAGAGAGAGAGACATGTAAACACCTCTATATAAGGTAGGTTTGTCCACTTGTAGAGGTGTGCTTGAGAGATGTAGAAGTGAGTGTGTAAGTGTGTGTTAATTATGTAGTCTAGATCTAGATCCTTTTTGTAACACCATATACATTCAATATATCTCTTAAACACCCAAATCACCATGTTCAATTGTACAAGCTTTAATTCCGCATGCCAAACCATGTTCTTTGTCACTACAACGCCCAGCGTACGCGAGATGGATCCAACATTTCCATTAATCACTTTATCCCTTAAGACCTTTTGTCCAAAACTCAGATCTAGACTATAAACATCGACTTAAGCCATAAAGTTCAAAACTCCACCTGAACCCAACCTTAGAGGGGCCCCCAAATCCTGACGATGAACGGATCCTCGCCCAACTTAATTTAACTCCTAAAGAATAACCATTTCTACTATGCCCGAAATCCAAAATCCTAAAACCTTTTCTGACTCCCCGACAGATAGCTCATACTAAACCATTGCTAATTCAACTGCACTTCGTATTCCAAACTGATCATCCAACTTCTGATTGTCTTGTTGTTTCCACTAGAAAATAGAATCTTCAACCATTTATTGCTGCCAGAAACTTTTCACTTGATAAAAGGGATTAGATAATCCTTTGAGTAAAAGACTTATCCCTACAATGGTTAGACTCAGACGAGAGTTTCACGGTAGAGTTGAATCAATTACTCTGAGATTATTTAACCTATGCAGTATGTGACTTAACATGTTCACTTAACACGAATCCCAATCACTGGTACAACCAACTTACCAATATACTGGATTTCTAACTAGTTGCTAAGGTTGATAGCCTCACACAATTGCACCACACGATTCCTGAATGAGGGTCTAACTGACAAGAGTTGCCCTAGTTGGCTTGTCGTATTGGCTCCAACAACCCTCCAGATCCAACCAAGGATAACGTAACCAACCATTAATCATAATCGAATCCTTCAATTGAGATCAAGAGAGACTCCCAATGCAAGTCTCACCCTAAGTGCCAGACCAATCTAAGAAAAAACTCACATCCATGGCGACCTTCCACTGAACTAGGATAAAAATCCCTAATCCACCACTGAGACTGACAGCCTCACACCTGGTCTAACTATCAGGCCCCTAATGAGAGTCTACCGGTAAAGGCTACCCTAACCTATACATTACACGGGTACCAATCACTGACCACAAAGTCATCCCACTCAAAACATAGCCAAATACCTTGATCCAACCGATCTCCTCTAAGTCCCACCCGCATTATCATAACCATGCAGGCCTTGCCCACGGGTCTCACCTAGTCGAGTGCTATACAAGTCTAAACTTTCCTCAGATCCAACGATCCTCGTACCATACACATCATACATACATACATACATACATACATACATACATACATACATACATACATACATACATATACATGCATACATACATACATACATACATACATACATACATATACATGCATACATACATACATACATACATACATACATACATACATACATACATACATCAGGCCCCGCTCATCATCAATCATACCCTGTCTGGCATTGGTCCGCACCCGATACATCCATCAGACCCTGTCTGGCATTAGGTCGTACCCGACACATCCATCAGACCCGACCAACCATAATCATCATGAGCCGAACCTACACTTGACTATGCCCTAATCAGGTGTTTGGGTTATGCTTCAAACCCTAAAGCCTTAATCTGACAAGAACAGGCAGAGAGGCCCTAACACGACCCTTAACTTGTTCCCTTCTATATACACACCATGCATCACTACTGATGTGCAATGAAACCTGAATATTCATTCTTATACAACCCTTGGACCAAACGATCCTACCCCACTAGGATTCAACTGTGCTCTCCCAAACCACAACAACTTATGGATTCCCAATCCATCTCAGAACCTTACAATTCAAACTTTCAACAACCTGAGCTCACCAGAGCAAACATTCATTTACTGACCAATCTTGGCAAGCACACATATCCCAAACTAAAGGTACACTTCCCGAAGGATGAGACCACCCATGTAAACAACACCTCCCTATTACTTATGAGTAATATGTTACCACTACTTATCCCTTGCTGATAGCAGTAGTCGACAACTTCAGCTTTATAATGGCTAGCTTTCCTTGACTAGCCAAGCCAACGCTTATACATTCCAAGACCGGGTGATTATTCCTAATACCTCAATGAATATCAAGATCTTTAAGCACTTTCCACTTAATCCACCACAAGCCCTCGACGACTTATCGAATGACAAAGATCAGCATCTCAAATATCGAAACGGATACCCAACCGACTCCACGACCTACAAGAATTTAGATAATTTCTCGAGGTAATCCGTATGCACAAGAGGCTCGGGAGGAGTGGTTAGGTTGAGGCAACATGCCAACATACCCGGGGTAATCCAATATGATGACTGCGGACCCAATATGCATGCTTGTATGTGTTTGTTGTGTGGGGTAATTTGGGGAAGCTTGCTAAGCTTCATGCTTACCCAAATGTTTATGTTATTTTTCAGGTATCATTGGTTTTCGTGGGAAGGCGAAAGCATGACTGTACACATTCATCAGCAGCAATAAAGATTCCGTGTTTACTATATTACTCTGATTTTTTAAACGATGTACTTTGCAACAAACGATTTTCTTAACTTGGTGAATATGAGAAATTTTACCTTAATTAAAAATGAAATTTTTAACTGTGAAGATGTCACATTACAAAAAGTTTTTAAATTTTTTTATAATGATGGATTTGCCCTTTGTTATTTTATTTTTTATTTTTCTTTTATTACAACAATTAAAAAACAATTAAAATTAAAACAAAAATAAAATACCACTCTCTCCCATATTTGAGTGTGTGTTTACTGTGTGAACACAAATCCACAAATCCATGACAATCCTCCCCCCCAAATCCACCACATGTCTTGAACTTGAAACCTACCTTCAATCTCTCTCATCCGTCAGAGCATTCATTATAGCCGGAGGAGACGAGGTCAAACCAAGATCCGATGAGGTCACCAGACGATCTTTTGATAGAGAGGGAGAGAGAAAATCATCGTATGGTAGCTTAAACAGTTTTATTAGAACTGCCACCGTTCAGGGTTTCAGCCCTCCCGTATCTCTACTTCTTCGACGATGTTGTTGTTCCAACTCTGAAACGAGGGTTTGCAAGCTCAAACAAGAAGGACATCTCCGCCCCATTTTCACTCACCTACAGATCGACTTCGATCCGTCATTGCAAACGCTACAAACTGGAAACCACTACCTCTCCAATCTGCAACTCGACAAATATGATGTTGAGTCTCTGCAAACCGGAGCTTTGTCTTTATAGATCTGCAACTCGTTATTCACTTTGCTTAAGCCCCTTACGATTTTGGATACTTTCAAGTCTTTCGGTTGTTGGGTTGACCCTGATAAAGGTGGAGGCCGTTTCTAACCTCAAGGTAGCCATTAACCAGTGATTAAAGTGTACCCTATGATGAGTCTAATTTCTTAATGAATTTCAGATTATAAAGATGAAAGTGTGTGTTCATCAGATTTCATGTGTGTGTGGGTGTTCATCTGATTTCATGTGTGTGTTCATTAGATTTCGCATGTGTGTGTTCATTTGATTTTGTGTGTGTATGTTTGTGTTCATTTGATCTAATTTTGTATGTATATGTGTATGTTCATCTGATATGATTTTATGTGTGTGTTCATCCAATCTGATTTTGTGTGTATTTATCAAATATGGGTGAACTCAAGAACAAACTCAAAATTTGTGTAAGGTTTTTGTTTTTGGGATGATTTTTTTTGTCTGATATGAAGTGACAGAAAAAGTTTAGGTGAAGATGGAGGTGACAGACGGTGGTTGAACGGTAGTGGCAGCAAAAGATGTTCTTGAGTGTTCTTGAATCTATGAATATGTTATTAGGTGTTTATCAAACACACACACATAGAGAGAGAGAGAGAGAGAGAGGTAGGTGGGTATTTTTCTTTTTTATTTTTTATTCCTATAATAATAAAAAATTGCAAAAGAAAAAAAAATACCAAAGACGAATATATCTTTATAGAAAAGTTTTGAAAATTTTATAAAAGAAAAAATGCCACAACAAATATATCTTTATCAAAAGTTTTGAAAAATTTTGGTCAACAAAATCAAACTTTTGACTAATAAATCTTTTCCAAACTTGCCTAACATAACCATTGATGTAATTTTGTAAAAAATTAATAAAAATACAGTTTTTATGAACAAAGTAGTTAAGTAGAGATAAAAAGACAAAAATGCAAAAATGGTCCCTATGGTTTGTCATTTTTTATGGATATGGTCCAAACCTTTTAAAAATTGGATTTCTGGTCCTTATTGAAAGGTTTGTTTGTGGAACAAGTCCCTGGGGTTAACAGCCATTTGTTTATGGCTGTTAAACCCCTCACGTGCATTGCACACGAGGGCATAAATATCTTTTTACTTGAGGGACCATTTTTACAATTCCTGAAATAAACCCACTTGTTACCGTCTTAGCGTCATATTACACACAAAATCACAAAATATTTAGTTATCTCTTCCACTTCCATCTTCTTTGTCATTCGTTTTGAACGCAAAAACCCTAGTCAAGATTTGGTCCAAGGTGTTTACTTGTTTTTGCATTTCAACTGTAAATGGTGTTTGTAATGTTGGCGATTAGGCCAAAAAGCGAGACGTATGACATCACAAATGAATATGGTTAGTTTCACTTATACTTTGTTTACGAAATTTTGTTGGGTTTCTTAATGATCTGAAGAACAGAGCCAAAAATACAAACATCTGATAATTTCTTAATGTTTTTTGTATCTTGTAGAGCGTGTACTAACAATGTTCACCATAAAGCTACACCATGGTGGAAATTTTACGAAGCTTCCAAACACGAAATATGTTAAAGGAGAAATGCGATATATTGATTTAGTAGACATTGATGAGTTCTCAGTTCATGAACTAGACGCGATGATGCTAGAGCTAGGTTACTCTGTACCCCCAGTAATATATTACTATTTTAGGATTCCTCATGAAGACTTGGATTTTGGTCTTAGAGATTTAGGGAATGATAATGATGTCTTGAATTTGGCTCAATATATTGGAGATAACAAGGTCATTAAAGTGTATACAGAACATGGACAAACTAATTTGTTGACCTATTTTATGTCTCCAAAAGGAAAGCAAAAAGTTATTATTAAGGAGCTCTGTGATGGTGATCTTCCAAAATAAGCAAATGTACCTCAAGTACCAGCAAAGGATAAAACCCCAATAATAGATGAAGCTAATGATCAAACACAGTTGGTAGGATATATGTCCTTGATACTCTTTGACAAAGTCCCTACACAAGTTTCACCACAATATAGAAGAAATGGAAGGGTGAACTCAATAGTTGGTCAAAGTTCTTATGCCAAAAAGCTTTGTTTAGTTGAATTGGATGATGTAGTAGAAGATCAAGGTGGTGATCATGCTAAATTGGATGATGTTGTACAAGATCAAGGTGGTGAGAATCCTAACTTAGATGATGTGGTACAAGATCAAGCTGGTGAGCATGCTAACATGGATGATGTGGTACAAGATCAAGATGTTGAGCATGCTAACATGGATGATGTGGTACAAGATCAAGGTGGTGACCATGATAACTTTGATTATGATGACTTTCATTATGAGAACTTTTCTCATGATCACTTTGATCCTTTTGATGGAGAACATTATCAACCACCAGAAGATGAGAATGTTGAAGACCATTAGTCTGAACATGAAAAGTCTGCTGACAGTGATGATCTTGGGCAACAATCAGAAGAACAATATGATGAACTTGTTGATGATGAAAACAATGTATCAGAAGTGGAGATGGATATGACTAACTTTAACCTCAATCTTGATAAGGATTATGGTTGTGTTCAAATGGATGGGTTTCATAACGAGGTTGGGACAAGTGATGAACATGAGGACATAGAAGTCATTGACAATGATAGATGGGATTCTTTAGATGAAGGGTCAGAAGATGAAAGGAAAATAAGATGTGTTCTTAAATATTTGGCTAAGGAGAAAAGATGCAGTCTTGGTAATGTCCATAAGGCCAATTTTTATGTTGGGCAAAAGTTTAAATCAATGAAAGAAGTGAAAGAAAAAATTAACATGCACGCATTAGAAACTAGGAGGAATTTATATTATAAAAAGAATGACAAGCTTAGACTTCGGGCATTGTGTAGAGGTGTAGTCCCTGTCATAAATGCAAGTGGGGTGGTGGGCCTTAATACCAAAAATAAAAGCAAGGACAAAGAGGTAAATTCAGAAAAAGTAAATTGTAGTTTGTTCCTTCATGCTTCTAGGTCAAACACAAAATCTCCCTGGTTTGTAAGGACATTTAATGACAACCATACTTGCCTTCAAAGTAGGAAGATTAGAGCTTGCACTACTACTTTTATATCCAAGTGAATCATGGACCAAATCGACACGAATCCAGGGATTCCTCTTCGAGCATTGCAGGAATAACTTCAAAAGGACTTTGAGGTTAGTGTTTCTATTGACAAAGTATTCAGGGCCAAGGCTATTGCAACTAAGATCGTGGAGGATGACTATACGAAACAATATGAGATCTTGAGGGATTATATCCTTGAATTGCAAGCAACCAATGTTGACACAACTGTCAGGATTGATGTTTACAGTGAACAAAACCCATCAAACCCAACGAGGAGGTTTAAAAGAATCTACATTTGCTTAGGTCCCCTGAAAAAAGGCTTTAAGGCTGGTCTTAGGGATCTTTTGGGTTTCGATGGTGCGCATATGAAAGGACCATTTCCTGGGCAGGTTCTAACTACAGTTGGGCTGGACTCTAACAATGGTATTTACCCCCTTACTTATGCCATTGTTGAGACAGAGAACAAAAGTAGTTGGGTATGGTTCTTACAGTTTTTAGGAGAAGACTTGGATCTTGGTTCAAACTCTAACTTTACTTTTATCACAGATCGACAAAAAGTATCTATTTCTAACTTGTATTATTAATTACTTATTATTATATAAACTAAATACTTAATTTTTGTTATTGTTTTAGGGTTAATACCAGCAATAGCCCAACTATTCCCATGTGCTGAGCACATGTATTGTCGCAGGCACATACATCAGAACATGAGAGTGAAATGGAAATTGAAAGAGTACAAGGATCATTTATGGAGATATGCAACTGCAACCACTGTACCTGAATTTGAACATTTCATGAAAGAATTTAACAACTATGACAAGGAGGCATGTGAATGGCTTAGAAAGATTCCTCCAAAACACTCGGCAAGAAGCCATTTTACAGGTACATAACTTACCATAAATTACTATATGTTAAATGTGCACTTATACTTAAAACAATATGTTAATTTTTTTAATAGTCATAGCAATCTTTGACATACTGTTAAACAACCTTTGTGAGGTATTTAACAGCAAGATAATAGAGGGAAGAGATAAGCCTATCATAGGTTGTTTGGAGTATATTAGACAATACTTGATGAAGAGAATCTGTAATGTTATGAAGGTGATGGACAAGGAAAAAGGGCGTTTAACACCCACTGCAACAACCATATTGGATGTAAACAAGTCTCACGCATCACATTACATTGCTAGGTGGAATGGGGGTGAGAAATACCAAGTCACTGGGGTATGGCAAGATCAACATGTTGTACATGTTAGGAACAACACATGTACTTGTAGAAAGTGGGAGCTAATAGGCATCCCCTGTAAACATGCCATTGCAACCCTTTATGAAATAACCAAGAACTCAGGGGATGTTGGTGACATTTACAAGTGGTTCAATAAGGTATACTGGTTGGATACATGGAAGAATGCATATTCCTATAAGGTAGAGCCCATAAAAGGAAGAATAATGTGGCCTAAAAGTTTGTGTCCCACCACACTTATCCCTCCAATACATCATAAACAACCAGGTAGGCCTACAAAGAAGAGGAAGAAAAGTGAGGATGGAAAATTGAGTCAGAGTTAAAGAGGGAGTCAAAGTCAGAGTGGTACTCATGGTGTAAGTCAGAAAGAAGGCTGTAAAGTGGGTCCTGATGGAGTTCAAAAATTAACAAGGAAATATGTCAGTGTAACATGTGCAAAATGCAAAAACAAAGGTCATAACTCAAGGACATGCAAAGGTCAAGGAGGTGGAAGTTGAAGATCAAGGTTGTGTTTGTTTTGGCAAATATTATTTGCTACTTTTGGAAGTGTTTTGATGTTAAAAAGCTTATGACTTATGGTTATTTTGGTTTTCATTAGTATGATAAGTATTAGAACATATATATATATATATATATATATATATATATATATATATATATATATATATATGGTTGCATATTTTGGGATATGTAATTGCACTATATGCTTGTAGTCTATTATGTAATTGCAGCCTTGGTTATTATGGTTTTTGGTTATTGTTGTGTATTATGTAATTACAGTCAATTATTCACATTAACCTTTCTTTCACCTTACAAATACTACAAAGAACCTTACAAACAACATAAGCAATTCCATAAAATTCATATTTATATCAGGAAGTCATTTACTACATAAACAACTTACTTTGACCTTACAAACAACTACAAAGAACCTAGGTCAAAGTAACAAAAACCATTAATCCACCCAAAAACCACACTTTGATCGATCTTTAACAAAAAAAAAAAAAAAAACCCACCCCATTGCCCTATTACCTAAACCTACACAGTGTCACACCCCCGAACCAGATGGCAGAAACGTCCGGGGGCTTGCGCGTGACTTCATCTTGAAATATCATTACAGTGAATATAATTGAAACATAACATCATCATCATCACACATGTAATATTACAACATTCATTGTTTACATCGAGTATTGTATTTGAATATTACATTCCAAAATAGTAAGAGTATGATGAAACAAATTATCACACAATATCCATTAGTTTGTTTCGTTCATCGTGCTTCAACGGTATCCTGAGAATACAAGTTATTTTGAAAAACGATCAACATAAAAATGTTGGTGAGTTCATAAGCATGTTTGTGAAAATGATTTGTATAACTTTGAAAACCACCAAAAAAATTCGATATTTTCTGAAAACTGTTTAGTGTGTTTGTGTTAGATCTTGTATTAATGCATGTATGCTATTGTTTATTTGACTAAAAAGGTAAAGAGAATGTAGAGAGAATCTAAGAGCATGTAAAGAGAATGTTCCCAGACAACCCGACGTTGCCTAAACAAAAGAAGATGTCTTCCGTAAACTTCATAACGTTAATTCCTCTAAGTGAGCCATCATAACCATACTAAATAATGACAATTTCACCTGTCTTGGCGTCGTTGGATGCCGACGGAAAATAGAATAAGGTTTTCGTCACCCTAGACTGAGTAAGTCTAACTGTAGCGAACAGTTGAGATGTGGGGTGTCAACCCCGTATAGATCTATACACAAATCCGCGTTCTCCCTCCAGGAGACTCTGGTTATAACTACATGCTACGATCGTACACTTAATAGGTGCCAACCGATAAAAACTCGCTAGATCCTTAATCGAATTTACGCAAAGAAAAATGTATAAACTCATTATAGGGCCAATGATCCATGTAAGTGAACCACTAAGGCGTCGCTAAACATGTAAATCATTTCAAGACCCAAATGGAATGAGATTATATAACATGGGCCCGAAATATACATGAAAGGACAACTAAGGCCCATTTCACATATAAAGTATTTACAGGCCCAAATAGCACACAAATAGTATCCAAGGTCCGTCGCACATGTTAATGGGTCAATGAGGCCCAATAAACATGTATATAGTATACAAGACCTATCACACATAGAAATGAGTCACTAAGGCCCAATAACCTAGAAAATGATCAAATTAAATCCATTTGTTGGTTTATCATTAGTTTTAGTTCAAGTATTCACTAAAATAGCATAAAAAGAAGAACGCATATAAAACTCATTCACAGGCCCAATAAACATGTAAATGGACCACTAAGGCTCACTATACGTGTCTATTATTTCCAGGCACAAAAGGAATGTGAATGTCTATCCTAGACCCAATATAGATGTAAAAGGACACTAAGGCCCGCTAAACATGTACATTATTTCCAGGCCCAATAAGGATATGAATATCGTTTTTAACCCGTTTGTTATTGTTTTGTTTATTTTAGCTTGATTATTTACTAAGTTGATATAAAAAGCCTACCTTTTTGTAAAAACGACGTTCGTGGCCCAATAAGCCAAAAATTTACAAATAAGGCCCAATTTTTGTAAGAATAACACTTTAATCTCCAATTTTGTTAAAAACTTGTGTTGATGGCTACTTTATGATAAAAATAACATTTTAAACCCATTTTTGTCAAAAATATCATTTTTGGCTTGGTTTTTGTGAAAATACACATTTTTCTGGTTTTTGGCTTTTCTGACCTAGTTTTTAGAAAATTTGTAGAAAACTTATCATAAGTCGAAATTTGGATCCGTAAATTCTGGAAGTTTGAAAATTTTGTCTACTTTATTCACAATTTTTCTCATAAATTTTGATGGCCTCAAACTAGTGTGAAATTACTCATCTTCACAGGTTGATCCGAAATTATTTCAAATATGATAGGCAGTTTTGTAAAATTTGCCAAAAATTGTAGAAAAATAGTATGAAAACGTCCGAGTAGTCATTTTAAAGGTATAAACCTGAACTTTAACCATGTAAAACAGTTTTGAAAAATACATCCCTTTGGATGGTCAAAACAGTTCTAGATTGGACCAAAACATTTCTGTCAAGTGTTGTTTTGTGAGTTTAGTTTATAAATCTTTGAACACAACACTTATTTTTGCTATATAGAGTATGCAAATCCCAGATCTACATGTTTACATGTAACACTTGAGATAATACATACTTTTCTCATGTTTCATATGAAGATCCTAGTGATAAAGTTCAAGTTCTTGACATATTTTTAGATTAATGAAGTAAGCAACATATAATCACCAAATGATTCAAGAAAACACACATAGTCATGCATATACACATAGATCTACACAAAGCAACTTGTATTCTCCCCCAAAATCATGTGAAAAACGAAAACAAGGGGTATGAACTCACCTTGGGGTTTGGTTCGGTTTTGGTGAGAAGATGGAAGGAAAATTCGGCCTAGCTTGCTTTTTAAGAGGAGTTTTCGAATTCAAGATGGATCTAAGAGTCATGATCCACGAAAATGCATGAGTTAAGAGAAGATTTTTGAAGTAATCAAGAGACTAGACCATGGATCTAAGCATAAACTTACCAATGATGATGATTTTGGTGAAGAATCCTCTTTAAACTACACACCAAACTCGAGATTTTTGATGAAAGAAGGAAGAGGTTTTTTAGAGTGTTTGAGAGAGAAATGAAGGTGGTGAGAGTGTTTGGCCGAGAGTATGGAGAGGAGAGGGAAGAGAGTTGGTGAGGTGACATGCTTGGAAGTATGGGGGTCCTTGCATAGATATATGTTGAACATTATGGAAGTGGCACCTCCTAAGTCAACTCTTATTGCATTTCTCTTTTTTTTTTTATTATTATTGATGTTGGGCCGAGATCCTTGGGCCAAGGGGTGGTAATGGAATATTTTGAGCCCATTAACATTTAGTTAGGATTTTTGAAACCTAAACATAAGATTTTCGGCCCATTGGGCTCATTAGATAGCTCACGGCCCAAATTAGCATAAATGAATGGATGTGAATCCATTAAAGCTAATTGAATTTGTTATGGCCCAATAAGGCCCATTAGAAATAAGATGGATCATTTTAGGCCCAAAGTAGTCAAGTTGAAAGTTTATTGGTTCGTTAGACCCAATAAGAGAATCATAGTCCATAATAATCTTGAATTGGGATTTCTAAGGTTTCCAACCCTTAGTTGAACATATGAGATGTATTTGAATGAGAATGAAGTATAGTATTCACTTATAGTACAAGTTATTACACTAGGTGAATGATTGCATGAGAGTATAATTTCCTAGCAAAAATGCTAGTTGTGACAAACAGACATTATGAACAAAATCACAAAAAACACCCAACTAGCCAACAACAGAATCTTTAGAGTTGTGCACCAAGTTTGCATTCGGTTCATATTTCTAAATAGTCCAGGAATAATGACTTTAGACCTTTCACACATGGGGGGATCAACCCATCCGATGAAGCGACAAGCAGAATCCTTCAAAAAGGGAAAAATAACAAATGTTATTTGATTACAAATCAAAATGGGTGCAAACGAATTTCTTTACCTTTTAGGGGCAAGCATAGAAACGTCTGCCTGGGTTCTTCGGTGTCCATGAGCATTTAACAACAGCAAACTTACCACAAAAACAGAGAACCATCATGTGATTAACTGACAAAACGACCATTAACAAAGGGGAACGAGAGAAGGAAGAACAACTTGAAAGTTGCAGAACAACGTTTGGGGAAGAACTTGAACGTTGGGGAAGTCTTTATATATTATTTCAGGAATTGTAAAAATGGTCCCTCAAGTAAAAAGACATTTATGCCCGCATGTGCAATGCACGTAAGGGGTTTAAGAGCCACAAACAAATGGTTGTTAACCCCAGGGACTTGTTCCACAAACAAACCTTTCAATAAGGACCAGAAATCCATTTTTTAAAAGGTTTGGACCATTTCCAAAAAAAATGACAAACCACAGGGACATTTTTGCATTTTTGTCAGATAAAAACGTTCAATCTTTTCGTTATTTGCTTCACCCTTCCGCCGCTCGCTGCCACCATCGCCGCCGCCACCGCCACCGCCACGACGTCATCGGTTATCAGCTCCAACTATAGAGTACACACCCACACATTTAGTTTTCTTCTCTTCCTTGCGTATTCTTTGTGTACAATACACAACATTCACAAACACAAAACGACGACGTTATACCTTCTAACCCTTTTTTTCTTAAACGGTTTTACTCTCTATTCCTGTTTGAATTGAACCGTAAAGGAGTAAAAAAAACCCTAGAATTGCTTTTCTCCTTACTTCAGTGCTTCAAGACTTCAAAGCCTCAAGTATTGGTAGAATTTGAGATATAGCTGGGCAATTTACTAATTCCTCCCTAAAGCAGTTCGAAATTCCAAATTCTACACTTACAGGTGAGCTTGTTGTTCTGATTTACCTTCGAATTGAGTTTGAGAGCTCAAGTTTATTTTACATTGAGAGTTATCTGCATACTGCAACAGTGCTACTTGTTGTTTGTTCTTATTTTACATTGTAACTGTATCTTAGTGCTAAGATGAACTCAATGAAGTTCCTTTGAGCATATCATAATGAACTTAATGAAGTTGCTTGTTACTGTAAATTTGTGTTGTTAACAATGAACTCAATGCTGTAACCTAGTGCTAAGAATAAACTTGTTTTTCATAATTAGAGAATTGCTAAAATATATAATTACAGAGTATTGGATATTGGATATCATCATCCAATACTTTGTAGTTATGTATTTTAGTCATTCTCTAGTTATGTATTCATATTTAGTTTACCATTTCTGTAACCATTCTATGATTTATTTGTTACCTGTTACCTGTAGTTGCATTGACCATATCACCATCCAGTACTCTGTAATCTGTACTTTATCATTTGTAATCTGTTATCTGTTGCTTGTTGCTTCAGTTACCATCTCTTTAATTATTCAATCTGTTATCATTTCTATCATTTATGTAATTCTGAAATACATAATTTTGTAACTATGTAGTAACCATTCTGTAATCTGTTCATTTCTGCCTTTCTGTTAATAATCCTGTCTACATTTTTGTATTTTCAGTTTCAGCCATTCTCTAATTATGTATTTATGAGTTTCTTCCAACAACTATCGTGTTTAACTTATATTTATGTCATCTTTGGTAGAATCTTATGATTCAATCCCGATCTAATGACTCGAGGATTACTCATGCTCCCACATTACAATGCAAAATCACACTTAATTCGAATCGGATTATCATCATCCTCAAAGAATTCCCCTAAATTTCATACCTTTTCTTCCATTTCAAGAAAATCAATCCATGTTCGATTGCTGTGTGGTTGTTCCTCTAATCTCCAAGATGAATCAACTGAACTCTCAAAGTACAAAGAAACTTTCTCAAGGCGGATGGCTATGGCAGGTGTCAAACCCCATCATCATATTGGTTAGTTTCACATACCCAATTACACAATCATATTTGAATTATTGAATTTTCTTTTCTACTCATTTTTGTTTTATTATTTTTACAAATTGTATCTTGTTTCAGCTGTGGGTGTCTCTGGTGGTCCTGACAGCATGGCATTATGTTTATTAGCTGCTGAATGGAAAACTCATGGACTGAATGCTGCTTTAAGGCAAAACAAAGATGTTATTGATGGATTATTGGCAATAATAGTTGACCATGGATTACGTCCTGAAAGCAAACAAGAAGCAGAAACAGTTCAACATCGAATCCTAAATATGAGTACAGATTTTGAGTTGTTTTTGCCAGTAAAAAGTAAAAAACTCAAAACTTTTTACAGGACAAAAGATGGTTAATTTTGGATCTTTGTAGGAATCAGATGTGAGATTGCCCATTGCAAATGGACAGATGGTAGGCCAAAACTCAGTCATTTGCAAGAAGCAGCTCGTGATATGAGGTATCAAGAGTTCTATATATATATATATATATATGTGTGTGTGTGTGTATATATATATATATAATCTGTTGATAGTTTTGCTATATTCTTTTCAGATATGAAAAGTTACAGAATATTTGCATTCAACACCAGATAGGGGTGCTACTAATAGCACATCATGCTGATGACCAGGTTTGTGATTATTATAACCATTTTCAATGAGAAAATCATAATGTCAATTTCTATCTTTGAGATACTAAAAAAAAAACAAATAAAATTCAGGCGGAATTATTTATTCTTAGGCTATCTCGCAATAGTGGTGTTCTTGGATTAGCTGGCATGGCATTGGCCACTCAGTTATTTGGTAGACATCAGAGTCTTGATGATGGAATTTCAGATAGCATTCTACTTGTTCGCCCACTTTTGGATTTCTCAAAACAAGATTTGTATAAGGTATGCTATTGTTCTTACATTACTTTGAGTTTTTTGATATTTATTTATATCTCATTCACAGATCTGTGAAGAGGGTAAACAACAGTGGGTGGAAGATCCCACAAATCAAAATACAATATTTGCACGCAATAGGATCCGAATGTCATTGGGAAACTTATCATCATGTGAGTTTGATAGCTATATTATTTTATAATACTTACTATTTGTAGATGATATATATACTGATTTGGATCCACACGATTCATTTGTTATGTGATTACTAACTACTAAAGGGTATTTTAGACATTTCACAAATAGACACCTTCCACAGGTATATTTAAATCAGAGTTGCAAGCAGTTATATCCGCGTGTCGTATGACTCGTGTCTATGTTGACCAGATTTGTTGCAGTTTGATGAATCAATCTGTGACTGTTATGCCAGTAAGTACCTGTACCTGTTTGTTTCTACAAAATTAGTTTTTTATATCACAAAATTTATCCTATCCTCATGAAATATAAGAAATCAAGAATTATATAAATTGAGGAAAAAATGAAAGTAGTTCTTGCATTCAACTCTATTTTATAAACATCATTTATTCTTAATCAAGCAGCTTTCTTGTTTGTTGGATATGCAGGAAGGATACGCCATTATTGATTTAAGTATTCTAAATCCATCAAAAGTGCTTGATATTTGTCTATCCAAGTTTCTGACACTCCTATTACAGGTTTCAACAATTGAAATTACAAAAAAAAAAACATTTATGTTGAAGATTTTTTTAATTCTCCATGATTTGTCATATTCTATTTCTAGTTCATATCACAAAGGCAAAGACCAGTTCGTGGGAGTGCACAAAAGTTACTATTGGATTACATACGTATGTTTCCATGCAAGGTTTGTGTTCATTTTTACCATCTTCAACTCCCATTTTACCTAAATGTAAATTTACCTTTTTGCCCTTTGCAGTCTTCTTTTACTGCAGCAGGTTGTTACCTATGTCCATCGCCTAGTTCCAAAGGCACCAAGCTTCTTATATGTTGTTCTGTGAATTCCACTTTACCTATGAAGATGATGAAATCATTCTATGCTGCTGCTTCTTCTAGTGAAGAAGTAAAAGTTTCAAGCGAGTTGACTCAGATTATAGAAAATGGAAGATTATATTTAAACAAAATGGTTTTCTTAAATACATCTGATATGCATTTTCTAAACACAAAATCTTCTGAGTCTGTTCTATCCGAAGCCAAACGTGTCAAGATTCTTAGCGAGTCAACTCACTCAAGCATTTGTTCATTGCAAAAAAACGAACACGAAAAATTCAAATTAAAAACCGACAATGGATCATGTAAGGTGGTGGAATTGGTTAATAATGTTAAACAACTTCATCAAGGGCAAATTGGTCATTTCATGGATAGGTTCTTGGTTTCATGGGAGTTTGTTTCCGGTGGTTGTTGTGGTTGTGTGTTTGGTCAATATTCGGTCATGGAGGTGTGCCACATGGTTGATGATGATTGGTTATATCTTTCTAAATTAAGTAAGAGTGAGAATTTGTGCTCTGATTTTGTTAAAGTATCCGCACGAGAAGCTCTGATGGTATTAAAGTCAATTCCTGTTGCTGCAAGAAGAAGCCTTCCGGTTTTAGTTAACCCCGAAGGGCAGATTTTAAGCATTCCAGTAAGCTTAACCCTTCCTTTAAATAAGTTTATTTATTGACTTTACTTTAATAGTAACTATTTTTTTTTTCTTTTAGAAAACTTCATTGTTTCATATAACCATATAATCTAACAAATTTTGCTATTTGGTTACAGAATATTGGCTTTAACATTTGCCCATGTTTGAAGGTATCTGCCAAATTTAATCCAAGAGTACCTCTTGGTGGTGGTTACAGTTCGTTTTTGTGAGTTTTGGCTAACGAGCCAAATGTGTTTTTGTAGTTCATTTTGTAAATCATCATGTTTATCTTTTATAATCTTTTTTTTTGGTTAATTAGTTGAATATTTCGATTTTCGACAACCAATAGTGTTATATAATATTTAGTTTTTTGGCCATTAGACCTCGTTACCTATTTTATTATTCTTGTTTAGTTTCGAATTAGTGATTTTTTTTTTGGGGGAACTCATTCGTTGCCACTATTGCTCCAACCCAATCGTGATTTGATAAGATGATAGAGTACAAGCAAAACGAGTGTTTCTAATTTTCTGTTATGAATTAATACAAAATTGATTGTTGAAGGGTAACGAAAAAAACATAGTGAATCAAAGAAGATTTATTTACTTATAATTTGTATTGGACCTAAGAGAATAAGAGATTGTCAATAAAGATTTTCCAAAGTTGTAATTAGTTTATGACTATGTTGCAAATGTTTTTAATGCTAGTAAGAAAACAGGAAGTAGATGGGCAAGTTTGAAGAAAAATGGAAGCATATAGAAAAAAATTTAGTAATGTTGAGAGTGGGATTTGAACCCACGCCCTTTCGGACCAGAACCTTAATCTGGCGCCTTAGACCAACTCGGCCATCTCAACTTTTGTTCGTAAAAAGAGACTTTGAAATAATAATCATAAATTATTATTCTTAAGGAAAAATGGCTTGGTCACAGAGTTCGAGATTTCATTTCTTTGACGTGTTTGGTTGACAATTCGGATGGAATCCACTTCTGTTGGATTTCTTGAAATTCCCTGTTTGATACTCACAACTAGGAACTGGAATTGTGGATGCCGGTGGAATTGGAATTCAATATTCCAATGTGGTTGAAAACTTGGACGGAATTCAACTTTGTCAAATAAACTCCTTTGAATTTATTATTTGATGGACTTCAATCATTTATAGGGGCAGGTGGAAGGAATGCCAGGCTCATTCTTGCCTTTGTGTTAAATGACCAGAATACCCTCGATATATATTGAGATAGGTTAAAGAGTTGTGTGTGCATGCCGTTTTGATCATGGTTGAAATTTGGACCTAATCATTCCATTAAAGAAACAAAACACCAGAAAGCTTACGATTCAACTTTTATGATGAAAAACAATCAAATTTAGTTTTGCTACAAGGTTCGTCTCTGGCATCCACGGCATTAAAAAAAAGGTTTTTAAGTAAAATGATCAATTAGTTTGAAGTAAAATGACTTTTTTGCCCTTATCTTCATCTTCTCGATCTCCTTCATCTTAAATCATAAAAACCAAACCAATTTCAATAAACACCCAAAAACTAAAACAAAATCAAGATCCAAAAAATAAAAATAAAACTTCTATAACCTAATAATTTTTTTAGTTGGCTGTTCATGTTTTTTTTTTTTTTTTTTTTTTTTATTACTTTTAGTTTAATTACTGGGTTTTGGTTTGATAAGAGTTTAGGATGAAAATTTGAGAAATTTTAGGTTTAGAGGATGAAGGAGAAAAAGACAGGGACAAAATAGTCATTTCACTTGGGACTTCATGGACATTTTGCAACACATCTGGTGTAGCAGGGACATTACTTTTCGTACATAACAACATACTTATTCTTCTACCCATATTTTCATTTCCCTAATAATATGGGCAATGTACTTTATTTGTTACAATATTGGCATGTTGCTATTTATTGGTAAAGGAATTGCAAGTACGATGCATTTATCTATAAAAGAAATGTAAGTATCTTGATATTATGGCTTTCCCCATACCAATAACAATTTATCAAACTACCAAAAATATATGAAAAATAATAAGTTTGTCGTGATGGTGTGTAACAATTATATGACAGCAAAGCCTAATTATTTTTGGTAGCCATTTGAAGCCCAATTATGTCTCCTTTCATTTTGACTTTGACTTTGACAATGACCCAAAACAAGGTTGTTTCCCAGGAAAAACAATAACTTTTAAATGTGGAAATGAAAGAGATGATTTTTTTTGAGTTTTTATTTAATTTGCTTGAACATAGAAATGAAAAAGAAGAAGAAGGGGGCAAAACGGTCATGTACGAATACTTAACATCTGTGTTGTTAAAGTTATTATGCTCCAGACAGATAATTTTTTAAGAGAAGTGGTGAATTTTGTTGAGGGTAAAATATGATCCTTCAACATGGAAATGGAAGAGATGAAAAAGACATTGGCAAAATGGTCCTTTTCATAAATTTAGAATATAGGCTGTTTGAAGTCGAGACCTTATAGACCAAATGCATTATCACACCAAGAAATAAGTACCATATTTTAGTTTTGCTCCTTCAACATATATGATAATTGTTTATA
Organism: Lactuca saligna; assembly: GCF_052625555.1. Classification (NCBI taxonomy): domain Eukaryota; kingdom Viridiplantae; phylum Streptophyta; class Magnoliopsida; order Asterales; family Asteraceae; genus Lactuca; species Lactuca saligna. The sequence continues at coordinate 3,728,235 of NC_136424.1, forward strand.
AGGAAAGAGAGAATTTTGTTGAAATTTCATCCTGCTCCTTTAAAATGGAAATGAAAGATATGATGATGAAAGGGACAAAATGGTCATTTTTCATAAATTTAACATCTAGGTGACAACCCTAGTACCAAAAGTGTTATGAAACCTTGAGATAAGGACCAAAATTGCAAAAAAGATTCCCTTTTGGACCTAAACCACCAACCTGACAATAAGAACATGCTGTTGAACTGATGATCAAGAAACGGACTACTATCTGTTAGTACTTATAATCTCCATTTTTGAATCCATATTCCATAAATTTCAGTGATTAAAAAGAACAACATGCAAATTTTAACAACCAGACAACAATTACATATGTACATAGTGGGAAGGGGGGTTTCAGGGAACCTCCACTAAGAGCAAGAGAAAGACCACTGATATAGACAAGAAAGCATCACTTAATTATGAATTTGACATTAATAACTTTTAAATTAAGTGAACTTTTCAACATAAAAAAAATAGATTGAACTCTTTGCTAAAAGACACAAATCCAGAAAATATAAGACGTCATTTTTAGAGTAAAATGTCCTAATAAAAAAAAAAAAAAAAAGGAAGTTTGATGCTATAAATAAGCGGGTAGAAGGCAGTAATCACCCAGCACCCTTGTTTGAGATTCAATGCAATAGCCACACACCTAGCTGAGCATCAATAAGCCTTACTGATTATAAAATACAAAAGAAAATACAATCTAAAGTTTTGTCCCCCCTTAAGTCTAAAACAAACAACAATTTTGTCAAGATGTGATTAAGTACACTAAAATCCAACTGAGCCACCATAATATCATCTGGTTGGATTTTTCATATGTGTACCAATGTAAGATAAGATATATAACTAAAATAAACATGGGCATTATTAAAAAGAAAATTTAAAGTGTAATTCTACAACTGGTAACCAATATAAAACATGTTTAGATTTTCAATAAACAATGTCTTAATAGGAAGAAAAAAAAAAGGTAGAAGAAAATATCTTACTATGTTATAGTTGTCTAGATTTCCAAAGTACATTTTCTATGTAGGATAATGTCTAATAATATTAGATTTTCAAAGTAAAAAGTCTTAATAAGAAAAAGTTCAAAGGTAAAACTTTTGCAAAGTTCGTTGTCTCGATAAGCAAAATAAATACAAAATACAAGGTTTTAACTAGGTTAGATTTTGAATATAAAATGCTATATATGGTTAACCAAAATTAAACAAGTTTAGATTTTCAAAATACAAAGTCTTAATAATAATAAAAAAAAATTAAAGTTACAATGCCATAGAAGGTTATATACCTTAACTTGATTGAAAAAATAATAAATTACAATGTCTTAATAGGTTTGATTAAGAAAGTATAATGTTTCAATAGAAGGTTAATATACCTTAGCATCTAAATAGTTAATAGCACTCAGTTGCAACACACAGACCGACTTATAATTTTTTATTGTTACCGTATTAGACATTTTGCTACCGTATATTAATATTAAGTAATCAACAAAGTAGAGTTTGGTTTCTTACCTGCTATTGGTTTTTGATGTTTTAACATATTGTTGAATCGTATGAATAAGATCCCAATAAACATGTCATTAACAGATCTAGTTAAAATTGGTAAATTTCATCAAAATATAAAACCCTCTTTTTGCGAGTGTTCCACTCCCCTATAGAATATTCTCTGTTTTAAAGCATCTGGATCCATGACTCAGCCTTGACAATCCAAAAGGCTTGACCACTGTATAACATTATTTAATTTATTTTTCCATTAATTTTATTTATGAGCATACAAAAGGGCAACTTGCTTGGAAAAGCAACATACTATACATTTTTTTTCCAATATAGGCAATGTTCATTAGTTTTTACACATAGCAACATGCTTTTTTACCCATAATAGCAACGTACTTACATTTTTTTTATCCATAATAGCAGCATACTTGTACTTTTTATCAGTAATAGGAATGTTGTTTTATTTTTTTTACCCATAACAGCAACATACTTAAACTTCCTTTCTGATAAAAGCAATATACTTGGTTTTGTATCCATAATAGCAGCATTTATTACATATTGGCATATTGCTATTATTGGTAAAGAGATCTAACTATGTATTGTTTCCATAATGAGTAATGCTTTAGTTTTATCTATAAAATAATGTAAGTATGTTGCTATTATTGGTTACAAATTAAAATATAAAGTAAATAATGTTGCTATAAAAAAACTAAAAACAAAAGTGTGTTACTCTTCAACCCCCAAAAGATGCAGTTGTAGCTTCCCCCAGATCAGTGATAATTTATCACACTGCCAAAAATAAATGAAAATTTTGTCATGATAATGTAAAAATTATATAAGAGCAAAGCCTAACTATTTCTCTTCCTTCGATTTTGACCCGCTTTAAAGAACTATGTCAGAAGGCAATCTTTCACGCAGCAGGTAGCAAAACTTATGAAACAATTATCATAAAGTATTCTATTTTTAGAGAATCTTTTCAAAAAGTATTATTTTTTTAGAGATTCTTCTCTGGGATTAGGGTATACTTATGCTCCTTAAATGTATGGCAGATAATTTTTTATGACAAGTGTGATTTTGTTGAGGGTATATTATGACAAAAACAAGTATATCTTACTACTATAATACAGAATCCAATCAAACATACATTACAAAAAACCAAAATACTACTTTAAAGGAATAGGGCATTTCCATAAATAGTGAAGAGCCTTACTTGATCAACTTCAAACCTCTCTGTGGCATATTGAGTTGGATGAATTGTCACATTATCCTTGAGGTAAACCTTCTTGATGAGCCATAAAACAAATCAATAATAGGTAGAACATACAGATACAAGATATGTGCTTCTATATAAAGTCAATGTAAAGCAACATGAAATGATGACCAAGTGACAAATTACTATCTGTTAGTACTTATAATCTCTGTTTTTGTTTCAATAAATTTCAATTAGTGAAAAGAATAGCATACGAATGTTGATTACAGAACCACAATTACATAAATATATATATCTTAATAGGTTGGATTTTGAAAGTATAATATTATAAGTTGTTAGATTTTCAAAAAAAAAAATCTTAACGAAAGAAATTTGAATTACATTGTCCTAATAGAAAAAAAAAATTAAAACAATGTCTCAGTAAGTTCGATTTTAAAAATGGAAATTAATTAAAAGTATAACGTTATAACTTGAAGTATAATGCTTAATTAGTTATACTTTTTAGAGTATAATGTCCTAATAAGCAAAATAACGGAAAGTTCAATGCTATAAATAGGTAGACTTTTCAAAGTATGTCACAGTAAAAAAGAAAAAAGAAAAAAAGATGAAAGTGCAAGGCTATAATTGGGTAGGCATCTGAAAGTATAATGTTCTAATAAGAAAATAGCTAAAAGTACCATGCTATAATTGGGTAAAAATTTCGAAATACAAAATCTTAATTACAAAAAGTCAAAGTCCATTACTGTAATAGAAAGAAAAGTAAATTACACGAATAGTCCCTATGGTTTTGGGTAATTTTCACACTTGGTCCCTAACTTGTTTTTTTAACTCGGAAGGTCCCTACTGTTAGTTTTTGTTACATACTTGGTCCCTACAGTTTGTTTCTGTTACACGCTTGGTCCCTATCTTACCTAAAAAGATTATTATTTAAATAGGGGAAAATGGTGAGGTAGGTAAGATAAGATGAGGGGGTGGGGGTGGGGTTTGTTTATTTAAAGAAATTAGAAAATCAAGGGCAAAATAGTCTTTTTAGGTAAGAAAGGGACCAAGCGTGTAGCAAAAACAAACAGTAGGGACCTTCTAAGTTAAAAAATGAAGTTAGGGACCAAACATGCAAATTACCCTAAACCATAGGGACCATTCGTGTAATTTACTCTAGAAAGAAATGTAACTAGGATGCTAAAAAAAACAAATAAATGAAATTTTGTATATTAGACAAATCTTCTTTGAAGTCCTAAGAAATAACCTACACTTAAAGATAATATGAGACAAATATTCTTCAAAGTTTTGTATATTTGTTACCTTTAAGTAATGCATCATTAAACAGTCTTTTCTCTCAAGACCACCAGATGACTTCACTGCATTCTTACACCTAACTGAGAATCAATAAGCCTTGCTGATTGAAAAATACATAAATTTATTTGTATGTAGCAATATCATCAGGTTTTGGTGGATGAAAAGGGTCCTATAAAGCACCAATTCATATAGAAAATAGATCAGTAATCAGATGGCAGAAAGGTGTTCAAAACAATATTAGAATTTAAAAGTAGAATGTATTATTAAAACTAAAATATCTTAATAGGTTAGACTTTGAAAATACAATGCTACAGCTTGGAGAATAATGCTTGCAATTAATTATTGTTACAGAACCACTGATATTCGATAATGAAAATTGTTACTAATAGTAAAACAATGTTATCTATTTAAAGTATTAAGATATCCATACTTTCTCATACAGATCACCAGAAAGAAAGGGATGAAATCCATACTTTCTTAACATAATTCGCTTGGCTGAAAGGTAGAAATTGAATTTTTATAACAAAATTCTCATATATAATACTTTTGTTCACAAACAAGAATTGAATACTACCTCATCAGATATAAGAAAGTAAACACAAGCATCCTCTTTATATTGACCACTTGATTTTAACATTTCAATCCACCAAAGACCACATCTTGTGACATTTCCTTCCCTAATGTCCCAATTTGCTAAACATAATTCCCATATATAACCCCATCATTTCCTGAAGTTAATATATAAGCACAAGTTTTAGAAACAGAGGGGTATTTCGAGAAATACACAAACAGGGTTATAGACTCATATCTTTTGTAATCAGTAATAAGAAAAAAAAAAGATGAAAAAGTACAATGCTATAATTTGGTAGAATTTTCAAAGTACAATGTCTTAATAAGAAAAAGTTGAAAGTCCATTATTGTAATAGAAGAGATGAAACTAAGATGCTAAAAAGGACAAATAAATAAATGACACATTACATTGTGATTGAATAAACAAAAGGATTTGAAGTTATTTTTGAAAATGACACAGCCTTTAACCCAATCAATATGAGTTCTTGAAGGTTCTAGCATGAAAGAATCTTATCAAGTTGAAAATTTGGAACTATGTTAGTAAAAAATCAAGTTGAGAAGTTGCAAGGACAAATAAATAATTTTAAAATGATAAAAGTTAAACTCTTAGAACATACAGAGGGGTATAGTTTCTATAGGTGATGTCTCTATGCATCAGTAATAACCTGTTTTAACCACTCATTTGTCACCTACTTCAAAAAAAAAAAAAAAAAAAAAAAAAACATTTCTCAGAAACATCTAAAACTACATGCATAAACATTTTGATAAATACAACTCCTAATGAAAAAAGAAGAAGAAATTACAAGAAAGCCATGATCAAACCTTTTGATTCAAGCTAAATGCAACACTGGCTACTTTTTTTTCTTTCATCTACACATCACACAATGAGATTTAGAAACAGAGAACATCACACATATACAAAAGCATTTTAACCTAACAAAGACTTTGTGTTCTTTATTCTTGGAATCTCAGAAATAAGAAGACAGGCGATGACATAAACAGGCCCACAAAGAAATCACAACACCTCTTGGAAATATCCTCATTTGATTAATATTCAAGATACACGTCTATTTCTAACCAAATCTCTAATGGCTCAATAATTAAGTTCTTTAATATTTTAATTTGGCTTTTGATTATTTACTTATGTCTACACAATTCAATCCAATAACATTTTCACCCTCAAAACAAAGAAAAACAACTATTTATCTTAATTAAGACATTTCATCAAACACCTAAAGTGTAGACTAGAACGATCTACACCTAAACAATACTTTTTTGGGTTTCAACATTATTAAAATTTTACCGACATCACCACTTGCTTGACCAATCATCTTTACTTAATAGATGCTTTAGATTAGGCGATCTGACTCGGAAAAAAAAAAAAAAAAAAAAAAAAGATAAATGGAGGAGAAAGAGAAAGAAACCCAGTGAGGTTGTAGCGTTAATTAAGGCTTCAATTAAGTAAAATCATGTCATTAATTTACCTTTGTTATAGTTCAAGTGGATCCTTGGGTATAGTGTTTGATCCTTTTAGTGACGATGACGCAATTCTTAGAAGGAAAAAAAAAAAAAAAAAAAACAAACAGAAGTCGTTGTTGAAAAGATACACGCTACCTAGAAATTAGAGGAGAAAAATATGCACTTTTTTTCTTGATCGATGATGACGGTGAACCAAACTGACATCGGAACCCGACGTCATACTACAACCTCAAAGCATAAAGGTACAATCCAATATCTCGATGAACCCAGTGATGAAGGGAGGGCTGAAGAACCTTGGCCTAATTGAAAATACTTAACAAGAACAACAACGAAATCAATAATACGCAATAACAAAAGAAATAATGCACAGAAATAAAAAATCAAGAACGTTACCTTAGAGATGAAGAGGGGAACGCAGAGGACTGTTGAACGTCGGAGAATGAAAGAAGGAGGAAACAGTGGTATCGATAGAAGAAAAAGAGAAGAAAGATGGTGCCTCAAAATAAAACCCTCTACTGCTTCTTCTTCTTCTTCTTGAAAGGTGTTTGGAGAGCAGCGGGAAGAATGAAGAAGGTTATATAAAGCGCCAATACACCGACCCAACACTTTTGACTTCTCACTTCCAATCAACGGTTATTTTTTAATCCCTTACCAAAATTAACACCTTCCTTCCTAAATTACGATAAACTTTTGATTTTTACCTTTTTATCACAAGTTTTTATCTTTTAAATCGAAACTGGTCCTTACTAGTCCATACTTTTTTTTTTACAATTTCTTTATAGATATTTTTTTAAACATCGCTTTTTTTTAGATAATTATCTTCTAACAAAATTCTTTTATACAAAATCATTTATAAAATTAGTTTCTTACAAATATTTTTTTAATTCATTTTCTATATTTTACAAAAATCATTTCTTTTACATCTTTTTTTATCAAATCATTTTTACAAAATTAGTATTCTTTAGAGAATTATTTTTTATAAAGATTTTTATCTTCGTTTTTATGCATGCATTCTAAGATTTTCTTATATTTAAGAATTATGTTTTTGTTAGAATTCATTTCCTATTTTTTACACATTCATTTTCATGCATCTATAGTTGTAAAAGCATGTAATGGTTATGTTTTTTCTTTTTCTTACATATTTGTTTTCTTTTAAATCAAAATCGTACCTTAAGGAGTGCACTTTAATGTACAACTGAATGTAATCCTACCGTAAATTACGGTATGCTTATTGTACATATGTAACACCCGTTTTCCAACTTGAATAGTTAAAGAATTAAAGATGTCAAAAATAAGGTTTTGGAGAAAAACCTTATGCCACGACGTGGTAGGTTGCTAAAAATAACGTGGCCATAACACTTTAATAAATAATGCGTCTCGCTGGTTAGCACAACATGGCGAGATGGTGACCATGACATGGTTGTTGTTACAGCCCAAGCCCAAGATCCTAGGGTTTCTCCAGTATTTAAAAGCATTAACTCTTGGATTAGGTCATTCTCTTCGGCCTCCATCCTCTAAATTCGAAACCCTAGCCCTATGCTTGATTATTGAGCTTGTTCCCTAGGTTTTGAGCTTGTCTTCTTGGTTTTTGTAAAGCTCGAGAAAGAAGGGACTTCATCTTGGTGCAAGGAAACAAAGAGATAGCTTAGATCCATCATCTTCTCCAGAACAACAAAATGCAATAGTAATACCATTTAGGACCCACACATTATGGGCCAACTGTTTTTTTATAAGTTTTAGTTTTTGAAATGAAATACACCAGGAGTCAATGAGAGATCCCCACTCTTCCACATCCATTGTTTTGAAGGTGGACTACAAAGAAGCTCTAAATATTCTTTTGGTTTTAGTTTCACTCATGTGATCCCCCCTCCATTGTTTTGAAGGTGGACTACAAAGAAGCTCTAAATATTCTTTTGGTTTTAGTTTCACTCATGTGATCCCCCCATTTGGGGCTAAATGCAAGTCCAGGTCACAAAAAAAAGTACATGAATGAAACACAACTTCATCTTTTCGAACACTAAAAGATCACAACACCTCGTTTGATTAAGTTTCAAGCATTTGACCTCATGCCCCTAATTTTCAAAATTCGATCTCTAAAATTCTACAGTAAGAAAACTACAAACACAAGTCCAAAGATATTTGTAGCAATGACAATCAAAAACCATTTCAAAAATATGCAGATTATACAGTACTTGGATGACAGGCAACACACCAAATTCATCCTAACTTAACTAAACAGAAACACACAACTTTATATGTAATTTTTAGATAGAACCAACATACACTTCTATTTCAAATTGAGTTCATCATCAGATGTATATTTCATCTCAGGAACATCCACAAGCTTTACTTCTGAAACGTGAATATTATACATCAACATCGGTTTAAATGCAAGAAATAACAATCTACTTTCATTTTTTTGTTATAGCATTGTACTTGGAAAACTATACCCAGCTAGAGCAATGTCATCAACATGCAAAGCATTTTTCACTGTTAAGATTGGATAGATTTTTGAAAGTACGATGTCTTAATAAGAAAGATTAAAAGTGCATACAATTTGCAGAATGCAATGCCCTTATGATAAAAAGTAAGAATTACAATGTTGTAACAGGAAAAAAAAATGAAAGTGTTCCATGTGTTGGACAAGATTTCATACCCCATCATCTAGATGAAGATAATAACTTTTGAAATATCACGAGGAAAAAATTGTAATCTACTTTATAAATAATAGTGGCATGTATCCCGACAATAACTAAGATGAAAGTCGTAGAACAATTAAGTAAACAATGTATCATGCAAAGGCGTACATTTAGATTATCATCACCCTCATAGAACAAAAATGACCTGTCAAGTCCTTATGTTAAAAACAAAAATAAATTACTTCAATACAAAAACAACTTTTTAAATAATTTGAAATGTATGGTCATTTGCATACCATATCTTTCTCGGTCAAACCCTTCCTTTCTCTAATTTCATAAACCTAAACTTTGCAACATGAAATTGCAATAAATATAATATGTGGGTGATAGACGTTGGAGGGTGAAATATATTGGGGTTGGAAAACTCTTCTATTAAACACTAAAATAGAATTACAATAGGAGGAGCAACTCTCACACTCAACTATTAAAAAAAATCTCACTCTAAGTGTTATACTGTCTATTTCTCTGTGTTTGACATGCTTCACAAATGCAGATGAAGCCTCTATTTATACCCATGACAACCACCATTTGTGCAACATTCATTAATTGTGTTCATTATAGGGTAGGAAGAAAAACGTGTCATTGTAGGTTTCATTTTGTCAACAAAGATGGCTATTGTAGCTTTGGAGGCTTTGGAGGCTGGAACACAACAAATCTCCCCCTTTAGTCTCCGTCTAACAATTTGTTGGGTTATGAGCAAAACATCAATCATATGGTGCACATGCAAAACCTAAAGATTTGGATCTAGGTTTTTCTAATTGTACATGCAATAATCATCCAAAGCTTACAAACCCTAGATCTAACATATCAAAATTGAAATCAACATAAATAAACTAGTAAGAATGTTACCTTTGATTATAGCTTGATGATCTTGAGCTTATGAGAACGTAGAACCTCAAATGTGATGCCTCTAATGGATCACAAACACCAAAGCAATTGGAGAATCTTAGAGAGAGAGGGGAGAGGTAATTTCCGGCTCTTAAATCCTTCTAGGGTTGTGGTAGCCGTAAAAGTGAAGCCAATGGGTCCTTTATATAGGTGAGCTGCTAAGGTTTCAGTCAAAACCCTAATTAGCCTGATCAGGCCTTAAGCAGTCCACATGATCCTTCCAGAAGGCCTCCTATTGACGATTGCTATGTAGGCTTCCCCATAGAATTCGTCCATCCCTTATTTAGGGTTCCTCGGACCATATTGCAACTATCACATAATTATAATATCATTCCCCTTAATTTAATTAATCTCTTTTGACCATAAAATTATTTCTAAATTAAAAACTGACCAATATTAATTATGTAACATCCTAATTTTTCAGACCAAAAATTTCATTTTTGATATAACGTTTTATAAAACATTTATAAGAAAACATCATCGAGTCTTATCATTTCAAAAACCACAATCACATGTCTCAAACCATATCATAAAAACAGTAATAATGTTAGAGTACTATCCTAAGAATATCATAATGCGTAAATCTTGTGTGTATGACGCGCTGCTATCGTACCAGCTCCTTCCTATTAGATGAAGAGGTACCTGAAAACAAAAATGAAAACTATAAGCACGAAGCTTAGTGTGTTCCCCTATCATACCACATACCATAAACATATAATGCCTATCCCTCGGTATCTTTCAACCGGTATCTGACATGCATAACTGGAAGCTGGGCTTCGCTTCGGTATCTTTCAACCGGTAATCGAGAGCTGATGTAATGTATACGTCCAGTTATTGTGTTTAAAATGAATAAAATTATATGTTTTTTAGTGTTGATTTCTAACAATATAGTTTTTACGAGATTTTAAGTAAAACTACGTTTAGAAACATTCGGAAAGTATTGGAAGTCTTATGAGATTCCAATCATAAGTCAATTATTGAAATCAACAAAAAAATAAATGTAGCACCTGGTTCCTGGTATGTATTTTAATTTAAGTATTTTTGCATTTTTAGTTGGGACTCGGCGAGTTGTAGGGCCGACTCGCCGAGTAGAGACGAGATATTGAGCACGTTTAAGTTAGCAACCCGGCGAGTCCATATCCTGGACTCGGCGAGTCCGCTGGAAGAAACCCTAGATCCACGGGTTTTACACCCTATTTAAACCATGTTATGAGCCCCAAACTCCCCTCCTTCACCCTGATAGCATCATTTAGCAAACCCTAACCATTCCTTGAGCATTTTGAGCATTTCTTGTGTGAATCTTGAAGTTTTGAAGAGAAGAAGGAAGCTAGATCCGAGGGAGTAGAAGGAGATCCAAGATCTTGCACCCACTATAGAGTTTATTGAGGTAATAATATGATTCCTTATGTTTCTATGATTGATTCTCCATTATAAGCACATTTAGGCCATTTTATCCATTTCTTATCTTGTTTATAGTAGAGAGATCACATTGGGTTGATTATCCTTCGGATCTAGCCATGTTTCACTCCCAAAAACGTAGATCTAACACCTTTATGGAGCCATTTTGCATGAAAGCCCTAGATCTACTCTTTTAAGTGTCTTTTGAGCCTTTAAATCCCTTTTCGTGCATATGTACACGTAAAGTTGGAAACATTACGTGGTAAACAAGCCTTAAGAACCCAGATCTATAAATTGTATGCAGTAGTTTTGATTAGAATCAATTATATAGAAGTTGCATGCAACCGACTCGGCGAGTCGTTCTTTAGACTCGGCGAGTCGGGTCGCGAGTCCTAGAGTTTTCCCCCTTCTATGTATTATGCCGAGTGGAACCAGTGAGTTTTAGGTGGACTCAGTGATTCGGATATCAGACTCATTCATGGAGGGACTCGGCGAGTCAATGCCCTAACTCGGCGAGTCCAAGGCAATTTTCATATCTCAAGAACAGACTCGCCGAGTTGTTCGTACACTAAATTTATTTATAATAAAATAATAATTTTTATACGTTTAAGTAATATTTATTTCTTATAATTTAGGTTCTCGTGGGGGAGTTATCTATGGAGTAAAACATACCCTAAATTGTCGGGTATGTTTAAGAAATTTGAGGATTATATGTCCAACCATCCAACAAAAGCGATTGTGTACACACTATCGGGTTTTGTTATTCCGTTGAAGGTATATTTAACTAATTAAAAAAATATATTTAATAATTTATCGGTTTTTATTTTATTTTTAAAATTTTAGTTATTGCTAACTCTTATAAATTAACGTGTATTTATTACAAGATATGGATATGGGAGATGTTTCCAACAATCCGGGGAAATGGTGTGATACGACGAAATTATTTATATATGCGTATATTGCGATGATTTCATATTAGGAGGTTAACTTCCGCAAAAGTCTGTGATCTTTTCAATGTTGATCAGGACGAGGCGCATCAACCAAAAAGAAAGATGATTGCCTCAGATACCGAGGCCTCTACTCCACATTATCTGTCATATATTTATAGTCTGAATTGTGAATCGTCTGAAGTCCCTTATTCTGTACGCTACAACTTTAGAAATGATGTAAGTAACTTTGTAAAAGCATAATTTAGTATAATAAGAATTTTCAAGTGTTATTAATATATGAAAAAATTTATGTAGGGGGCATCTTCGTCAAAAACAAGCTGTGGAAACAGCCAATCTTTCAAGTCTACCGAGCGAACTCATACGGTGGAAATTACCAAAAAGACCGCGCGAGAAATAATGGCAAGACTTGAATCTTTGGAGGAAGAAATTCAAGGAATGAAAAATAAAAGGTGGTACTCGAGACGGTATCTTTAAGGACGCTTTTGAGGTATTATTTCTCGCGCGGTCTTTTTGCATCTTTATTGCATCCCCCTAACAGATTCTCAGATGTCAGAAGTTTACGTGTTAAAAAAATATATCATGGAAATAGAGGATTATATAATAAAAAGTACATATTTGTCAACACCGAGAAACCAAGTTTCATAGTGATGTTTTTCTGGTTTCCATTTACGGATTATCCGTACTTGTATCGGATCTTCGACACACGCATACTTCAGTTTTGAAATGAATGTCATGCTTTGATGGCTGTGTCAAAAAAAAAAAACAATCAGTGGTTACATAGAATAATATATGAATTTGAATTTATAGTAAGAAGAGTAGTTTTGTATGAAAATATCAAATGAAAGAAGAAGCATAGATAAGAACAAAGTTGTTAGCACAAACAGATAGAAACCCTTTTTATATCAACTTTGGATAATAAATCCTTATACACAACATTTTTCGTTACATTATATGGGGTGGCTTCATTATTGTTTATTACAACTTTGATTGAGTTAGGGGATGTAGCCCTAGATAAGGCAACATAAAGCTGACCATGAGCAAAAACTGGTTGGGAAAGGTAGAATCCTATTTTCTGTAGTGATTGTCCCTAGCTTTTGTTTATTGTCATTGCATAACAGGCTTTTAATGGGAACTATTTTCAGGAGAAGGAAATTGTAGATTTGGTGGGTTATGGATGAACTTAATTCGAGGTATGTACACCCATTTGCCAGCACATGTTCCAGTGATTATGGTTCCAGTGATTATGATTGGAGCTTCATCCGAGACAATGATGGAGGTTTGCCTCAGTAGTTGTCCGAGGCAGGTTCTTTTTTTGATATCACATGCTGTTTTTTCTGATAAGTCAATTGGTATTCTGAATCTTGAGTGTGTCGTTCTTCCTGAGGGAAGAAGAATGATGCTATCCCGGAAGTAGCTACTGCAAGAACAAATTTTCCAATGGATCTAAAGTATGCGATTATAAATGTCCAGAGGAACGTCTTTCCAGTGTCGCCATGTCCATACACGAAAAGAAGATGTTGTTTGTTTCTTTCAGATGTGATAACAGCCTGGTAGATTGCTGACTGTTCAACATTTAGTTGTGGTAACATCTGCAGGTGTTGTATTTTTAGTGATTCTCTATCGTATGTGGTTTATTCTATGAGGAGACGGTTGTGCAGTGTATCTACCATGGAAGTTGATGGCATCTGTAGGTTGAAATCAACTAAAGATTTGGATGGTGTGGAGGATTAAAGTGTGTTTTCCAAATCTAAAAGCAGCTGTTGTTGGATGATGTTGTCGTCTGTGCTGAAGTGTTTCTCTGGAAAATCAAATTGCATCTTATGAATATAGTCGTCACTCATCTTTTGTGATGCAAGCTGCCATAACAGATGTGGATCAGTAACCTCACAAAACAGCAATAAATGACAAAAAAGGGAACGCAGCTGAGAAGATGTTGCCCATGCAGATGCTTCTATAAAAGAAGTCATCCATTCAACATCGTTGCCTACTAAGCCCAAAGCATTACATGCACTCCGAAAGTTTGGATGTAGTTGACTAGATATTGTACGGACATCTTCATAACAGGTGCAACCTTTTTGATGGCACAATAACATCCGCAGAAAGAATAATTCTCCGGAAGATGGATGTACAAATAGAAGCCTTCCAACAGCCTTAGAAGACTCATATGCCCTAGGTGACCATTCTTTTGAGTCACTGTCCCACTTGTATTTACTTGGGTATTCTATATAAGTAAGTGTACGACCTTGAGTCACTGTCCCACTTGTATTTACTCGTGCTTCCTTTAAAGATGACATGCTGCATATATGGAAGATGCACAGGAAGTCTATGTACTGATGGGTGACGGAGATGGATTTTGAAATTGAGAATCCGCCATGCTGCTTCGTGGGGACAGATGTAACGGTCATCCAGAAAGTTTTGAACCTTGTTGATTGGCTGTGTTGGGATGTTTGGAGATGTGTTATCATTAGATTCGGTTCTTTGGATGTGAAATCTAACTCTTTCAACACCTTTTGATATGTACTTGAAAAGGTACTTGATCAGCACATTCCAACCGCAATATTTAACATTTATGTGGGTTTGAAATCTACAACACAACCTTTTGTTGTAGGGAACGACATATCCGTTGTCGACTACAATACTGTTTGGCATAGTGTGACATGCATGTGGATTCCTTCTATAGTGTGCATATCCTTGTTTGTCGAATACTGTCAAATCTTGGAATGGTTTTGGGAATTTTTTGCTACATTTTTCTTGTTTCATACATGGAGCATTTTTGTTTAATAAACCACAGGGCCCATGCAACATAGAAGTTGTGACAATCTCGTACAGTAGCGGTTATGATATTAGATCAGGTAGATCCGCACTTATGTATTTGTCGACATCAGATGGTTGTTTGATTTTTTCGGAAGGTGCGATCCATAACAATGTGTGGCAGTGTGGGAGACCCCTTTTTTGGAATTCTATTGTGTAGAGGTCCGTAATTGTATGTGAAAGCAGTTAGAGGAGGGGTTAATGAAGTCAAATTATGATAAAACTATCAAGACAGAAATAAATAAATGCAAGCATATGAAGTAGAAAGTTGTTTACATACATGCTTCAATAGAGCCGAAGGTTTTATCATCTTTAATAAACTTGATGAATGCACCCACCTTGATCTGGAAAACTCTGACGATTATGTCAGCTCTGCTATGCACATCATGTTGATGATGCGAACCCATATAGCGGTTGATTTCTGGCCACTTTACATTACATGTAAATGTAACAAAAAACTGTGGATTGCCATAGACTTTACATATGGCAATGGCGTCCTGGTAGTGTGTGTACATATAACGGGGACCGCCTATAAAGGATGTAGGCAGGTATATTCGTTTACATACAGTATGACTGTCTCTATCGCCTTTCTGAAAGCGCGTCATATAGACCACTGATGTAGTTTGTATGGAGCTCTTCCTGATGATGCAGTATGTAATCAAGGCGTCCCTCTTCAATGCAAGTGTAAGAGTCAACTAAATATTGTTGGAAAAGACGACCAGAATCTAGAATGTGAGAATGAATATGATGGCGTGCGTGAATCTGGTAGGTGTAATACATATTAACCGTAAGATTTTTCGGAGAAGAACCTGTTGTGTTTCGAAGTTTCAGCCGGGGGGACCAACCTTCTTCTCCATAAGGAAAAAGAATGGGGTACTGTAGATGCATATAATTGGGATGGAGTTTGCTAACACGGTGCGGACGGCCAGATTTGGATTGTAGAATAATGACATATGTTGCACCAGCATTCTGATCTACGATGATTATACCACCAAGAGTACCGAGAGCTGGGGGAACGTAACAACGATCAGGAACACTGTTATACAGACGAACCAAGTATGTATCCAAGCCCATATCCTCTGCGATTTTTTTTGTTGTTTTAAATGTCCAAACATATTCATTATGGACTGTGAGACATTGTATAAGCAGTTGTTTAATGGAAGGGTCAAGGGTTTTCTTCTCAGGGGTAGTGAATGCATTTATTTTGTTATGGATTTCATTTTCGGTATCATGTATGTAAAGTTGTAGGAATCTTGGTGCATCATCGTTATCTGGGTAAATAGACCCAATTGTATGGAAAATATGACCTGATAATTTGAAAACATAAGGACCGCGACCTTTATTAACCTCCTTATCTACGGTTGCTCCGAAGGAGGTCAATGAAAACATACTATTATATGCCCTAATGTCAGCCATGAAGGAAACATTTGTATACAGAGCACGAATTTCAGGCGGTGGAATGAGAACATAAGGCAGAACAACACTACTGGACATACAACATCGGGTATATTGGGGATGAGCAACTGTCGACTGAGCAAGATTTCTTTCAGCAAACCAAAAAAGCGCTCCACAGAAATCGCAAATGTAGATACAATCTCCACAATCATAGAACGCAGTCATAGGTGAGACGGTAATAAGGCAGAGACGGCGGGAAGAATATCTGAACCCGTCAAGCGAGGTAGACGAAGAAGATGGAATGGAAGCATGTTTACGTTTAGGCATAGGGAAAACGAAAAACGGAAGTACAGGAGGGCAAACACAGACAATATAATAATATAACAAAAATTAAAAGCAATAAAGCAAAGAAAATAAAAGGGGGTGAGACCTGGAGAAGAAGAAAGCGGAGCCGGCGAAGACGATCGGTGACCAACAACAGGAATGGAAAACTAAAAAAAGAACACGTAAAAGCGCATAAACGGTGGACCAATAAGGTGGAGACAAATGAGGAGGAGAAGAGGGAAAGCAATCCACAAAGAAACAGCTGGGAAAATAAAATGGGTGCGGACAAGAATACCCCTGCATTCTACAAACGGTTGCTGTAAAATAAGGAAAAGGAAAGCGATGAGGGGAATTCGTCCAATGAAGAGTAAGCAAAGAAAATTTGGTCCAATTAAGAGTAAATACTGTTAAATTGGGAACATTATTTTTATATAATTATATAATAGTATGTTGAAAAGAGTAGTCAACTCTCACGAAACAGTAGTCAACTCTGAAGAAAAAGTAATCAAATTTAACAAAACAGTAGTCAAATAAAAAAAAATAGTCAAATTAACAACAAAGTAGTCAAGTTTACCGAAAAAATAATCAAATTCAAACCAAATAATTGTTAAAATTTAAACAAAATAGTTGTTAAAGTTATTATATAGACACTCTTTTTTATTCTATGTATTTAAATAAAATAAAATAAATTAAATTAAATTAAAAAAAATACCAAAACGTAGTTTTTTGAAATAATAGTAGATAAAACCCCCAAAATAATAGATAAAAAACAATATTTTTTGGACAAAACAATAGATAAACCCCCTAAAATAGTAGATAAAAAAAACTCGTAGATTTTTTCTCCAAAATCGTAGCCTACGGTTTGGGAAACAGTACTTATTAGAGAGAAAACCGTAAGTTATATATTACCTACGGTTTTGTATGTGAAAAATGATTTTTTTTTTTTTTTATAGAAAACACGAAATAATAGACGAAATGGTGAAACAGTAGGCGAATCTCGAAACCTACGGTTTCATGGGCTATTTTTGGCTATCTATTAATTTTTGGCTAAAAATTATTAATCACCCATTTAATTTGGCTAGATTAGTAATTAGCCCTTAAATTAAAAAAACATAAAACAAAAATATAGAATCTACCCCCTATTTTTGTTAATGTAGCCTGCGTTTTGGTAATTTTGTGATCAGCGTAGATTCGAATTAATTAGACGGCCGGATGATTGTACACCAAGTTCCTTCACACGGTTCACGACCATCCAAGAAATTCCCCATTCGACGTTTGATTTCTGAGTAAGTTGGTTCATCTTTCTTAAAGCTTCCTTTACTTTACTCATATTCACACCCTCCCTAGTCGCCACTCATCAATCTTCCTTGCTAAATTTCTGCGAGTGAGCGACACAGGGTATCATAGTGATCAGTGATGTGGGTAGAGATCATATTTGGTCTGGTGATCTATCGCTTGGTACGCCGTTTCTTCTCCGATGAGGAAGAGCACATTGATTTTGGTTCCAGCGGTTCCAATGCACTCTTCGCCGTCGCCGATAGGTATCATCTATAATCACTATCATCCACCCTTTTCCCCCATCGCTTACCTTTCAATTTCATTATCTTATAAGATAAGAGCGTGGATACCAAAATCACGAAAAGTACCCACGCTTTACCTAATTCAACTATATGACTATACCTAACAATTTCAGCTCCATTATTTCCCATATGTATTGAATTCATATTACTAAATATTTGTATTTTGAAAGGAAAATTATTGAAACTATTAATTAAGAGACAATTGTCGACGTAAAAGATCGGCAAGTTCTAATATGGATTTTACTTATGTATACAAACTGCACTTTGCAGGCTTCAAGCTCTGTATGGTGGCAAAGCTTATGTCGGGCTTCGTATTCCAGACCCTGATACTGCTTCTCGACAGAATATTGATTTGGTCCTCGTCACCAAAGGGTAACTTTCATCTCTCCTCTCTGCTCATGTATTGCAGTTATTTGCTCCCTAAGAGAATGTTAGATGTAAATATGATCTTATTTCAGGGAAGCGGTGGTTGTTTCTGTGATAAATGCATCTGGAATTGTATCTGTTGATGGGGATGGAACTTGGGTTTGCACCGGTGGTTCCAAGCACAAAACAGAGCGCCTTCCGGATCCGGTAATTTTTTTTCTTCTATTTGGTTGTTTTTAAGCTGTTGCATCAACTGATGATGATGTCAATCCAAGTTTATGGTTGCAGTTTACTCTACACACTAATTTAGTGTTGAATTGAGTCGATAATATATGTAATTTTTCTTAATGTTATCAATGCCTCTATTATTTGAAGTATTTCTTAATGTTTCTAAAATGAATTGACCTTTTTAAGAAGCTCATTTCTTACTTCAGCATTTTTTTGATTTTTAATAGATTGTGGAGGCCAAAAGACAAGTTGCAGTTCTTGAGTCTTATCTTGAACAAAGGGGAATCACTCTCCCAGATGGATATTTGTCATTCAAGATTGTGTGCCCTAACCCAGACTTTCGGTAAAAACTAAAACATTTTGTTCTTCTAACTTCAATTTCCTTTTATAATTGTAAATGTTGCTTTTTACCTTGACATATTTTATATTAAAATAACTTATGTTCAACAATTATTTCTCCTTCCAGCACCATTCATTTAGATTACTTTCCACCTGAAGTTGTGACACATGAACAATGGTCAGAATTAAAACCAGAAAAAAAGAGTATATCTGGCTGGATTAAGGGTGCTTTACCTTTACGTAGTGATAAAAAAGAAATGCAGGAATCTTTTCAACAGAATCTTGGTTTTATTATCAGCACTGCTCCAATGTGGGATAGGTATATTATATTCAAATGATTCCAAGATCTTTTAATCTTTGTAGTTAGTTGTTTATATTTTAAGTATTTATTTCGTTTTTCGTGCAGGTTGGAGCTAAAAAACAACAAGCATTTGTTAGGAGAATTTATGGAATTCAAAGGGAAGCAAGATGATATTGTGCTGTTGAGAAATATAAAGAGATCAAAAGTTAGCAAAATGATCATCCAGAAAACAAGCATGTTTGGTTTAGGTACTTACCTGTTTCTTTCTCTATTTTAAATATCAATGTACTTTCATTGATTTTTTTTTTTTTTAAATTTATTATTATAACACTGTCATCTACCATTTTTCAAAGTATAATGGTGTAACAAAATGCAGCTCATTCAAAGCTTCAAGTTCTATATGCACCACGGGATTACAGGAGTGAAGGGAATTCAAGTTTAGAGCTGAATGAGGTAACAGTGAGATCAAGTACAGAGGTTTTGTTTCAGCAACAAGACAATGCTAAACTTCAAAAAATCAAACTATCCTCCATCATGTCCATGTCTCTAAGCCCTTAAACAACTTTTCTGTTGTGGTTAATGTTGATTTTAACCTTGCTTTGTTTACTTTGAAACTATGAGTGTAAGATGCTGTTGCTTGGAGTTGTAGGGGTTTATATGTAAATTACTCTTTGTTTTTGGACCATGGAATATGAATATCTTTTATTGCATTTGGCGTAACAATCTAATTTTTTCATGATTAACAACTATGAAACTTGATTGTGAACATATCTATTACCAACAAAACACCAATTGTCACATATTGACAACTAATAACTAAACTAAATGATTATATAAAAGCTGCTAGCTTACAATAGATGTTATTTTGGCCAAATCCACTTTATGATATTTCACTATATTCCATTTAAAAATTAATAACCTGTTATGTTTAAACATAAAGTACGAGAAAAATCATCAAGAAATTGTTCCATCTATCGACGCCTAATTCTTGGTCATGTGGAATATACATCACATACAAACATGTTAGCTTATGTTAAGTGAGTTCATAGATGTATAAAGTTTAAGCAACATTAAAATGCACATGCATGTATGAAATTCGCCCCATTTATAAGGTAATGGTGGATAGTGACATGAGGTATATGCCAAAATTCTTTTCCAAGGTTGTACATGGTACTTGGAATATGGGAACAGAAGCAATTGTGCGCATTAATTAGATGACCCCTAAAGAATTTGGTCCAATAACATTTCATCTTTTTTTTTATATAAATTTATAAAACAAATGTTTTTTACACAAAATAGGCAATATTATGTCATTTTACAACCAAATAATATGATATTCTACCATTAATATGAAGGGAAAATGTCACTGTAGCTCCACTAACTTACAGGTTTTGGTTTAAAAGGTCTCTTATTTTATTTTTTTGGCTTTAAAAGGGCATAAACTAACATTTAACCGGCTAATTTGGAATTTTGACCCAATTCAACCGGTTTGCTTGCCATGTCATCATCCAAGTAAGCTACTGAGTCAACTCAGACGAGTCGGTTTACACGTCATCGACTCACCACCGAGTTCACTTACTTGGGCACTAAGGGTTAGGTGGTCCCGTACTATATAAATGGATGGTCTCTTGGATAAAACCCTAAGACTTTGTTACCACTTCCGGCCAAACACAACCCGACAAACGAAAATAGAATACTCGTATTCCCTTTCACTGTCTTCCATGGAGCCTACCCCACCACCATATTCAGATACTATAAACTCCAACAACTTGATTAGCTCAAGAGACGGGCTATACTTGAACGATTTGCACACAATTTTCTGCGACTGTGGTGATAAAATAGCCGAGCAAAAAGGTGAGGTGGAGCGCATGAAGGAGGAGATGGGTCGCGATTACCTTCATTCCAGGGTTGATGTCCTGAACATGCAGCAAAGGTTCGAGAAGGTTGAGAAGCAGATAAAAGTTATTGCGTTGTTGGTTGTGGGTCTTGTCGTGGTGATGCTCCTGCTAATGATTTCCATCATTCACTTGATAGTCAGCAAGTGATTCTCAAGGAGGTGAATAGTAGTGGTATGATAATCTAGTGTTCGTCGTAATCGTCTATTATGTTTAAGGTTTTTATTGTAATATATGTTATTAGGATTGTGTGTGTTCGTTTGTGTTTGTGGTAATCGTGTATGATGTTTGTGGTAATCTAGTGGTGGTTGTTTACGGATGTTTTTTGAAGTCATGGGAACATGTAACAAGCATTTTGATATTATCTTGATGAAATGTAAAGACCTTGAATGCGTTTTGATTTGTTGAGATCAATGTTCTTGATTAAGACTAACGATTTGGACACTTGGTTGGCTTAATTAATGAAATTTAATTGTTGTTGGTACACCAACTGTGACAGATGTTAATGAAGTCAAACATTGGGGTAATTTCGTCAAGGGGTAGTTTCGAAATTTACAATTTTTAAGAACTTACTTCCTTACTCAACTGGGGTATTTTCGTCATTCGCTCTTTATAAGTACTTTACCTCCTTTACTCGGCAGTACATCCCATTTCTTTGTACATGTTCTTGTTTGCATTTTGAAGTATCTCGGAAATAACGAAGCAAAAATGGTGAAAATGCTCATGTCGATGTTTGGCCATAATCAGAATGTCTTCCACTCCATCAAACCCTGGAAGACCATTCTATGCTTTCCCCACTAAGGTTTGTTTAACTTTCTTTATCGGGTCAATGTAGCTCTAATTTATTTGTTTTTATCTTTGCATTCTAAACTTCTAACTTTTAAATTGATTTTGTTAGGGACCTCGTAATGGTTTTATTTGTTGGGTAGAAGAAGCAGACACTAAGAATATGAGTGTTGAAGCAGTTATGATTGCAGGATTGGCTAGGTCAAAAAAGAAGCTTGAATCAAATATTTGGAAACTGAAGATGTCTTTAGTTCTAAGTTGGATTATTTTCTTTAGCATAACTGTGTACAAGTTGTAATTCGTATGTAGTAGTTTTTTTATGTCCTTGTCAGGGAAATTGTTATGGTTATTTACATTATCCTTGTAATGACTTTCAATCACTAATGTCAATAATAGACACCAATGCCATGTTCACCTAAAGTAAATGGGACAATATATCCAGCACTAATGTAAATAATGGATCCCAATACCATGCACGCCCATAAACACAACACACCATCATAAAGACATTGAAACCTTTTGCATACATAACACCACATTGAGTTCATAACATAGTAATAATATTAGATTCAAATTAAACAAAAATAGTACATAACATAAAATCAAAACACTTAATCCAACATTGTTTAGCATAACCAAAGTGACTACATAACACCACAGTGAGTACATAACATAAAATTCAAACACTTAATCCAACATTGTTTAGCATAACCAAAGTGAGTACAAAACATCAAATTAAAACACTTAGCCCGAAATCAGTTTTCATAAACACATTGACTACATAACGATATTGACCACGCTTAACCTATTCAAGTTCCATTAGCTTGTCAATAGTGTGGCCTTCCCCATTTTTATCCTCAACCCGTGTACCAAGTTTTTTCTTCAAAATTCTTTCCGACTTCCTTCTTGTCTTGACAATTAACTTTTTACCCCTCTCTCCTATATCATCTTTACCATCCTTTGTCTTCCTACCATTGCTTTTCCCCCTAACATTACCATTACTGCCCTTTTTACCCCTCCCCCCTTTATCATCTATAACATCATTTGCCTTCTTACCACTACTTCCTTCCCCAACTTTTCCATTACTGCCCTTATTACCCTTCCCCCCTTTATCATCTATAACATCATTTGCCTTCTTACCACTACTTCCTTCCCCAACTTTTCCATTAATGCCCTTATTACCCCTCCCTTCTTCCTCATCTGTCATACCTTTTGCCTTCTTAGCACTTCTTCCCTCCCCATCAATAACATATGATCTCTTCCTTTTCATTACCTTTAGTTTTGTTGGCTTTTCATATTTAGAACATGTAACCTTGTTATGTCCTGCTTGTTTGCATACACTACACATAATATTTTTCCCAACCTTTAACACAGTATGTCTAGCACCCCTTTCACTTTAATCCTTTCTTCTATTAACTTTAGGTCTACCTGACATTTTTCTTTTCAATGGTGGAAAAAGTGGAATGAATTTAGTAGGTGGCCACATGTTGCTACCATTGATCCCACGCATAGGATACTTGTAGGTGTTCTTATAAATTGGTCCTTAGTACATTGGATCCACATAATTACCAACATCAATGTTAAGGTATGAGATTGTTGCAACTGAATGCACACATCCATACCCATTTAGTTGCCACACTCTACATGAACAAGTCTTCTTATCTACACCACAACATAAGACTACCAAATTCCTTGTTTCAAACCGGTTTAAACTAGTAGGTAAAACCTGCCAATACATGATGCAATGGTATAAAAGTTAGGGTGTATAGTGGAAAAACTAAATAAAGTATTAATAGAAAAGAAAAAACCTTTGAGCTCTTTTCAACTGATTCAATAGGATTGTAATGGTTGGGCATGGTTTATAATCAGGGCATGAACAACCTTTGATGATGATATTGAATTGCCTATCCATAACATACAACCTAATTTCTTTTAACATTGTGATTATTGGTTTTTTCCTTGCATCTCTAATAACATTGTTGAAGCTTTCAGATAATCCATTTTCAACTGCATCACACATTCTCCCCTCTCTAAAGAAAGCTCTACACCATGATTTTGGGTTCTTTTCCATAAGGTAGTCAAATGTTGCAGGATTTAGTACTTGTATTTCCTTCATTGTTGCATTGAATAAAGGTTCGGTTGGTGCTTTGCAAGCTTTCCAAAACATCCTCTCATAATGCGTACCACTTAACCTTTTCCTAAAGTTGGCAACAATATGCCTTGCACACTGTCTATGTTCAGCATTAGGCATTACTTCCTTCACAGCCTCCAATAGCCCTTGTACAATTTAAATTCATATGTTAAGAAAAATGGAAATTTATTAACAAGAAATATGAAGTATAATAAGTGATTTACCTTATGTTGATTTGACATCACGGTGATACCACTACCATCATCAACTTCTAGATCATCTTGAAGATTCTCCAAAAACCATTTCCAGTTTTCTTTATTTTCCACACACACAACTGCCCATGCTATTGGGAAAATATGATTGTTAGCATCTCTTCCTACGACACATATCAATTCTCCACTACATAATCCCTTTAAGAAACAACCATCCATGTTTATTACTCTTCTACAACTTCCTTTCCAACCTTGTTTCAGCCCCTCAAAGCATATGTAAAACTTACTAAAATATATCTTCCCATTAGGCATACTGTTGACATCCAATTTGACAGGTGATCCTGGATTGAATCTTCTTATCTCTTCACCGTATGACCAAAGCTTGGCATAATGCTCAACTAGTGTACCTTCAATAAGTTCAATTGCATATTTCTTTGCTCTTCTACACTGTCCCATACTCACATTAATTCAAAATTTTTGTTTTACTTATTCCTTTAGTAGCCTAACACTCATTTTTTGTTTTTGTAAAAATTTGGATGTGAAATGGCTACCAATCCATGCATAGATTACAACTGACCCCATTTTAAAATTTCTAGCACAATTATGGTTATCTATAAGAGACCTAATCTGAAAAGATTTTTCCTCACTCATCCATGAAGCCCACAATCTAAACTTGCATTGCCCTGAACAACATTTAGCTCAAAGTCTCCTACTATCATTTTTTGTAGCACAATTGATATCCTTTAGCAACATCATAATTACACAACATATGGTTTAATTGTTTAGGATTTTCAAATCTCATTCCTAACACAGGTTTTTGTTTTTTCCAATGAACATTTTCATTAAAAGTTGTTACCTCCTCATGAATTGGGTCGTGTTCATCCATCTAATCAAATGGATCTTCATGAGATGGATCCTCTTGAGGTGGAGTGTCTGGAGTTGGCTGCTCCTTGGGGCAGAGGTTGTTCAAAAATACATCATTCAAGGTCTTGTTCATGGGGATGCAATCTCCATCTTCAATGTTATTGTCCAAATCACCTTGCACTTGTACTTCATCTAGGTCAATGCCTCTTTCTGTCTCAACATGCAACTCTTCTACTACTTCACCTACACCAGAAAACTTGTCATCGGGGGTGCATACTTCAACCATCTCATCAACAATCCATTGATGAACATGAACACCAACATGATCCATGTACACAGAAATTACACAACCAGAATCATACCCTACTTCGATAAACTCCTGGTAGTCTTTCTCAGTTGCTATTATCCTTAGTCCTTCAGGGAACTCAATATCGGTCATGCAAAAGTACACATCAAAACATGTCTCATTTGCGAATATTTGAATGAACACTAGAAATTCGTTTTTGTCAATTCCAGCAAAATCCACATCCTCAAACCTTTACTCCACTACATCTGAGTAACTGATCACTGGATACCTCGTAAACAAACCAGCAAAATGAAGATCTATCTTCATGTAGACGGCCATAGAAAAAATCCAGGTTTGATTTTCGGATGAAAAATAGAAGAAAAATGAGATATTGGTAGATGAAACCGATTAAAGACGAACATTACTTGGAAATGAAGGGTTGGTGTCATTTATCGATACACTAACACATGGCATATGATTTAGTTTAATGACCTGACTTTCTTTTAATGACATGTCCAAGAAATAATGCTGATTGGGATTGGGGTCACCGGGTGACCCCTTCACTTTATAAAAAATGACCTAATTAGCCGGTTAAATGTTAGTTTATGCCATTCTAAAGTCAAAAAATAAAATAAGGGATCTTTTAAACCAAAACTTGTAAGTTAGTGGGGCTACAATGACATTTTCCCTTAATATGAAAGCGGTTGAATAATGATCATATTACTCGAGTAAATTACATATTGATAAAAACTAAATGATTGTTTGATATGTTTTTTTACCGTGTCTCATAAGAGGATAGACCTGACCCGATCAAATATAGAATGTTTGATATCATATTTAAAAGTCTCTAATTTGGTCATGTGACCTTTTACTCCAACCCGTGTCTAACTCGATCAGATCTCCCTAAATGAGCAACTATAAAAAAATAAATCTTTAGATAATATTAAATTTATTTAGAAAAACATGAATATTTTAACTAATGAAAAACATTATTATTATTGAATAAAAATATATTTAACAAGTGACACCTAATTGTATATTTTATCTGAAATAAACTTTATTATATAAATTAACAAAATAAAAAACTATTGCATAAATATAAGAGCATTGAGTGTGGACAACTAGTCATAACATCATTTTGAAGCCACCTCACATGCCACATCACCAATGATGTTATAACACAAGTGTGAAAATGATCACCATGTTATAACACAAACTTTTTTCCACTTTATAATTTCTTATTTATTATTTTTTTTTTGATTTTTTTAATTTAAACAAATATATTTTAAATATAACATAATAAATAAAACATAATAACATAGAATAAAAATAATTTTTAAAAATTAAAAATAACATAGAAATTAAATTACACATAACATCCAAATTCATACAACGCTATTTGTTATCGTTGTCATTACCATAGAAGATATAATCCGCAAAGTCCTCTCGAAGTTGTCTGTGTTTATTTGCATCATGAATCTCAACGACTTGATGTAAATACTTTGTTGTTCCTGTTTGAAATTGAACGTGTATGGGTTTCGTTAGGATATAGTGTGAAATATGTCATTCTTTATCGTCTACTACCATGTTAAGCGTTATGATACATTAGGGATGAGCGTGGGACGGAACCGGTACCAACCCGTACCGTTCCCGAATTCTCGAAAAATGAATTTTATCGAAAGTCAATCCCGAGTACCGAACCGAATTACCATAATCAGTATTGATTTTCGTTACTAGTACTGGTGTCGGTGGTACCGAATCCCAAATTTCATGTACTTGGAGTACCGAGTACCGTCCCATTATTTCAAATTCGGTACGATTCGGTACCGGTTCCGGTACGAGATCGGGATTTGGAACAAACTGCTCATCCCTATGATACATGCTGTGACATCCCCAAAATCTCGGCCAGAAAAGACCGATTTTCATTTATGCTTTTAAAATAATTTCAGAGTAAATCCATTTGGTTTGAAAGAATTGCGAAATTTGTTCCCAAAAACAAAACATGATAAAACAATGTTTACCAAAGCATTTCATAAAAGAAATGTATTTTTCATTATATAATCAAAACTCGGGGTGTCATGTTCCGATATAGACCAATAAGCATACACGATAACATTACAAGTCATTCAACAAATATATACATATACAGACTTGTAAACAAAACAACTTGATGGTTCATCCATCTTACGCCCTTGCGCCACTTCCTGTAATACAAATAAAACTGAGTGGGTCAGGCTTGGGAGCCTGGTGAGCATATAGGGTTTTCAACCCACAATAAATAATTAAATTAATTATTATCAACCAACAATAACCCAGTTACCCATTCCCGTTATTCTCACTTTATGTCCCTAAAATAACTAACACAAGGGACCTAATCTAAGAATATTTTCATCGGGGTGACAACACATGCTGCGGAGGTTCCTCAGCAATATAAGTCAAATAAGGCAACCACGAGGGGGATGAAATACAGCGAATGAACACCCAAGTTCATTAACACCTACAGGTTATGAGCCTGCTAGCGTTCCACTGGACTGTCTAGAAAAGTCCGTGGTCGTCATCTAAATTCCGCTAGATTACTGGATCAAAACAACAACGAGGCCTCTCATCTGTTTATTACACACCAACTATCTACCCATGTTCTACCCAACATATTAGTAGATAAAAACATACATTTTTATACATATTTTCCAAAACCTGTATAGCATGCTTGATCAATACATTTTCCATATAACAAATGAGGCACACACACATAACACATATTTCATATACAAATAATCAGATCTGTAAGATAGAAGAAAGTGAATATACATTCACACACATAACAACAAAATATACACATAACACGTATCTCGTATAAAATACTCCATAATTATACATTAGGAGAAAGTAACAACGCACTCACACATATAAACAACAATATACTTAATACACTCAAACCATACTTTTATTATTATTGCGTTTATGAAAGGTAGTACACACTCACTTAATCAGAAGATGATCGGACAGCACTACGACTTGCAAAAGTAGTAATCCTCAGCAGATCTGAAAGATCTCTACGAAAATCGAACTTCTCGCGGGCAGAGCTTCGGCTCGGAAACCGCACTTCTCGGGATCTCGGGACTTGCTTCGGGACTCGGGAATATTACCGGGGCTTCGGGGTATTTCTGCATGCAAATCGAGGCAAAACGGGAGAGAGAATGGAGAAAAATAGAAAAGAAGCCGGCTGCCCTCGCATCCTATTTATGAGGCTGGAGCCTCGGAGTACGCGGGGCGTACTGGTCCGAAATCGTCACTGCGTTCGTCATCCGAAGTCCTCGAGTACAAATTATTTAATAAACTTCGGAAATTCATATCTTCTTCATACGAACTCCGTTTTCGACGTTCTTTATATCCACGCGAAGGTGAGACTACGCTCTAAAACTTTCGTTTAGAATCCGTCGGCTAATTTTGACTTTATTTTTATTATTTATTTTTAATAGGTCGGGACAGAAAATTTCGTTATAAATTCATAACTTCTTCGTTTGACGTCCGTTCTCGCATAACTTTTTATCACTTTGATACTAACAACGAGATATTCGATTCTCGTTTAGATCACTAAGGCTAACTATCGCTCTAACGTGAATTTCACTTTTTACGTCATTCAGCGTTGCCGGTTCTGTCACGAAACTTCGACAGGTCATAACTTCCTCGTTATAACTCGGATTTCGGCATTATTTATATCTTCGGAAACCTTGTTTCAACTACTACAACATTATCTAAAGATATCAAGTTTATTTTACACTTAAATTTTGACGCTTATTTTTATTCTTAATTAATCAAACCACATAATTAAGCAATTAAACACAAAACACATAATACTAAAATAATACACTTCTATTATTTCAAAACGGGTTACAAAGGTTAACCTAGACTATCACATTGCTAAAAATGGCAAGCCCATAAACACAGACGTTACACATGCATACATGATATATCATAGAGTTTCTAAATCCAATGGTCGTGCTGCATGTTCAACTATATGTTTCTTCGCCTTCAGCACTCCCAAATCACGTTCCACATCCTTATGTGCTCCTTCTTGTCTTCTCTTAAAAAATTGTCTCTTTCTTCAACCGGGTGTTGGAATACCTTCACGAATGTGAAATACCGAGGATATATTCCGTATGTAATGTAATACCCATATTTGTATTCGTTTCCACTCACTGTGAAAGGAGCATCCATAGCCTTTCCATTTCAAAAGATCGTCGAATATTGATGAGTAATCAAGAACGTTGGCGTCGTTGTTGGAACCCGCAACCCCAAAAAATGCATGCAAAATCTATAAATCTTGAGAAACAACATCCTCTAAAACCAATGAAGGCGATCTGTGATGACCAATTGCGTATTGCCCTTTCAATGCTACCGGATAATTTTTCCATTTCTAGTGTGTGTAATCAATGCTTCCGATCATTTCGGGAAATCCATGATGTTCTTCATGAGCTACATACAATTCTTGTAAATAATGTAACAAATGTTTCCGCAAATACACGTCTCCAAATGTTTCAATAACACCCATTGACAATGTATACAAACTCTCCATTGCGATTCTTTTGGACATTCTCATGTAGTCGTCCATGTTGTCGGGTGACTCCCTCATAGCCATCAAACAAATGGCCGAAACACATTTCTACAACGTTGTAAACCCTCGTCTACCTCTAACATCATATCTCAATTGGAAATTTTCATAACTAAACATAAATTAACTACAATTTAAAAGTATTTTGTTGTAAAATTAAAGAAACATGTAGTACATTTGTATAAAAGTATAATAAAAAAGCAATAACGACTTTTCAAGGCGTTGGCGATTCGTAGAAATACATTCCTACTCAAACAAAATCTTATTTTGAAGTCCTTAAACTCGTATACACAATTATCCACAAAGTAATCGCAATATAGATGTTTGTGTACTTCCTTGCGGTTTTTGTTTAATATCACACACCTTGTTAGTAGTGGGGCTGAGTCTGGTTGTAGCACATCGGTAGTGTAATAATGATATATCATACTGAAGAAAATATTGTCATATGAATTAGTGGATGAGTCGAAAGAATCCATATTTTTTTGAAAATGATACACCAGTCAGAAACACCAACACCCCAATACCTTCGTTTGATCAACCGATTTTCTCACCTCCGTATTACCACTATGGCGGTATGTTTCATTCTTTTCCACAACGACCAGGGCAACCACATCCACAGACACCACCACTACCACAACCCGACCCGAATTTTAATCCATTTGATTTTTTGTCCCAACCCGAGTTTGTTCAACAAACACAAACACAACCAGAAACGGTTGTTTCTGATTCTGAATTGGAATTCGTTACAGAAACTCAGCCCACTCGAGCAGCGACTAAAAGAAAAGAGAAGGTGAAGGCTAGATGTTGGGAACCTTTGGAAGCGTTAGTGTTGGCACAATCTTGGATTGATATTTCAGAAGATGCATCGGTTGGAAAAGACCAAAAGCATGACCGTTTTTTGATTCACGTTTTACACAGGTTCCATAAAGGAATGAACCGTGAAGAATACCGTTCAAAACATCAAGTGTACTCCAAATGGGGGAAGATGAACAAGGAAGTCATGTTGTTTAATGACTTGTGGAACAACATGAAACGTCAATGGAAAAGTGGAGAAAGCGATGAAGTCATTTTGAAGAAAGCGTTGAAAGTGTATCAAAAAGAAAATCTGAAGGCTTTCAAGTTTCTTGAAGTTTGGAATTTTTTTGAAAGATAACAGGAAATGACTGAGTAACAAAACATCTGACCAACATATCGACAGTTGGTCAAAACGCAGCAGAACATCTGAGTCCGACCACACTACATCAGATGCTCGTGTTCAATTTGATCTGAACGAAGATGAACCTGTTCCAATTTCACCACCTTCCTGACCATTGGGAAGAGACAAATCAAAAAGCAAAGAGAAAGGCAAAACGTCGGATTCAGATGATTTGAAAGAAATGAGAATCGACATGAAGGATATAAAAGAGAGAATGGACAAGATTTTGAAAATTGCTTCTGAAAGAGAGCTTCGGAAAAAAAGGGAGAGGGACATGCGAATACTAGCAATGGACACGTCGAATATGATCGGGGCCGAGCTTGAAGTGGTTTGGCGATGAAGGAGGAAGTGAAAAACCGTTACATGAATCGTGACTAATTTCTAGTTTTTTTTTCAAGTTTTTAATGGTTTCTTGTGTGTTTTTTTAAGTTGTTGATTTTTTGTTTCTAGTTTGTTTTTCTAAATTTTTAGGTTTTTTTTTTTTTTTTAAATTAAGTAATGTATGGTATTTGTATTTTTAATTAATGAAATATTATGTTTTTAAAATTATGTTTTTTTATTAAAAAATAAGTTTTATTAAATTAAAATAGTTAAAAAAAAAAAAAAAAACTAAAACTGTAGCATCACATCATTGGTGTGGCAAGAAACCACACTTAAATGGTAAAAAGTGACGTGATACTTAAACGGCGAAAAAGAGAGTGCACTTTCGGTGGCATCCTCCCTCAAACCTTAAGACGTTCAATGGCCGCATAACGTTCTAGTCCCATACGGTCTCGTCTAAAAAAGAAAAAAAAAACAAGTTTGGGCTAAAAAGTCGCACACTCGTCATTGGCAGCTCGCAGCATACAAAAGAGGAGGGAAGGCCTCCTTTCAATTCAAAGTCTCTCTCTCTCTCTCTCTCTCTCTCTCTCTCTCTCTACTCGTCATTTGTTCTGCTTCATTTTGAAGCTGTCTTATTTATTATATTTACTTATCTTTCTTCTAGAATCTGTATATACCTTCCTCCTCCTTTTGCATCCTCTAGGGTTTCGTCCGTACACTGCTTCCTTCAACGGGATTTTCTGCAAAAAAATTTCCACTCGAGGGTTTCGTCTAGGGTTTTACACTTGCACAATTTCTCTGCGATGGCGGCGGAGAAGCTTAGGGATTTAAGTCACCCGATTGATGTTGCTTTACTTGATGCTACTGTTGCTGCCTTCTATGGCACCGGATCTAAAGAAGAGGTTTGTCGCAATTCATTATCCCCTTTCCCCTTACTTCTATAAAACTAGACGAGGAATGTGATGCCCTGGAAACAATTTTTCATTAGTTTACGGATTCGGGGTTAATTGGTGACTGTTTGACCATCGTACATTCAACTCTAAGCCGTAAACGGACTTTTGACCTCGTTTGTACAGTATTTCTTTTACCAGAGTGATGAGAAGTGCACCTATTTCTCGTCTTGCATGAAAGAGATATAGTAGGAAGTGCTTAAGAACAAACTCGAGACCTGATTGTGGTGGCAATAGTATCAATGGCTCAATTCATCACAAGTTTAACGTTTATCTGGCTTTTGCATGTCACACCTATGCTAAATTAGGGTTGCATCCTTTTAAACATTTTGACCCAGTTTACCGGCTTCATGTATTAATATTTGCATCATCTCAAGTAGTACCATTTGAAATGACTGATAAACTCATGCCAACTGGTTTTATAGCAAGTTATATATATTTTTTACAATGATCATTGGTTACAAGCTTTTGATTATGTCGGCTTGTTGCTTTGCTTATATCTTTGTGATTATGTTTTTCATGCTTATATGTTAATAATACAGAGGACTGCTGCTGATCATATACTGAGGGAATTGCAAAACAATCCAGATATGTGGCTTCAAGTTGTTCACATATTATCCAATACACAGAGCATGAACACCAAATTCTTTTCTCTACAGGTGACTATCTCTATCATCTGGGATATGCTTCTCACAAACATTTTTTTTTTTTAATTACAAGATTATTGGTTTCTTGTCTACAGGTTCTTGAGGGTGTTATCAAGTATAGATGGAATGTATTACCTATTGAACAACGGGATGGCATGAAAAACTACATCTCTGATGTTATTGTAAAGGTATGGAATTCTATAGGTATTTTTTTAGATTCTCTTTATGATATATTCATAAAATTTAAAAGTAAATATTTTTTTTTTCAGCTTTCGAGTAGCGAGGGCTCTTTCCGCCAAGAAAGATTGTATGTTAACAAACTGAACATTATTCTAGTTCAGGTGAGCTGTTGTTTGCTTCAGTTTTAAGTTGAATTTTGCCATTAGAAACAATAATGAAATGACCTGCAAATGGATATGCAGATTTTGAAACATGAGTGGCCAGCCAGGTGGCGAAGCTTCATTCCTGACCTGGTCACAGCAGCAAAAACCAGTGAAACAATTTGTGAGAATTGCATGGCGATACTGAAAGTATGCTTGATGTTATTCATTTTACTTGTGTCTTGTTGCTTTTAAGCTTTCATATGTGGTCTAAATGTCAATCTTTGCTTTCCAGCTTTTAAGTGAAGAGGTGTTTGATTTCTCAAGGGGTGAAATGACTCAACATAAAATCAAGGAGCTTAAGCAATCCCTCAACAGGTAATGGTGACATCGATATTCTTTCTATTTAGTTTGACTATTGATGTTACATCTAATCCAACTAAAATTTACTTATTTGTTGTGATTGGTAACAGCGAGTTTCAACTCATACATGAATTATGCTTATATGTACTGTCAGCATCTCAAAGAACAGAGCTAATCAGAGCTACATTAGCTACATTACATGCTTTCCTTTCATGGATTCCTTTAGGCTATATCTTTGAATCACCACTGGTATGCTATTTTCCTTTATGGATTATATTTTTATCATGGAAACTATAATTCCACTAACATTTTCTACTGCATATTAAAGCTGGAGACACTCCTCAAGTTTTTTCCTGTGCCATCATATCGTAATCTGACCCTTCAATGCTTGACAGAGGTAATGCTAGGCACATGGAGAGGTATATATGTTGTTTTTAATGAAGAATGCAACTAACTCTTTTTTTTGTCATGCATTTATTGGCATAGGTTGCAGCCTTGAACTTTGGGGATTTCTACAACTTGCAATATGTTAAAATGTATAACATATTCATGGTCCAGTTGCAGGTATGTGAGAAAAACTTTTTATGTTGTGTTTTGCTCTATCTTTGTGCTTATGTTCTTTTGAATTATTTCTATTGTATGTTTTGTTTATTTGTAGACGGTTCTTCCAACTACTACAAACATACCAGATGCATATTTAAATGGCTCTAGTGATGAGCAGGTGATTATAGGGTTTAACAAGAAATCCATGTTATGTTTAACCTTGATTGATTTGAACAAAGTGTGACTGATAAGTTTTGTTCTTCTTTTCCCTCTTTTCAGGCATTCATTCAGAATCTGGCATTGTTTTTCACTTCATTTTACAAGGTAAGTATTTATTTTGTCTCGATTATTTTTCTCCTTCTGATAATTTTATTACATTAGATCTAATCTGGCACTCTGCATGCAGTTTCACATCCGTGTACTGGAATCCTCACAAGAGAACACTGCTGCACTTTTAATGGGCCTTGAATATCTCTTGAGCATTTCTTATGTTGATGATACAGAAGTTTTCAAGGTATGACGCACATTGTTTTTGCTTTTTTTTTTCTTTACAAATGGAACAAGATAAAGATACATTCTGGTTTATATAATATTTTCTGTGAATGTGTTTGAACAGGTTTGCTTGGACTATTGGAATTCCTTGGTGCTAGAGCTTTTTGAGGCAAATCACAGTCTTGATAACCCTGCAGCAAATGCAAACATGATGGGACTGCAGGTAGATTATGTGTCCACACATCTTATATTCCTACAGCAATCATGCACTTAACTATTTGATTCTTTTTTCTTTTTGGCATTTGTTTTCTCATGAATCTTATATCTTTGTGCACTAGATGACAATGCTTCCTGGTATGATTGATGGCCATGGTACTAAACTATTGCAAAGAAGACAACTTTATGCTGCCCCCATGTCTAAATTAAGACTGCTTATGATATCCCGCATGGCGAAACCTGAAGAGGTTCTGATTGTTGAAGATGAAAATGGGAACATTGTGCGGGAAACCTTAAAAGACAATGATGTCCTTGTTCAATACAAGATAATGAGGGAAACACTTATCTATTTGTCGCATCTTGATCATGATGACACTGAAAAGCAGATGCTGAAAAAATTAAGCAAACAGCTGAATGGTGAAGATTGGACGTGGAACAACTTGAACACATTATGTTGGGCAATAGGATCCATATCGGGGTCCATGATGGAAGATCAGGAGAATAGGTTTCTTGTGATGGTTATTCGTGATCTGCTAAATCTCTGTGAAATTACTAAAGGAAAAGACAACAAAGCTGTTATTGCAAGTAACATCATGTATGTTTTTCTGCTTACTTCCCTAAGAGACATTGCATTTAAACTATCTAATTTTTGGTGCACTGTCAGGTATGTTGTGGGACAATATCCAAGATTCCTCAGGGCCCATTGGAAGTTCTTGAAAACTGTTGTAAACAAGTTGTTTGAGTTCATGCATGAAACACACCCTGGTGTTCAGGATATGGCTTGCGATACATTTTTGAAAATTGTACAAAAATGCAAGCGCAAGTTTGTCATAGTACAGGTAATATATTATATATACTTATTGTTTTCTTCTATACCATCTTTGTAGATGCAAAAGTTGTAATTTTATTTTGTTAATAATGTAATCTTTTTGTTTTTCAAGGTTGGGGAGAGCGAGGCATTTGTCTCAGAACTGCTTACCACCCTCCCAACAACCATTGCAGATCTTGAGCCACATCAGATACATACGTTTTATGAATCTGTAAGTCTTAACGGGCTAGTTTTTTTTTTTTGTTTTTTTTCATTAAGTCATGTATGGGTAAAGTAGACGAATGGGTGATGATGTCTGTCTGAATAACCATTTTACCTTTACATTCCAAGACACAGTTTCATAATATTCATCAGTTGGAATGGAAAAGAAGGGCTAATAGGTAAATGGATAGTATCTTAATACATTAAGCTAAGTTTTTGGCTTAACCTGTTAAGTAAGTGCTTAACCCTTTTAGTATTGAAGTCAAAATGAAACAACCCTCAAGTGTGTCCTCATTACATGATATCAATGCACTTGTTTTAATATTGTTGGAGGTCTTTGTAGTAAACTTTTGTTGCAATATTTGATGTGGTAGGTTGGTTGTATGATTCAAGCAGAATCTGAGGTATCAAAGCGGGAGGAATATTTGCAAAGGCTGATGCATCTTCCGAATCAGGTAGGAAACTCATTCTTAGAAGGATGTTAGTTATTATTTTTTTTATTATTATGGATGGAGTCGTGAGCATTGTGTGATGCTGATATGATTGAGTTGTTTTATATGCAGAAATGGACAGAGATTATAGGACATGCGCGAGGCAGTGTGGATTTCTTAAAAGATCAAGATGTGATTAGGACCGTGCTTAATATTTTACAGACAAACACAAGTGCTGCCACTGCACTCGGGACACATTTTCTTTCTCAAATAACACTCATCTTTTTGGACATGCTTAATGTCTACAAGTATGTTTATGTTTCACAATCCAATCCAATCCAATCCAATCCAATCCATCCTTTTTTTTTTTTAAATGGTCTTACCAATCCGATATTTTCATGTGTTGCTCAGAATGTACAGTGAGCTTATATCATCCAACATTGCTGAAGGAGGGCCTTTCGCTTCTAGAACTTCATATGTGAAACTTCTAAGGTCTGTGAAGAGGGAAACACTGAAGCTCATTGAGACTTTTCTTGATAAAGCTGAGGATCAACCACAAATAGGAAAGCAGTTTGTTCCACCAATGATGGATCCAGTTCTTGGTGATTATGCTAGAAATTTACCAGATGCACGTGAATCAGAAGTTTTGTCTCTCTTTGCCACAATTATTAACAAGTATGTATATGCATGTTGTTTGCTTTGCTTGCTGTTTGACTTTCTTGCACTTCTGTAGGTTGACTTTTCTTGATTCCATTGTAGGTACAAGGGTGCTATGATTGATGATGTCCCACGTATATTTGAAGCTGTTTTCCAGTGCACACTAGAGGTTAGCCTTTCTTAATCTTTTAACATATATATTGTCTTTTTTTTAAGTGTTTATAATAGTTGTATTTGTTTGAGGTAACAGATGATAACCAAGAATTTTGAAGACTACCCTGAACACCGGCTCAAGTTTTTTTCATTACTTCGGGCCATTGCCACACATTGTTTCAGAGCTTTAATCTTGTTGTCACCAGAGGTTTGGTTTGGCTTCTAAGACTTGTTATTTATTTTTATTTTTTTAAAAAAGGTATGATTTTAATGTGTTTTTTTGATGTATGTATGTATGTAACAGCAATTAAAGCTAGTTATGGATTCGGTGATGTGGGCTTTCCGACACACTGAAAGAAACATAGCTGAAACAGGGCTTAATTTGTTACTAGAGATGCTCAAGAACTTTCAGGTTGGTTGGTTGATTTGATTAATAATAATAATAATAATAGTATATATGTAACAAATATTGTTGTGTGATGTGGCAGGAGTCAGAGTTCTGTAATCAATTCTTCAGATCATACTTTGTGGTGATTGTGCAAGAAATATTTGCGGTGTTAACAGATACATTCCATAAACCTGGTTTCAAGTTGCATGTTTTAGTGCTTCAGCACTTGTTCTGTCTGGTACTTTTCTGATTTTTATCTTTTTTTCTTTTTACAACATTTTGTGTAATCTTACCAATAAACTTGCAGGTGGAATCTGGTTCGTTGACTGAACCTTTATGGGATGCCTCAACAATTTCATATCCTTATCCTAATAATGGAATATTTGTTCGGGAATATACCATTAAGCTTCTATGTGGTTCTTTCCCCAATATTCCAGCATCCGAGGTACATCATGGGATTTATTTTGAGCAATAAGTAAATTACAAGTTCAGTTTTGTTGCAAATGCAAGCTCCATCAAGTCCAAAGTACCCAAATTAATCGTCAATCTTGTTCATCTTAGAATCTAAAAACAAATCCACTCAGTACCCAAATTAAAAGAAACCAGTTTTGGGTCTGTTTAGGGGGGGGGGGTTGGTTTAAAATTGAGGAATTCTTTTAGAAATTTGAATTGAAGAGTAGAGGATGAAAGAGATGAAGATTATAGTTGACATAAACAAGAGTAAAGGAAAGGAAAGTATATAAAAAAAGTAGTCAATATGCAAACAAAGAATTATTATTTATGTTTTATGTTTTGGCATAACTCACACCCGTTAGTGACAAAGGACAGAAGCTGAAAGAAAAGTAGTAAATATATATGCAAGAAAGAAAGGAAAGGAAACATAAGTTGTGAGTTATGTGTTATGAATATGATGGATGGAGGTCTTTTAAATAATAAAATTAGGTTAAGTGATTGTTTTTGGCTGGCATATCCAGGAATAATTGAGATTTGATTGTAGGTGACAAGGTTTGTGAACGAGGGGCTGTTTGAGTCAAAAAATGATCTATCTACATTCAAGAACCACATAAGGGACTTCCTTGTGCAATCTAAAGAATTTTCAGCGCAGGTAACCAAACTAAAAAACATATATACTATAAATGGTCTGTTGGATAAATAAAATAGTATTGTTGATGATGGTTTTGGTGATTGGTGGCAGGATAACAAGGATCTATACGCAGAAGAAGCCGCAGCCCAGAAAGAAAGAGAAAGACAGCGGATGCTTAGCATTCCTGGATTAATTGCACCCAATGAAATAATACAAGATGAGATGCTTGATTCATAAAATCAATTTTTATATTTTTCTTCTTGATTGTGATTATTATTTAGTAATGGAGGTATGTGAGCCAGTCACAGTGAATCATGGTGAAGCTCCGTCTATCCAAGACAGACATTGGAAGAAGAAATGATGATTGATGATTGATATGTAGAGTAGTGGTAGACGACTAGTAGTATTATTTTAGGTGGTTTTTATGTAAGCACTAAGCAAGGAAGGTTTTATTTTGTTGATTGGTGTAAGTAAGTAAGTAAACAAGGAAGAAGAAAAAAGAGCAAGTATTTCAATTTGATCAAGTGCGCGTGGGATATGGGGGTTTTGCTTGTTTCTAAATAGCTGCATGTATTATGTATAACATATGACGGGTGGTTGCTACTTGCTAGCAAGTTTTGAACAAAATTCTTTTTTATGTTTGTGTTTATGTTTATGGTGTGACTTCAGACCCAGTATCTTTTCGATTTAGACCGACTTTGGTTTACCCTTTTCTGCTTTATCTTTTTTAGTCGAAAACTATTTTACTTTATTATTTCTTGGATAAAAATAAATTTAAATAGATTGATGGTTGCATGTTTGCTTCTTTTCTAATATATATATATATATATATATATATATATATATATATATATATATATATATATATATATATATATATATGCACTTGAATAGTTATTAAGAGAATCTTGATTAATCAGGTGCATTTCATGATTAAATTTATATTTCCAATCAAATGATTTATCGTATCATGGGTTCTGGACAAGTCTACAAACGAGTGGAATCAGAGGTGTTGTGATTTTTAAGTTTACTTGGTTTTAAGATCGAATTCAAGGGATAAGATACAACATCAATATGTATAAGATCATGCAATTTTTGCAGACACATCACAATAATATATATTGAGGTAAACGTTTATGCTGATAAAAATACCTCTTATACATAATTATATCCTTTTGCAGATAATTGTTGACAGCTGACCACAGTAAGTATAACATAGATCATGTTTTAACGAAGTTACCCTTCCGAAACATTTTTCATGTACGTTATGGCCTAAGAATGTTACAGTTTTTGATACTTTTGAAGTTTTACTTTCATTTAACTTTTTGAGGAAAATGACTCAAGAGGATAACCAAAATTTTGAGTTTGTACTCATTTGGTCCCATTCATTTTTTATGTATCTAATATACCATCAAACTTATTGTTTGTGTTCACCATATCTCTTTGACCGGCTATCACATATCAAAAGCCGGTCAAAAGGGTTATGGTAAACTCAAACAACAAGTTCGATGATATATTAAGTACAAAAAAGAAAAAAGACCAAATGAGAACAAACTCAACAGTTAGTTACCCTTTAGAGTCATTTTCCCTATATTAATTGGCTCATGCTTCTTTGTACTTGGAGCAACTTAAGGAACAGGTTAGGTTTGTGGGATTCTCTCTGTGATTTCTTGAAATTTGGAGTACATTGTCGGTGTTTGGTGTAATCAGCCAAACAACTATTTATATATTTTTTTTCCCAAAGGGATCCGATAAATCAGTTACTTTGTTTCCGTACATGTCGGATTCTAAACAAAAGTTTGTAATCTTCATTTCATATAATCGTTATATTTATAGCCAACAATATCAAGTTTACCTGGTAAAAAGTTTTGGTCCCGTTTAAATATAACCAATCGTTGAGATGCAAATGTTGATGCCAATGACATTATTCAGATGATCAACAAACTACTTGACCTAAGTGAGGACTAATCGGTGAACCGAATTTGTAAACTAAATAGTTTTAGGAACATCAAATATAACCAATATTTTTAAGAAACAATTATTGAAAGACATACTGTTAACAACAATACAAAATAAATATCATACATATTTTTTTTTTATTACAAAATGTAGATTATAGTATTGAGAAAAATGAAATTAAGTGAGATCATTTTCAATATTTAGATGTATGAAAATAGTTATATAAAGAGGGAGACGTTTGAACCAAACTTATTATAATTTGGGAAATTGACTTGATAGGGTAATGAAATTATTGGGAGTGTTCATATTTATGTAATTTTTTTGTACATATGTAGATAATGATCCATGAGCATAATGAACTATTGATTTTGTTCATATCTAGACAATTTTCTTTTTTTTATTCAAATTCGACCATTTAACTTATTAAACTTTATATAATACTCATTGTTTCAAAGAATTTAATTGGTAGTTGAAGTCGTGAAACATTCGCTCCACTCTTGTTACCTCAAACCATTTATGACCTTTGCTAAACTATCACCAATTATTACCCCTAATGTATTGATACCAATGCAAAAACCATTAATACATATAAAGTAAGATATAAATCAAACAAGCTAACAACACATAATAGCAAATAAATAAATCATCTTCTAAAGTATGCTAATGCACATTTAAAGTTCTAACTAGCCAAGCATAAGGTCCGGTGAGTTCGTGTTTTTAAGAAAAATACCTTAACGTACTTAAACCATGTTAAAATTTCATCTTGATGATGTCGGTAAGTTAGGTGTATTCGACAAGAAGATTAAAAATGAACTATACTCACTTTACTGATATAATTTGACCGCACAAAAGAAAATAAATATACAAGCATTTGATTTGTGTGGGAAACTCTCAACCTCACAAAAGCATCTGATGTGGATTGACAGTTGACTCCAATTATTTTTTTTTTTTTAAATAAAATAAAAGTTTAATACATATTGATTGAAGGCAAACGGGCAACAAGCTGCGCCGCTAGCTCTTTCTGGATGGCAAAACCAATTCTTTTGAAAATAATATTTGTGGATCTAGGAGATATGACATTAGAATGCATGACCCGTTGGACTCTATTAAGGAGCTCTACCGCCTCCGGTGCGAGAAAACCAAATGTATCGAATGCAAAAGGAACAAACACATGTTGATTTTATCTACATGCATTCTCGTGCTTTACCACTTTGCATGCAGCGACTTTCAAAGTGGCATGTCCAACTGTGAAACCCCCACTCCCCAAACCAACGAGTGGAGAGACCCCAGTAAGATCCACGCACGCATGCTTCTCTCCTATCCATACAAGACCAAAATGTCAGCCGGTCTAAGTGTGGACCTGCCATCCTGTAGGTTCGTCAAAAAGTTCACTGGCGCTTCTTTCTTCACAGCAATACCAACATGCCGACAAGCATCAAAGATAACATCCCGAACCACATCATGTCTATACTTGAAATCAGGGAGCTCTCTACAATGAACCGCGTGTTCCCCAAAGGTATCCAAACATGCCTTGCGACAAACTGTGCATATCTCGTCAATTGGGAATATGGGAATCATGAGGCGGTAACGAAGTATAGTTCGGTACTCCATAGGAGACATATGTTGGCCAAGACCATCAATAAGGATAGTTAGCAGAAAATCCGGAGCATGAGGCGCCCGCAGACACTCAAAGAATGCTTTCTGTCTGACAGTCATGTTGAAGTCGACTTCCAATTATTGATTTAAATTTCTAAAATAATGGTACTATGTGGAAAACTTTAATAAGTTGGATGGTTGAATGTATTAAAAAAATTGTGAACAAAACTAATAGTTAATTATCCTTTTGGGTATTATCTTTATCATGTATATGCTATGTAACTGTAACTTGCTACAATAGTCATAATGAATATATATGAACGATTCCAATAAACGATTCCAATAAATTCGTTGCCTTTATGTATACAAAAAAGGTTATGTGAACAAAACAAAAAGAATATCACCCTAACAAGTCAATTTCCCTTCTTCTTCTTATTATTATTATTATTATTATTATTATTATAGCCCTCTAGTCTAAATAGTTGGCCGGTCCACTAGGAACTTCTTGTGCTTAAGCGGCCAGGGCACTAGTCAGCAGCCTAGACCAATTTGCATGCAACAGCCAGCCGTAATGATATAAACCGGACAATTTTTATTAATTCCTTTGTTCAGGGAATGCTCAAAGAAAAATTGATGAGAATTCTATGAAGATACAGATTGCCGGTTGTCTAATTTAAACTTTCAGCCTTGAGATTAGAAACACAAAATTCTATAGTATTTCAAATCATTCATCTTCCAGTCATTTCCAAACCATTTTACCAAGTGTACGTGTGTGTGTGTGTGTGTACACAAACACATTTACTGGAGCAATTTTACAATTAACCGCAGCAATGCAATGCAATGCAATGTATACTTGAATCATCTCTCAACACAACTCTAATGATACAATTAACAATGAAATGACATCATGAATATCGGAATGCTGATGTGGCAGGCATCTCTCTTTCTGTCTGTCATTCAGCAACCGCAATAAAAGGAAGCCCCCTGCCAATAATACAATTCAAAATAACATCATAAAACTAAGGGAATTCACACCTTCAAAAATCAAAGCTTTTAAATCCATCCATAAACAAAAACATTTACCAGCCTCCATGTCTTGAAAAATAGTCATTATCCAAAGACACAGCCAGTGCAACTGTCACTGCCCTCTCTGACAATGTCAATCGACGCTCCACATTAAATTCTCTCACCTACAACAAACAATTAAAAAACATCATCATCATCATCATCATCATCATCATCATCATCAGTAGCTATTTAAGTACCTTTCCAGAGAGGTGTGATGTGGCAGCACTTTCAAATCGGATGACATATTGACCAGCATCAGTCAACACCTCATAACCAAAACCTCTCCAGTCACGGTCAATCTCAGCCAACACCTCACCATGAATCCCCTTTAAAGTAAATGTCCAGTGCCAAAAACCAGGATTCTCTACCACTGCAAACTGCTCATCACTGCATGCACAAAAAAATGACCAATCTCCCCTCCTCAATATACTTACTAATTACCATAGGGAACCAAATACAAACAATTTACAAATTTACCCCAAGTACAGATCATAAACCCTCCTCCAAAGATGCCATCTTCTATGAACCACACCAATTTCCTGGAGACAAAATTTTAATAATTTTATTCTCGAAAATTTTTCGATTTCAAAACAGTAAACCCATCATTCATACCTTTCCACCTACTTCTGCATAGATTGAGCTTGTTATCCACCAAAAGGGCCTTCTCACCTGTATATATTAATAAAGTAAATAAACTTATATATATAATGAAGGGGTAGTAAAGTAAATATATGTCCATTAGTCTTACCCTAAACAGCTCGTTACCATAGCCATCTGTTATAGTAGCAACAAAAGGTCGCCTAAGACGAAGCAACTGCCAATACAAATTGAGAAAAAGTCAAAGCATCGTATTCACCAATATAAAACATAAATACAATCTACCTGTCTCATAATCACATTGCTCTCCTCACGAATAAAACCTGCAGGCTGAAAAGAAAAGAAAAAAAATGTTATCTTAATCCCTTTTATATAACATCAAACATT
The DNA here is from genome assembly GCF_052625555.1 of Lactuca saligna. Classification (NCBI taxonomy): domain Eukaryota; kingdom Viridiplantae; phylum Streptophyta; class Magnoliopsida; order Asterales; family Asteraceae; genus Lactuca; species Lactuca saligna. The sequence continues at coordinate 3,772,763 of NC_136424.1, forward strand.
TAAAGAGAAAATGGATTTTGGAAAAAAAATACCTCATGTGGGTTGCTCACATCAACTATTGCATATCTGTTCGCCTAACAAACGTATCGATATTCATAAAATAACACAATCATTATTTTTTTTCTTTAAACACACAAAAATCATTATTAATACCAAGTAATGAGTGTTTCAATTACCTGTTCAAAGCCAAGTGTAAGGTTGGCCCACTCTATGTCCCTAGTAATGAGCAGATTAGATCTTGAAAGAAGAGGTGCAATCCAAGCCTGGAAGATTAATGCATCATTTTCTTTTCTGTCTTCAACTCTTAATCTTACTAAGGAAGTAAATTCTACAAAAGAAATTAAAACCTCAACTCACCTCCTCAGGGGAAGAAGATTCTAGAGGCTCTGTGGATAATTGTTTGGGTCCATCATCCCCACTTAAAGACCTGCCATGGAAACCCCTTTCTTCTTTAACACCACTCTCAATAAACTTTTGCTTTCTTTTTTCATGTGTCTTTTTCATTTTAGCATCTGCAACCCACAGCTTTACTAGAAAATCTCTACTCAAGTTACTTCCATTGTGTATTGCTCTAGAACCATAGTACCCTTTGCCCAAACCAGTTTCCTTGAATACTGGAATCTTATCAGCAACAAGAACATCATTTTGTTGCTTCTTCACTATAGCTCTAATGACTTTTGGCTGAGTCACACGCTGCAAATTTTTTATCCAGTTCATTGTCAACCAAGTTCTGACAACTTAAACAACACTTAACCCTTGTCTTACTCCATTGACTTCTGTTTGAAAGCAAAAAGTTGTAGTTTAGAACATAAGAAATCACATCTCCATTGTTAAACACAAAGATTTACTTAGAATATTGATGCAAAATTCACATTTGTAATATCTAAATTGAAAGATGAACTCGTTGTTGAGGTTGAAAAGCTACAGGTACCGGTTATTAAACAGAAATGAGAAGTTCTAAAAATGTTTTTCGGATCTTAATCTGGAACTAGCGTTCAATGAAAATGATTGTGTGAAACAATCATTTTCATTTGTCATTTTAATTATCTGAATCATTTCAAACAAAAAGATTGCTTGATAAAACTGATGATAAACATTAGATAAGAGGATAGTTCTCATTTTTCTCTAAACATTTTGTAGTGGCTAATTACTAAAGGATCCACCAAGCCATTTTTAAGGATTTGTTATAATTCCATGTCTATTATAAGCAACTACATATAGATGCACCAAATGGAAGAACTTCTGACTTCCCTTGTTAAGCAAAGCTCAACTGATTTGTCAAACTTAATCATCCACGCATACTCAAACATGAGGATCAATCTGAGTTTTTGTCTAAATCATTGAGGCATTTTATCAAACAGTTGGTGCTCATAAAAAAATCACTACAAAAAGTTGAAACCAGAACAAATACGAAAAAGGAAACAACCAGTTATCCATTAAAAAACAAAATCCTCGTCCTACACTTCATCTTCACTACCAGCGGAGACGCAACAAGTACATAAGAATCATACAAAACACAAAAAGAAGCAGCAATACTAAACGGAGGTCATAGAAAACGCAATACCAGCAGAGAAGAGAAATCGCCGAATAAGCTCTGGGGAGGAATTGAAAAGCAATTTCTTGAATACTCGACCTCAATTGCTCCTGGGCTTCTCTAATGCGTTTCTTGATAGTCGACGCTCGATGATGTCTTGATCGATGGTAGCAAATTGAAGAAAATGTGTATTTGAGTTGTTAATTGACGGTAATCCCTTTATTTAACGGGATACCAAATTACCAATACCAATATATCACTTCTCGTCTTTTTCCTTTGCCCTTTTCAACAATTTGACTATCTATTAAACATTGTCGCATTTGAAACATAGCTGACAAAAAGAAATGCACACTTATATATAAAGCGAGTTTGACCCGTATAAAAAGAAACGATGGGTCAACGAGGTTGCGGCCCTTTGGGGTTCCACGGTCCAAGGGGTGGAACCCCTAACTAGATGGTGAATTAGATCGATCAACGTATTGGGTCTACGAGGGAGAACCCTTGGAGAATGATTATTTTATCTATCAACGGTGTCCCGTGGGGGTTGGGGCATAGCTCATGAACTTATATGAAATTTTAGAGTTGGAATGGAGTGGAAAAACATGTTCGAAAGTGGCAAAAGTTGTGGAGTCACCTACTTTATGGGTATGGGTGTATACTCAACATACATGGGCTATGCATCAGCGGATTTAGGACCGCTGAGTGTAAAATGTTGATCCTTAGATTGGGTCTACCAAGTGCAGACGGCTGATCCGTAGACTTGGAATCAGCAAATCCAACGCTTTTAAAAAAAAATATGAAAATAGTTGTAGCTTTTAGATATCTGGTAATAACTTCCAAAGCTGTATTTTGTCAATATTATGCATTTTGGGAATACAAATAGAAGAGATACTCCATATTTTTGGGTCTCTCTCGTAGAACACTCCATATACTCTTTGTAATCTTGATTTCTTTTTGTGTCTAAGTCGGAAGTGCATTTGATAAATTTATTATATTTAATTTTGTCTAACCCAGACAATTAGGATTGAAATATTAATCACGGAAAATGAACACACACGATATATGAAAAATCTAAAATTTGATTACCAATTTAATCATGGTTTATACCCAAATTCTAACACACTTGAACCGGGGGAAGTAACTTTAGTTGCCGATTAGAAGCTTCACACTAATGAATACAAATTCATGAAGAAAAACAAAAAAAACTAGTCGAAGAAATTAGGAACCTATACGAGTTTAATATGACGAGACCTAGATGGCCACATAAGCACTCACAAATTTTAGTTTATTATCTTCTTAGTTCTACAATAGTTTGTAAGGATGCAACCTGCAAATATCTACAAAATAAAAGCATCTTCATTATTTGTGGTTTATTACAAAAATGGATTTTAAAAAAATTTGGGCAAAATATAAGGACCTTTCAAATGTTAGGTGCTGTTTGTTTTTTCTAAAAAAATACTCCAGACCACTTATTGTTGCGCCGTGCAACATACACGCAGTACTTGACCCTTTGCAGCTGTTTGTTTTTCAGAAGACTTCTGACTTAAAAACTGTTGCGCATGTGCTGCGTGACGCAACACTAAACCAACTGCTTCAAACCTTTTCACGCCTTACTTTAACTTACTGCAACAGTCTGCAGACGTTAAAAAACATACTTTTTATTAAATGCTGCAACCGTTTGTTCCACCTCTTCTGCTCCAAAGGGTTGCAGAGGTGGTCCGCAAACTTCAGACATTTTTGCTTAGAAAAAACAAAAAACACTTTAATCATGCTCATGTATGTTCCTTTTTTTCCATTGTACTTCAATGAGATAAGTTTAGCATTGGTACATGTCTTATATCTCTCATTCTAAGCAAAGTACTATTGAACATATTCAAGGAACATATTGTCATTTTCACCATCACGGATAGAGCCTTGAAACTTTTGTGTAATTAAATGTCTCATAACCATTAAGGAGATACGGTTGGATCAATCCCATTTTTTGAATTGCTGCGACATCATTGACACATCTTCCATTAAATACCTATATAACTTTACTTTTAACACCCACAATCCATTAAACACCCATTTAATCCTAATCACCATTTGTTATTCATATTGAACCATTCATTTATCATTAAACCCTACTCCAAATCATCACCCACACTCCATTAAACTCATATTCAATCTTAATCATCACCTTATTTGTGACATCCCCATTTTCTTGGCCAGAAAAGGCTGATTTTGTTTATGCTTTATAAAAATCAGAGTTCTTCTTTTAATAAAAATGTTGCGGAATTCGTTCCCAGAAAAACACGATAAATATGTTATTAAAACATTTTCGAAGAAACGTATTTTATTCATTTTAAAACGTTTGGGATGTCATCGTCAATATAGGAACATAAGCATAAACAGAACTTACATTTATTTACACTAGTGATCTACATCTCTTTAATCTCTCAGTGTAATGTGACTTCATATCAACACCTGTGATATAAATAAACTGATTGGGTCATGTTGGGAAACCCGGTGAGTACATAGGGTTTTCAACCCACAATATTATAATTATTATGTTTAAACAATCAAACAATCAACCCAATTAGCCATCCCCATTATCTTCTTTAGTCTTAAGGATTTATCCTAAGAGTCATCTATTCTGCATTCGTTTATTCCGAAGTCCCTTACTTCCAGGGTTATAGGACTGACACTAAATCCATAGCTTCCAATGTTCGTTCATAAAGCACTAATTCCATAGCTGCTATAGTCTATTCATCGGGTACTAAATCCATAGCTACAAGTGTTTATATAATAGGTACTAAGTCCATAGCTACCAATTCCTTAACAGGTACTAAATCCATAGCTACCGGTGTTTGTCCAATAGGCACTAAGTCCATAACTGCCGATGTTTATTAGGCACTAAGTCCATAGCTGCCAATGTTTACTCACGTCATCTTTTATCTCTCATCGTTCATCTACCCATGTCATACCCAACATATTCGTATATATAAAATACGTATACAGTTTAAATCCTTTAAAACATGCATAAAAACGTTCATCCAACATAGACAACAAGTATACAGATAATATGCACACATAGCACATAGTTTATATAAAATACTTCATATATATGTGTAAGATGAAAGTAACTATGCACTCACTTGAAAAGGTGGTGATTCCGAACTCAGACAGCGCTTCACTTCTTAAAAAAAAAAAATTTCCTTCGACGAAACCTAGTATTATTACCACTAGAGTTTAGTGTATTATTCACCGAGACTAATTAATAGTCTAGCTATTATTACTATTATATAATCGGGAAATAATAGTTATATAACCTATAATAATAGCCCAATTACTTATTATATGTTCTTAATAACGTTAAGATAATTAAATAAAAACTATATTAAAAATAGCGTAGGCGTAGCTCACTTACAATGGGTTTTATAGAAAACCAGGCTTTGCTTGGAGCAGCATTCCCATGTGGAAAAGCTCTTCTTCTCAGAGCCGTCGAGCACTTAGGGGCTTTCGCCTTGTGCTAGGGAGGTTCCTTAGGCTTTTCGGGGGGTTTCGGGGCTAGAGAGAGGTTCTAGAGAGAGAGAGTAAAGAGAAGAAACAATGAGAAAGGTGTGAATAAAATGAGGGTGAGAGAGGTTCTATTTATAGGGTGAAAATGGCTGAACTTGGTGCCACATGTCACCATCTAGTGACAAGACTTGGGGAGAAAGCAATGGCCAAGATTGTGCCACATCACCCATTTTCGCACAACACACTTCCGACTTCTAAAATCCATAACTTTCACATACGACCTCCGTTTTTGACGTTTTTTAAATCCACGCGTAGGTAAAAATAATATCTACAACTTTCATTTTGACTCTGTCAGCTAATTCTCGACCGATCTTAAATTTATCAGTACGAGACTTTTAGACTGTTAAATGACCGCGAAGAATTCGTAACTCCTTCATACGGACTTTGTTTTCATCTGTCTTTTTACTGTTAAGTTCCTATTAATGAGATCTTTAACTCTCATTTAAGTCACGTAAGCCAAAAACCGCTCGAACTAAAATTTGAGTTTCGGGTCGTGCACTTCTAAGCCGAATCTTAGAAAAATCATAACTTCTTCATACGAAGTCAGATTTGGGCGTTCTTTTTATGGATTTTCTCAGTTTAACATATTATACGACTTTCGTTTAGATCACTAAGGCTAAAAAGTCCTCCATCTTAAAATCAATATTTACGCTTCCGGTGCCGTGTCGGTTCCGTCGCGAAACTTCGACGGGTCATAACTTCTTCGTTATAACTCCGATTTCGACGCTCTTTATATGTACGGAAACCTTGTGACATATTCTACAACTTGGTTAAGATAATTTATTCTAAATAATCTTTTGTCGAAAAGTCATTTTCGACCCCTATTACCTCTAAATTGACTAGCCCGGATCTACGGGCGTTACATTATTCACCTATTATACTACTTGCATTGTGGATGCTCTAAATCCATGTAAAGTAGAGCCGGTTCTTTGTTTTCATAGTCTTTCACCTAAAAAAACTATAAATGCTATTGTGAACGTAATGTTCAAATAGTGATCAAAGAACAATCTTATTTAGATCAATTGTTGCCCACATGAAAAATTATTTTAGATTTATCTTGTAGACACACATTGTAACGTCTCATTTTCACAATCAAAATTTTTCATTTTAAATAACATGAAATCACCATTTACAAAAAAACCCAAGTTATGAAAATTGTTAATGTATGGTCCATTAGCATGACCCAAACATCAAGACCTGGCGTGCCAGCCTTGCCTGACGCTCGCCTGTCGAACTTGTCTAGCTCTTGCGCTTGACGCTCGCCTAGCGCCCGGACGGTCTTTTCCAGCTCCTTGCTAGTTGGGCCTAAGTTGGGCTGGCCCAAGGCCTGACCTAACTCTCCCTTAACCTAATTGTACCACATAAATATAATGCTTCCTCCTCACTGAGGAGGTAGTCCTTAACGATCTAAAAACCCTATAGCTTCTTACGAGATTCTAGCCACCTTCTCCAACCTAGAGCCTCTATGGCCAAACTCTCACCCAACACACCAAAATGGTTATCTCCAGCTAGGGATAATGTAACGCTTAAGTCTTGGTAAGTTCTTCTTTTAACCTTTTATATTTATATTGTTCCATTTAGACCTTTGAGTTGTACGCGGGGCGTACAACGAAGTACGCTTAGCGTACAAGTAATGAGGCGAGTACGCGGGACGTACCTGGTGGTACGCTTAACGTACTCATGCGAGGGTGATCGAGGGTTCCGAACGCGTACGCGGGGCGTATAGTTTCGTAAGTGGGGCATATGCGATGGTTAATGAAAACCCTAAATTTAGGGTATGACCATTATATAAGCATCCTTATGGACTTGAAACTCTCATTTCACTAGCCTCCTTGTTCCATTTTACCCTACTTTCGAACCCTAATCCTTCCTTGTTTGTTTTGGAGCTTAGAAGTCTATTAGAATAATATTTTGGTGCTTTTGAAGAAGGTGTTCACTCTTGAAGATTCATTGGAGAAGTTAAAGCTTTTAGATCCATAACCTTATGAGCTTTTGGCTCTCATTTGAGGTATAAAGTCTTGAGCTTGGTGTTTATTTGCTTAGATCTCTTTTGGGTTGGGTTTATGGACTCTTTTGGTCCTATTGAAGAAGTCTCATGAGTCCATGTCGTTTTTGGAACTTAGAGTTGCCACTCTTAGTGTTATTTGGGATCTAGAGTCATCAAGTTGTCATTTTTTGGGGTAAACCCACCCATGCATGAGTTAAGGCCATTTTCATGGAAGTAGAATGCTATTTTCGGAGTTTGGGCTTATTTGGGGCATGCAAAGTCACTAAGTCAGTAACTTTATGGGTTTAGACGTTAAGTAGGACTCAGATCTGTGATTTGGACCATTGGTTTAAAGCATTAAGGGCTTAGTAGCGAAAAAGACTTAATAGAGGAGTACGTTGGGCGTACAAGCTGGTACGCGCATCGTACATGTCATGAAGCCAATACGCTCTGCATACAACTGAGTATGCCCCCGCGTACTCAGTTAGAGTATGCTTCACATATGTGGGCCTCGGTTTGGGCCATTCCATGGACTTCGTTGCTTTGAGCGTTAATGGGTCATCATAAAATAGTTTTTTGGCTAAGAATATGTTTGGGCTTTAGGGAGAGGCCTATTTGAGGAGTTTGGGCTTGTTATTAGGCCTTTCATATGATGGATTTGGGCTTTAGCCATGGGTCAGATTAGGCCAGGGGTCAATAGGACAACGACTAAGGATTTTTCTTTTGTGAGATTCAGCATCTGAGGTGAGTTGCCTCACTGGGCTATAGCAGGTCTAAGGCACCAATGTCGACCCTTTTTGGTTATGCTAGGATGCTAGGAGTCTACGTGACCCTTGCATGTGTTATGTGTTACTATGTATACCGAGCGGGGCTCGATGCCAGGCGAGGCCTGAAGATTGGAACATATGCTAGAGTTTATGATTGTTATGTGTATTAGTATGATTATGTGATATTGATTGAATGAGCATGATGGGCGAGGCCTGAAAATAACAGATCTGTAAATCGAGTGGGGCTCGATGCCGGGTGGGGGGCAAGTATGTGATTTATTATGTATCGGTATGGGGTAGTTTAGGGAGCTCACTAAGCTTTGTGCTTAATGTTTTCAGTTTATGTTTCAGGTACTTTTGGTAGCAGAGCTCGGGTTGACTGCATCGCACACACCATTGGGATTCCGCATATGATGTTTTACTCTGATTTTTATGACTTTTGATACATTGGATATTTTGGGATGTATGGATGATGCTTGAAAAAAAAACTATTTTATCTATTTTAAATGAAATTTTTGGGACTATATTTTTGGGATGTTACAGATAACCATCTCATCTCTACCAACCGATCTAACTTGATCATTAGAGCTTGCACCCGGAGCATAGTCCTTGGGGAAACTCCAACGACTTTGTTGTGATGGCAAGTTAGGTATCTCACCGGAAACTCGCTAACAACACCACCCTCAGATCTTCGATCCAGATCCAACACAGAAGACCCGACGTCCTGATCACATGTAGCAACATGTGGCGTCATCTGTGGGACCAAGAGAGAATAGCTATCGCCTCTTGATCTTAAACTTAGTTTCGCCTCCGATCTGTTCAAATTTGTTGTTCTTCGCCTCAGGTTTGCTCATACCTGTTCATTTCTGTGATTATCTATTTAGCTTTCGCCAAGATCTGTCCAGATCCACTCCCCAAACATTCAGATCTCTAGATCTGCTTCGTGCTTTCTCTCAGGTCTATAGATTTACTCCGTTTTTGCCCATATCTCTAACATCTGCTTCATTATTTTTGCTCAGATCTCTAGATCTGTTCTGTTCTTGCTCATCTGAGAATTTCTAAAGTCTACAAAAACATTTTCAAATCAATTTTCGCCATATTTTGGTGACTTATTCACAAAGTTGAGGAAAGAAGAAATTTCTAATTCTTTTATTTGTTCATTTTCATGATTTATTCAGTTCTTATCTTATTCTCAGCTCATATTATCAAGAAAATCCATTAAGTTGTTGATTGTACACATAGTTGTACAAATCGTGTAAAAAGATATATTTCTTGGTGTACTAGTGCTCCATTTGAGCCGACAACAAAAAGGGGAAAAAAGAGAACACAACATATCTCGAAAATTATACCTTATAGATCACACTTGTACAATTTATACATAAAAAATACAAGAAAAGTACAATGTTTATTCTTTAGTTTGTCTCTTTCTAATTGACAAGAGAAGAAAAAGAATACAGCTGGACCTGTTTTATTTACATACAAGGCATACATAAGCATATGGGTCCCACACGTTGAAAGTTAGAGTAAAAGGACAAAAGATCCTAAGGCCGGTCCCACCTGGTCAACCCTCTCTTTAGACAATCGGGGGACTCTCCAAATCAGATCCCCTCTCACCGGACTACAACAACTAGTCATCTTCGACTAAGAAGCAACCGTCGCCGATGCAACCGCTATTCATCTTCGGATAACCAAGATGGTTCCGAAGGAATAATTCTAGCAACAATCGCCTCCTCCGAGCACCACCAGTCACTACTGACTCTGCTAAAGAGCCTCCGGCGGCAGTCGCGCCATCTACTTCCTCGCTGCATCACCGGTGAACAAACCTAAAGCAGGACCGGTCGACTACTTCCTCCGACCAAAACATCCAACAACAATGACTCTAACATCGAGTGTTAACGCCCTACCATACCACTTATGGGCCACTGGTAGCAGCTAACAAGTCGTCGTCTTCGCTATCAATTGCCCCTAATCCCGACGACCCAACAGACCCATGTTGCTAGTGAAATCGCACTTCCGATCGTTAGCTACAGGTGACGAATTCCATCTAGGAACCAACTCCAAATAGTGACGTAGCAGAACAACTATTCCATTGGCAAAATGCTGCTCCAATTCTCCCTTGCTGCTGATGAACTCCGACACCCACCTCTAGTGGCCATTTTTATCTTTCTTTGGCATCATACACTCCTTGTTCCCGAGTTCTACTTAAGGATGGAAATAGGAGGATACGGAGGGAAAGTGAGGGTGTCAAAGGAAAATCATGTTCTTGAGTTTCATTAATGGAAGGAAAGTGAAGGGAGGGGAAGGATTTTGGAGTCATATTTTCCTTCCAAAATTTCCTCCCAAATTGGGTGGATTTGGAAAGAAAGTGAGGGGAAGGAAAATTTCAAGTTTTATTCTCTTTTTCCTCCTAACTCGGGAGCACAAAAACTTAAAATTTTCCTCTCATTTCTTTTCATTTCCTTCAAACTCGGGAACACGGTATAATGAATATTTTCCTTCCTCTCTCTTTCTTTCGGTCAAAATTTTCCTTCCCTTTCCTTTAATGAATTTACAAAAAAACTGGGGAACAAGGCCATAGTGATAACGAAGTGGGGGATGCGGCTGGGCACCTGATTATTTTCATCCAATTGTGAAAAGCATCGTGGACCCCATGTGGTGCCCTAAAAACTCTTGCAAGTCGTTAAAAAAATTGGATCAAATTAACAAATGGGTTAAATAATCTCCTCCTTGGACCTATAACTCGAAAATGGGCTCCAAGGCTTATACATTTTATTTGGGCAATCCCAACTACATAAAATGGGATCTCATCACATATGAGTTGTGATTCATTAACATGGGATACCATTAAATCACATTTTAATGGGCTAGCTCAATTACAAAAAATGGGCCATATTGCAAGACGAGCGACGACATGGATCTAAGTGGGCTCGTCCTTCCCCTGTCGGGAGCCATAGGTCCCTTTCTCGTCATCGCCATCGCCTAGAGTCTTATCAAGGTTGTGTAGCTCTAAGTACACGCCAGGATGGGCCAAATGTTATGATAAGTGCTTCGAACTTATCACTGTCACTTGATGGCTCAGGTTGGGCTTGAGCCTTGTAATCACAACAATGAACAGAGAACGTCAATTGACGTCCGGGAGGTGGTCCCGGGACGAAGCCGAATTAAAGGCTATTAATAATAAATTTCGTTTTTGATTTATCAATTAATTATGCTATTTAATTGGTCGTTGCATTTTGATGTTTAATGACATCAATGACGATTTACAGTATGAATAGAGCATCTCTTTAACTATTCAGTTTATACCGAATGAAATGAAATCACTCTCTTCCTCTCTTACGATTCTACTTCTTCTTTCATCTCTTACTGCAATCAAGGTAATTTCCGGACCAAGTAAGTGTTCGAATGATCTAGAAGACCCACTTACTACTGTTGTATCCTATGAAACAAACATCCATATAAAACATATTTGTTTTAAAGAAACTGTATCAAACACAAGCCTCAGGAACAACTTCTGATTTTTGCTCTTTTGTGCATTTTGGGTTATACTTTTCCTAACACATTATTGATATAAATGAGAAGCCAAATAATTATTCTTTAGACAAAATTGCAAAAATGGTCCTTGTGGTATGCATTTTTTGGGGTTTTAGTCCAAACTTCGACTTTTTTGAATTCATGGTCCTTTTAACCTAGTTTGTACGCAAAATTAGTCCCCCGACTTAACTTCCGTTAAGTTGTTTCTGTTAACTCCCTCACGTGCCTCCCACATGAGGGTATATTTGTCTTTTCACTTCTAAGAGACCATTTTTGCACCTGGAAAAATATATCCCCCTTTTTAAAAAATATTAATACCTATTTATTTATTTTAATAATTAAAAAATAAAAATATGGTCCTTGTGGTATGTATTTTTTGGGGTTTTAGTCAAAACTTCGATTTTTTTGGATTCATGGTTCTTTTGGCCTAGTTTGTACGCAAAATTAGTCCCCCGACTTAACTTCCATTAAGTTGTTTCTGTTAACTCCCTCACGTGCCTCCCACATGAGGGTATATCTGTCTTTTCACTTCTAAAAGACCATTTTTGCACCTGAAAAATATATCCCCCTTTTTAAAAAAAAAAAATTAATAGCTATTTATTTATTTTAATAATTAAAAAATAAAAGAGGTCTCTCTCTCTCTCTCTATCTCTTTCTCTCTCTCTCTCTCTCTCTCTCTCTTTATCTCTCTCTCTCTCTTTCTCTCTTTCTCTCTCTCTCTCTCTCTCTCTCTTCTTCAAGTCTATTTTCATCATCTTCAATGTCTTCATCTTTCAAGCATATCACACAAACCACCGCCATAACACCGCCTTTCAACCATCATCTCCAACCCTGGTTTTCAGATTTGTAATAAATGTAGTTTTCAGATCAAGTAAGGAAAGAAACGAGCGAGGAGGACGATTGGAGTCTTCAGCAGTGGCTGGCGATAGTGAGGAGGGGTGGCGTTGATCTCCAGCGAGCCCTCCTTCACTGTTCCTTTTCCCGATCCGACATTAAAACACACATAGGAGGGAGGCAGTTGCAGTCGCCAATCAAATAGAGTGTCATGGGTGCTCAATCGGACCGATGAAGGAAGAATACGATTGAAAGCTGTAAGGGCTGCTTAAGCATTGATCTTTGAAGGAGAAGGAAGGAAGGAAGATCTGAGGGAAATAGGTAAGCTACGACAGCAAATTCAGTGAGGAAAAGTGCAAAGGGGGAAGATACAGTGAACAAACGAAGGAGGTTGTGAAGCTGCTCCCCGGCGAGCCGCATCGTGGTTTCTTTCTCATCATCAATAACAACGATTCGGAAGGGAATCAGAGCAGCTGCATCAACAACGATTGAGGTAGGGTGTTTGGGGTTGTGCTTTTTCGACTGTAGGAGGGTTGCGGAGGTGTTGAACATCGATTTCAGTCGTTAAGAGGTTGAAACTCCTCTTGATCTCGCCGGAAACAGCCATCCAAGGGTGTGTTTGTTTGTTTGATGCTAGACAAGGGATTTTGGGTGATGCTTCTTCAATAATGGTGTTTGGGAAGAAGAAAAGGGAAGAGAGAGAGAGAGAGAGAGAGAGAGAGAGAGAGAGAGAGATCTTTTATTTTTTAATTATTAAAATAAATAAATAGGTATTAATTTTTTTTAGAAAAAGGGGATATATTTTTTCAGGTGCAAAAATGGTCCCTTAAAAATGAAAAGACAAATATACACTCGCGTGAGATGCACATGAGGGAGTTAACAACAACTTAATGGAAGTTAAGTCGGGGGGACCAATTCTACATACAAACTAAACTAAAAGGACCATGAACTCAAAAAGAAGAATTCTGTATATACCATTCTTAAATGTTAAAATATCATATTTATCCAACGTAATTTCTAAATATCATATTTAGCTTACATAAACTTTCAAAATATCATATTTGTCCAAATTATTTTTTTTAATATTTTATAATCATTTTAAATTGTTAGTTTTATTAATGGACTATTATACCCTTTGTTATTATAGAATTAAAATACAAATATAAGTATATAACTTAATGTCAATCAATATTGTCTTCTTCATAAAAAATTTCCTCTGTTTCTCGAAAAATGATTCTCAATAAATTATTCATCTTTTATGTTCCACGTAAATCAAGAGGAGAACATTGAGATATTCACTTCATGATTAACATATTTTGCTGCTCATAACTTTTCAACTCGTTTGAACTCTAACAATGATTCATCGGTTGAGTATCAGCTTCTTAATTTCTCCTTTCATAATCTTAGATTTTTTGGATCAACTTTGGTGAAACCAACTGTCATTGTGTACCCGGAAATGAAAGAACTATTGGCCAAAACTAATACATATACCAGACAATCATCGCTATAAATCAGTGCATGGATTGAATCTGGTGGTACCTTGGTCAGACCTTTTGTGCCATAGCAAAAGCAGTGGTTTCCATGGTTTCTCAGTCGGATCTTGCCCACCTATCGGAATAGGTGGTCACATTTCCGGTGGTGGAATTGGGTTGTTTTCTCGGACCACCACACAAGGGGGAGCACGTGTTTTGGCCGATACAAGGTAGAAAGTGACAGAGTTAGCAAACAAATGGCAAAACATTACGCCAAAACTGCAAGACGACTTTTACATCTCATGTTTTGTCGATGTAGGTTGCATAAACGAAAAAATAAACCTGTGATATTAGCCACATTTAAATGGGTTCTTTTTAGGAACAAAACGAAAGCTATATTCAATCATAAACCAAACTATCCCCAAGCTAAGAATCGTTGATTTAAAATCCATGTTGAAAACCATTAGTACGATTGATGAAAAACGAAGGATTCATCGGAATAATCTTTTTTTAAGAGGACGATGTTAATTAGAATTAGGTTAATAATGTAATTTAATTTAATAATAAAAATAAGAAGGGTATAATAGTCAATTGATAAAAAAGAATAATTTAAAATGATTATAAAATGTTTAACAAGAAAAATAATAATTTGGAATATTTTTTAAGTTTATAATGATATTTTTAAATTAGATTGGATATATATATATATATATATATATATATATATATATATATATATATATATATATATATATATGATATTTTAGTGTTTAAGAGAAGCATATATGAAATTTTTCCCTAAAAAATCTGAGATTTGAACTGAAACCACCAAAAAATACATACTGAACCATTTTTGCAATTGTCTATTCTTTGTATCTTTTACAATCAAATCTTAATATTTGAATTTTAAAACCTTAACTTTTAGCTACAACAGTATTTTTAGATTAAACATACATAATAACAATGTAATTTAAGCCCATTTGAATTTTCAATTACAAACATTACATTTTCTTTTCGTATGATATAGTTGAATCGTAAATGGCAATCATAAGAACAAAATTATGATGGAAGAATGAATGTCGGTTACTGAAGGCCATAAACAAGTAATGCTCCAACTCCAGCAAGACCGGCAACAAGTCCAATGATCACCCCGATCGGAGGCAGCGTCCCACCAATTGGTTTTCCGGTGACTGGATCGTACCCTGTGAACCTCTTCTTGGGTGCTCTACATTGTGGGCACAAGTACCCATCCGGCTGCAAATTTCCATAACCAAAATCACCATCTTTTTTGTCAATTAAACCTATAAAATTTATGATTCAATTATGATTAAATGCAAAAGTTGAGAGCTTGCCTGCTCCTCGAAAGGCTTCGATAATGTGTATATGAATCCACAGTCCAGACAAATATGCGTCGCTCGTGCCTTTTGGGCATCTGTTAGCTTGCGTCCGAATCGAGGAGGAGCAGGTCGCTTTGGTAGTCGTTTGACATCTACATCAGCTCCCCTGAATCAAAATCACTCATCGTTTATGGTTGTTGTTTCAATCAAATTTGGTTTCAGTAACGATTAAAGGGGTTGAGAGAGAGAACCTGCTAACGACAAAGTAAACGGAATCCGGCACCGCCTGAATGGCGGTTTTGGTGAAGCCAAGCTTATCAGCAGGCCAAAGTTCATCGCCGAAGAAGCTGCTTGTGTATATGACTTGATCCCCAACCTTCAACCCTGCTTTTGCAGCATTCCCGCCTCCTTCCACACCCTGAACTCGAAAATCACATTGATTGAGAATCGGAGAAAGAAAAAAGGTAAACGAAATTAATTACAGAGATGTGGAGAGAACCGACGTACGGTGATAACAACGCCACCACCAGCACCAGGTTTAGGACCCAAAGTGAGGCCTAAAGGCTTGTCGACTTCAACTTCGATCTCCTTTGAAGCACCTGCGGTTTTTCTGGCTTTGATATCTAAACCTCTTCCTCCTTTTACAGACACGATGGTCTTGTCGCTTGTTCCCAAGAAGGAAGTGGAGACGCCCCTTTTGGCATCTTGAATGGACAGCCCTTGAAATGTTGTTTTCTGTTCCTCAAAAATAGGGTGAAATCATTAATCAACGACTATTTTTTTTTTTTTCACCATTATTAATGGAATAGAATGAAGACGAACCTGATGAGGTGATGCTAATGGATATGAAGTAGTAGTTTTGATGGAAAGGGCGTTTCTTGTTGCGAAGGCTCCACCTGCACCTATGGCGGTTGTCGTCGACATTTTCTTCTTGTGACTGGCACAAGACAGAATCGAGAAACAGGTGGTGGCTGTTTTGTTGTTGATAAGGGAAAATAGAAGCAGTTGTGTGGACGTGATAGGCCTCCATCACCACCGGATAAGTTGAACTCGTTGCCACACGCTCACGCTCAGAATCCGTCCCAATTGACTTTTTTATTTTTTTTATTTTTATACTAGTTTATAACCCGTGGAACCACGGTTATAAAACTATTTAAATTTTAATAATTAAAAATTAAAATTATTAATAATTTATTTTAAATAAATTATTAATTAAGAGGTTTTTAATTATATAAAATTATAATCATTGATTTAAATAAATATGTAAAATTATACCACTTTATAATTTGTATTAAATTTACTTTGACTTTTATTCTAATTTTGTTAATTTAATGTAATTAGAATGCGAAATTTAAAATTTGAAATTTGAAATGGAGAATCAATATGTTGACAAATGGTATGTATTAATTATGAGACATAATAAGGTGAAACATGACAAAAGAAAAATAAAATTTGCATTAATTATGAGGCTTAATATGACGATACATGTCAAAAGGAGAATAAAACTACTCTTTTATTAGAATAGGGAGATTGGATTGGATTACTAGGTTTAAAAATATATATTACACAGTTGATTAAAAAATTAAAATATTATAATATAAATGATAAATAATTTTTATAATTATATTTTGAAATAAGTAACATATTAATTAAAATATTCTCTAATAAATGAATGTTTTTTTTACCACTTGTCATACTCTCATTCATTTTGTTACATATCATTTTGTTGTTATTTTGAATTAATTTTTATTCCATGTGTAATTTTGTGGTTTTCCTATTTTATTAAATTCCATATGGTATTTAAATTTAATAATAAATGCATATCAGTTTAATTAATGGACTTTCCTTATAATTTCGAAATTTTAAAATAAAATCTCATTAATTTGCTTTGATTATTTTTTCTTAATGATTTGTTTAAATTAAAAAAAAAACACTTTAATTTTAGTAATTCAATATTTTTCTCATTTTTCTTATAAATTTAAATTTCTTAAATGTTTATACATATTTAATTGTTTTAAATACACCCATATAATACATGAAGCTCACACCTACTTTTTATAATATTTATTACATTTGATAGTTTACATATAAGTATAAGCATTATATGGCCTATTAATATTAAAAACTGAAAAACCATAAATTGATATTTGAATATTATTTATTTAAAAAATATCACAAAATGACAAGTATCAAAACTAATTAGAGATTGACATGTATCAAAATTATCTTCATTTATTATAGTAGATGAGACATTTTTTTTCTTTTTTTTTTCTTGGGTCAATTCCATGGCATATGTAAACATGTAGATTCCAACGTTTAGTATACATAGTAGCACATGTTTAAGAAAAAAAAATCCAAATATTTAATGGTTTAATAAAAACATTTCTTATGAGAGTGTCACAACAAATAGTCAAATACCAAAACAATGTTTAAGAAAAACATTAAAAACCAAATGTTTTCTAAATATCCAAAGTTTACGAGTCACATTAGCTTCTAACAATATATACTAACCTGCAAAATAATTATCAACAAATTGATTAGGCTATGGGGAACCTACAGAGTACGATTCCAAGGTTAGGCATTATGGACAGTGTATTAATAAAAACTTTTGTTCTTACATCAATACGCAAACCATACCTTCTAAAAACAAAAAATCCACAATTATCAATTCGGGTAAAAAATATACTTCATCCGTCCCATATTAATAGTCTATGTTTTCTTTTTGGTTTGTCCTAAAATAATATCCTACTTCTAAAGATAAGCATCCATTTTACTAAAATATCCCTCATTATTAGTTAACCTACCATGGAATTGAATGCAAAAAAGGGTAAATCTATCATTTTATTTAATAAAGTTAGTGACAATTAATGTTTCCTAAATCTGTTTGTTTTTTGTCTGTGGACAATAATTATGGTATGGAGGGAGTATCTTTTAAAAAAGTACATTGTTATTTATGATAATTTCCATACAAACTTTAATGTCAAATAAACCGTACCAAGATAAACAAATAATACTTATGTGAGCTAAATCAAGATAAAAATCCAATTTACTTAATTCAATGCTTCCAAAACATCCACGACACATATGTATTGACTAGGGTTCAAAATCAAAACATGACATAAAGGTTTCA
This sequence comes from Lactuca saligna, assembly GCF_052625555.1. Taxonomy (NCBI): domain Eukaryota; kingdom Viridiplantae; phylum Streptophyta; class Magnoliopsida; order Asterales; family Asteraceae; genus Lactuca; species Lactuca saligna. The sequence goes on from NC_136424.1 coordinate 3,790,916, forward strand.
TATACCCATAAGGTTTTCTTAAACATTTATATCTCCAAAAGAGACAAGTAAGCTCCAGAATATGCATAGGGGTGAAAACAAGATCAATGACAATAAGTAAGATGCAATTTATGTGTCTACTCCTAACCCTTTGTCAATCTAAAAATACAGCTCATAACAAAAGTCAGATGTAAAGAACTCATGACAGACAACCAACTAGTATATTCATATCTGACAACAAAATAATGATAGTGGGGTGTGAAGAACGTACGACAGAAGAAATTGCCGAGTCGCCCTTATACCCACAAACAATGCACTAGGGACCATCCAACATAGGTCATATAAGGGGCAACGAGCCTCTACTCGTGTATGTGAGGATTATCTAGAAATATACTAACAAAGAAATAACAAGCAACAAACAACTACCCATTGAGTACTCAGGACCACAAAGTCACACCCATCCAAACATGATATGCATGTATGCAACAAATAGGATGCCAAATCTCTTTTCTCAAAATAAGCATCTTTAGCTTTTTAATAACCAAAATCTTTTTTGAAAATATAATTTCATGAATGCACAAATAATCCTCATACGGGCAACTAGTAATCAAATATATGCTAGATAGTTTCAAAACACAAAAGAAATAATAAAGGATGTATATTCTTGGGGGTTCTAAAACAGAAAGTCAAGAATATATGAATTCTTACAGTCAAAAAATAAGGTAAAGCCCCTCAATGCAAAACATTTTCAAAACATGCCCTTTATTTAATTAATGTCGTCCCCGAATTATAAAATATAATATCAGGTAAAAGAGAACACTTAAGGGATATATAGAGCTGAAATCATATTTATATACGCAATTTTACTTCAAATAATGGGAAACACATATAACATAATCATATAATTGTGACAGTGTTCTAAGGTAAAAGTACTCAGCTTAAGTCCTAAGCTTGCAACACCAAGCTCCTTCTTCACTTGAACTATGACACTTTAAGCTCCAAACTTCCCAAATCAATCACCCAGTATCATTACAAGGTGTCAAAAGACTATAATACCCTTCTATGGGTCACTTAACATCTTAAGCTCAAAATAACCCAATATGTCCTAATATGGATCATAGAAGCAAAAAGGAACATAATGAAAGAACCAGACCTAAGGCACAAGCACGACACAATACTGAAAATAAGGCACGTCAATAACCGCGCCGTAACCAACTTTGGTCTTTGCCACAGGAACGACAGTAGATGCAAAATTTTGGTTTTTATTTCTCATTTAGCCAACAAACTTTCAATAAAACTTCAAAACAACTTCAATGATTCAAAAATTTAAGATACATGTTTAAATACTTCAAATGACATAGGAAAGGATCCCCAATTGGTTCATATTCTTGGAATAACCTTATACCTCCTAGCCTCCTTATAAAGGTAGAATTTCATATATGCCCTTCTTAAACATCAAAATATCATATTTACCCAACTTAATTTCTTAATATCATATTTACCCTTCACAAAAAATTTAAATATCATATTTACCCTTCATAAAATTTCAAAATATCATATATATCATTTTTAAACATCAAAATATCATATATGCCCTTCTTAAATATCACAATATCATATATGTACTTTTTAAACATCAAAATATCAATGGTAATATCTAAAATATCTTTCATCTACAACATGATAATAATCAACAACAACTAAAACTAAATAATCAAAATATACATTCCATAGAGAGGGTTGAAAATGAATCTTTTTGTTTGTCAAGAGGCGACATTCCAACAATTTAGAAGTTCGCATTCCATTATCATAGATGTAAGGATAATATGTTAAAACTTTTAAATATTATAATAATTCTAAGGTATAAAGAATGATTATAAAATATTAAAAACATTATTAAAAAGGATTTGGGCAAATATGATATTTTGAAGGTTTATGGAGGGTAAATATGATATTGAGAAATTAAGCTCGGCAAATATGATATTTTGAAGTTTAAGAGGAGCATATATGAAATTCTCCCTTTTATAGAAATCATTTTTTAAAGGTCAAAGAGCATAAGACTATAAAGTTGAAGCAATCATTTCAAAAGAATATTTATTTGATTCAACACTTACAATAAACACTTCAAAACCATCTCATAAAGGAATAAGGCCGTTATGAAACATAATCTAACACCAAATTCCGATATTCTTATAAATTTTGAAACCATAAATTCTCAAATATGACACTAGATGGATAAATTACTATACAAATCATGATTTTTTATACATATATGATTGTTTCAATGAAAGATATGAGTTTTAAGCTTTTAATGCATGGTTTTTTTATAAGTTTTAAGTTGTGAATGCATGATTTTTTTATACAGATTTGACTGCTTCAATGAAAAAAAAAATTGTGAATGTTGTGAATACAATTTTTTTTGTAAGTTTTATATTTTCTTATGTTGGTATTTTTGAAAATAATGATAACATCGGTTATTTGAATTATGAATTGTAATGTTTTAATGTATCATTTATTGTTTCATGTTAGTTTTTGTAACATCCCGATTCCTAGGTATGAGATTTAGGTGTTGTTTGTTTTTTCTATAGGCAAAAGTTCTGCAGTCTGCGGACCACATCTGTAGACCTCTGCAATAAAAGAGGTGGACCAAACGTTTGCAGTCTGAAAAAAGAAGACTGTTTGTTTTTTTTTTAACGTCTGCGGGCTACTAAAATAAACTGAAATCTGAATAAACTGGTTTTTTTAACTTCAAAGTGATTTTTTAAATATTTTTATGGCTTTGTTATAAATAATTAACGAATCTAGATCAACTTTTATGCATTATTGTATAAAAAATAAAAATAAAAATGATATGAATTAACGTATATATTTGATAAAAACCAACAACTTTGGTTGCAAAGTTATGACTAAACATTATAATTAGTGATCAAAGAATTTGATACATAAATTGATGGAAATAAATTTCGATTTTTTCAATTAAATCCATTGAAAATGTATCATAAATATTTCTCAATAAATTGACGATACTGTATTAAATAATGTTTTATAAAATTTGGCAAAAAATATAAGAATATATTATGATTTTTTTTCATATTTATATAAACAACTTCAACGATTATTATTGTAATAAATCTTTATTTATAAATTTGTCAAAAATATCATGTATGTATCGTCGAACGTTTTTTAAAGTTTTGTAATTTTTTTTTTCAAATTGTTTATTATTAATAAAGTTAGAAAAATTATAAATTAAAAAAAAAAAAAAAAAAACTTAAAAAAAAATAAAGATATATATGATTTTTTAGGCTAAAAGATGTTTGAAGATGTTAGAAGACTCTGGTCCACATCTGCGCCAAGAAGAGGGCGCACAGACATTTTTAGGTCTGCAGTCTTCAAAAAAACAAACAGTCTGCAAAGGCTAATATCTGCGCGTGGTCTGCGCTGCGCAAACAAAAGAGGCCACGCAGATCTGCAGACAAAAAACAAACACTAACTTGTTGTTCAAAGACAAATTTCCCTTGGAACTCGTCGAGTTGATGGCCTCAACTCGACGTGTTGAAAAGCTTTGGGTTGCGCTTATTTTTGGACCAACTCAACGAGTTGGAGAGGAAAACTCGACGAATTGGCGGCTGTTTGTGAAACCCTAAATCTTAGGGTTTGCATAATATATAACATCCTTAAGTCCTTGAGGTTGATCTTTTATCAGCCTCCAAACCATAATATCGGCCTTGTGAACCCTAATCTTCATACAATCTCATATTGTGAGTTAATGTGGCATTTTGGAGCAAAAGAAGGAGAAGTTTGAGAGAAAGAGGCAAGGATCTAGCAAGAAAAGCCCTTCTCTTCAGTTTGGTACTCTTTTGGACCATTATAAGTGTTCAAGATCCGATTGTTATCTATCTTTGTAGCTATATCTTGAGTTTTGTCCCTTTTTCTCATTATTCTTGGATGTTGCAATGGATGGACTTCATAAAATTTGCAACTTTATGAACCTACAGGTTAAGGTGACCTTAGAGTGGGTTATATCTTGTCCTTAGCCAAGTTTGGATGCCATGCATGGAGTTTAGGTCATATTTCCACTTTTTGGCCCATTTTTTGGTTTAAGACATGCATTGGGCATGCATGTTGATAAAACACCCACCTTTGGGATGTTTTTGAGGCTAGAATATCCTCTGGAAAAGTAGGGTTCCAAATCTCAAGGATTTTGTACTTAATGGTTAAGCCTTTGAGTTTTCAAGCCTTGTGGAAGGTTTTTGAGCATTTGGAGTAGCCCCAAAGGATAAATTTGGAAACTTTATCCTTTTAGACACATTTGGAGTTCAGATCTGAGCCTTAGAGTCCATGTAATCGAATCTGAATGTGTTAAGTTGGGGAAAACTCGACAAGTTTCCCACCCAACTCGGCGAGTTGCCTAGGGTTTTCTCTGACGCTCTGAGTACTGTAGAACTCAACAAGTCCAAGAGGTGCACTCGAAGAGTTGGGTCAATATGGATTGTTGACATTGACTTTGACCATGGTTGACCAAGTTGGACTTTTGAGGGCATTTTGGGTATTCTGGGATTTTGATGGGTTTGTTCATGATGGTTGTAGGCATTGATTCAGGAGATGAGATTCGGAGTCAGACCTTATCAGTTCTGCACTACTCGTGAGGTGAGTTTTCGTCACTGTACTTGTGGGTCGAAGGCACCAATGTCGGCCCATTAGATTAATATCTTGTTATGCATGTTATTTTATGGTTATGATCTGTTAGACGGGTATCCTAGTAGATAGGATGTTTCTATGCTTAGTGATATATAGATATGTGTGATTGGACGTAGAATGTTATATGATTATCTATTATATGTTCATATGATTTGTTGGTGGCTGAGGCTTCACTGATTTATGCATAAGCCAACAGGCCGAGGCATTCCAACCTGATGGTTGAGGGTCTAGGGTATTCCATCCCAAGGATGATTAGACCCATAGTATGTTGGCATTCCAACGTGATGGTTGAGGGCCTAGGGTATTCCATCATGAGGATGATTGGACCCATAATATGTTGGCATTCTAACCCAATGGTTGAGGACATGGGTTATTCCATCCCGAGGATGATTGGACCCATAGTATATTGGCATTCCAACCCGATTGTTGAGGGGCCTGGGTATTTCAACCTGATGGTTGATTGGGCCCAAAGTATCGTATTATTATAATTGTGTTACGGTTGTTGGAAAATATTTATATGTGATTCTCACTTGAAATAAGTTGAGTCCTTTTATATATTTGTCTAACAAACATTATCAGGACGTTTCAGGTTGGAAAGATGTTGAAGATTCAACAAGTGTTTGAAGAATCAGATGTTGGAGCACTTGAAGCTTACATGGAGCACCTGTTGTTGACATGGATCACTTGCTGAAAGCTAATTGGATCATCATGATCTTAGATGGCATATCTATATCATATGTGGAGCATCAAGAAACTGATGGATCATTTGGAATATTGATACTCATCAGAAACATTGTTGACTCATCCACAACTCTATGGCTCAACAAGAACACTTGGTGGCTTAACTCAAGTCAATGGATCAACATGATCACATAGATGACTCAACAAGGTTGCACATGACACATCATGTACAATGAAGGCACATCCAAATGCTCAAATGAACATGAATTTCGTCCATGAGCCATCGTGAACATGTGGTGGTACATCTTCAAGTTCAAGACACGGTCCAACATTCAAGAAACTACTCAACTTGGTCAACAACACTTCTGGAAGTTGGCGACATCTAAGAAGACAATTGAGCAACATGATGCTCATGTTGATCATCACTTTTTCAATGTTGATCAAGAAGGTTCAAGAATTATGAAGACTCGTAACTTGGATGGAACCCTAAAGGAATACTAACGGAACTGGAATATTCCATCCATTCTCCGTTAAGTAGGGCAAAGGTGTCAAATGATGACTTAGTCATGATGACGTGTCAACACCTGATTGGTCAAGCCATGTCATGGGCTTTTACAAAGCCTATAAATAGTCCCCTTGGGATCCATTATAAAGTTGCTCTTCCTTGCTTATTTCAGATCATTCTACACAATTGTTGTTTAGATTAGTCTTCAGAGAGCCATTTGAGTGTTTTAGCTTGTCTATCATTCAAACACTTGTAGCTGAATCTTGATGAATGTGAGACACTTTTGAATCATTGATATTGAACATATGAAAACGTTTTTGTTATTAACTTGGTGATTCACAACACTTTATTTTCCGCATTGCTTGCCACTTGACGATTCTGAAACTCTGTTTCAGTATTTTCAACACTTGGACTACTCTAGTCTAGGTTTACTGAATTTTTCTCATTTCTTCAGTTATGTTTTGGTATTTTGGGGGAACTCACTAATCTTTGGTCTTATAGTTTGGATTATGTTTCAGGTACCTCAGTGGATCACGGAAAGGCGAAGGTGTGATCGTACACCTCCTCATGTTTTGATTTTACGGTTTTGGGATTTTTATGATGTGAAACTTATTTTGAAAACAAATTGTAATAAATGATGGTTTGTGGTTGTTTAAAAAGTTTTAAATTTTCAAGAATTTTACGAATGCTACAAGTTGGTATCAGAGCCTTGGTTTGAGTGAATTGGAGGAACACCCGTGTGAATCCAGTCTCAAACTAAGAAAATATTTTCAAAATGATTTTTCGAATGGTTTTCAAAATATCCAAGGAGGATGTGATGCTTACGATCAGCCGGAGTCGGTAAGTAGACCCCAAAATACCATACTGTTATTTGATATTGTGATATGTTAGAACAGCATGCTAGTAATAGGCTAGGGATCTTCAGGAATCGCATGATAGAATTTCCTAATTATATGATGTATAATAGTCTAGGACATTTCTTTTACAGAGTTGACATTATTATTGTAGTTTCTTAGTGTACACATCATGGTTATATATAACTAAGATCTTATAGCCTGAGAATGTTAGGTTTAGCCTTATTTCTTGTTCTTGTTTGATGAAGGGCTTAGGGTAGGCTCAAATATTTGAATGTCTATAGGGTCAAGTGTTATGTATGGCTAGCAAACACGAGTGTTGCAGGGTTGGTGGAAGTTTCATGGATGAGTCGTGTGGGATTAGTCGGCCAGTCATGAGATTTTTAGCCTTTCCTCTAGGGAATGAGGATTGAGTGTTTGTCTATGCTTATGAGTATTGTTAGGGAATTGTGATGATCCTTGAGACAAATCCAGGTAGGTGTAGAAGGTAGTATGGGCCCATACTACTGAAAGCACAAGACTCGTACGCGTAGCAAGGAAGTCACACACCCCTAGGGCTTCGTTGGGAGTTGGTTCCCTGTTATGATATATGGATTATCTTATATCTTCCTGGTGTATTTTCAGCATGGTGACTACGAAGCGATTTGATATCGGATCCAAGTCGAGATCAGGAGTTGGCTGATAGGGTGAGCCAGTATTGTCAGAGGACCACGTTAGGGAGATCTTTCGCGGGGAGGTAATTGCTATTGTACATGGTCAGATTCCGGAGATGTTCAGGTATATCAAGACCGTGGAGTTCTTTGATGATCACTATGCAACCATTGATGAGACGGCTGCTGTTGCGGCCTCCGTAGCCGTGGCGGCTGCAGGTGTTGGGACAGGATTCGATAATACAAAGTCCCCGACTTTGGACGAAGTTTAGGACTCGATTATAGCCATGATATGTCTATTTGATGTGGAGGGACGTTTCTGCACTTGTTCATGCCCTGCTGACTAGAAGGTCAGGTGCGCTCTGAACCTTCTGAGGTCCGAAGCGAAGGATTGGTGGAGGCTCACTACTAGTTCTTATTCTTGTTAAGCAAAGAGATGCTGTGTTATAGGAACCATTTTCTGAGATGTTCCGCTCCATATATGTCCAACTGGTGGAGCGTGAGAGGTTAGCACAGGAGTATCTAGGTTTGAGACAGGGTTCTAAGATGGTGACGAAGATTACCAAGATGTTCATGGAGAGAGCTATGTTCTGCCCTGAGTTTATTACATCCGAGTAGACTCAGATGGACCGTTACTTGAGCATGCTCAAGACGGAGATCGGGTAGTTTTATTCTACTCGGTGATATGGTTCTTTGTTGGAGATGCAGAAGGCCGCCAGGCGGCGTGAGATTTAGATTGAGTTGCAGACTCGGGAGTTGAGACCGACCCCGACGCAGTCGCAACCTGCGCCAAAGCGGTTCAGGGTCGCTGATTCCAGGTCGATGAGTCATAGGGGTCGCACTTGTGGGAAGTATGACAAGGTATATGATTGTGTTTTTCGTTCTTCTTTGGGTTTCCACATATATGGTAAGAAGGGACTCATTGCGAGGGATTGTCGGCAGTAGACTCCAGCTTCTGGCATCAAACTTTGTTACCATTGTGATTAGGTGGGCCATATAAAGGCTCAGTGTCCCTTGTTAGCTGCCAAGCAGGCGCATGCTCTAGAACTGGCTACTTTGAGGATAACTAACGGGAGTCAGGTCAGGGCGGAGCCCCCGAGGGCTCGAGGTCGCACTTTCTAGCTTATTATCGAGGAGGCCAGGACAGCACCAGATGTTGTGACTGCCTGACTGGTATGTTTTTATCCATTATCTTATTTATTATGTTTGTTTTATGATCATTTGTTTGTACCTTTGGTAGGTACATTTCTAGTGAACTCCTTGCCTGCTTTAGTGTTATTTGACTCGGGTGTGAGTCGGTCCTTTGTTTCTCGATCTTTTAGTAGGGAGTTTGCTTTGCCCTTAGGGGAGTTGGAGTGTCCGTCGCGAGTTTCTATCGCCAACGATCATGGGGTTTCTACTTCTTCGGTTTATCAGGGTTGCATTCTGGAGATCTTCGGAGTATCCTTCTCGTTCGATTTGATTTCTATTCCCATGGGGGATGTCTACGTGATAGCGGGTATGGATTGGCTGAGTCATTTCAGTGCCATGATCGACTGTGAGGGTCAGATCGTGGTAGTTCGAACCCCAAGTGGGGGAGAACTGGTTATTTATGAAGAGGGCACCAGGTTGGGTTCATGGTTTTGTTCGGCAGCCAGGGTTCAACAATATATTCAACACGGGTGTGCATGTTACTTGGCTTATGTGGTGGACACGCTGGTTGGGGATCAGGTGTCAGTTGGTGATGTTCCGGTAGTTAGGGAGTTCGTTGATGTATTCCTGGAGGAGTTACCAGGTGTGCCTACTGAGAAGCAGGTTGAGTTCAGGATCGACCTTGTGCCAGGTGCGACCCCTATTTCCAATGCGTCGTACCGATTGGCACCGCCTAAGATGCAAGAGTTGTCATCATAGCTGCAGGAGCTGCTAGGTAAGCAATTAGTCCGTCCAAGTAGTTCTATGTGGCCATTTATATTCTTCAAGAATATGGATGGTTCACACTGGATATGCATTGATTATCGGGAGTTGAACAAGTTAACGGTGAAGAACCGTTATCCCCTTCCGCGGATTGATGATCGCTTTGATGAGTTGCATGTAGCTTCTTGGTTCTCCAAGATTGATATGAGGTCTGGGTACCATCAGTTCAGGGTGAGGGAGGAGGACGTGGAGAATACCATGTTCCAGACTCATTATGGGCATTACGAGATTGTGGTGATACCATTCAGTCTCACCAATTCGCCTGCAATATTTATGGATTTGATTAATCGGGTATGCAAGTCGATGCTTGATCTTTTTGTTATTGTGTTGATTGATGATATCTTGGTGTATTACAAGACAAAAGAGCAGCATGAGGATCACCTTCACGAGCTTCTGGGAGTGTTGAGGTGGGAACAAGTTTATACTAAGTTCTCGAAATGCAAGTTTTGGTTATGAGAGGTTCAGTTCCTAGGACATCTCGTTAATTAGGATGGGATTTTGGTCGATTTGTCCAAAATCGAGGCGGTGATGCAGTGGGAGATTCCGAAATCTCCCTCAGATATCAGGAATTTTCTAGGTTTGGTAGGGTACTACAGGGGATTTATTTAGGATTTATCCAAGATTACAGTACCCCTCACTCATCTGACAAGGAAGGAGGTGGATTTCTGGTAGGGCCCTATGCAGCAATTTGCTTTTGAGACCCTTTGGCAGAGACTTTGTGAGGCCCCATTTTTGACCCTCCCAGAGGTAATTGAGGATTTTGTGGTTTTCTGTGATGTATCCATCACCGGCTTGGGAGCAGTCCTCATGAAAAGAGGAAGGGTGATAGCTTATGCTTCGCAGAAGCTGAAGCCGCATGAGACAAGATATCCCACGTATGATCTTCAGTTAGGTGCGATGGTTTTCGCCCTCAAGATTTGGAGACATTACCTTTATGGGGTCCGTTGTACTATCTACACAAATTGCAAGAGTTTGACGCATATTGTGGATTAGACGAACCTAAACTTGAGGCAGCGTAGGTGGCTAGACGTTGTCAAGGATTATGACTGCAAGATCCATTATCATCCGGGTAAAGCAAATATGGTGGTGGATGCCCTAAGCCACAATTCGATTGGATCTTATGTTCTGGTGACATCTATAAGGATATATGCGGATTCTTCACTTATGAGTTTGATTAGGGAGGCTCAGACTGAGGGTGTTCGAGAGGAGAATTAGAAGATTAAGAGGATCAGGGGTGGGATTTCCAGATTTATTCCAGACAGTCATGGTTTATTGACCCATTGCGGTTGGGTATAGGTTCCTGTGTCTGGTGGGCTCAGACGGATTATGCTAGATGAGGCTCATAAGTCTCACTTTTCTATCTAGTCAGAGGCCACCGGTGGTCGTGCATGAAGAGGGAGATCGATGGTAAGTCGAGCGGTGCTTAACCTGTAGGATGGTCAAGGCCGAGCATCAGAGGCCGCATGGAAAGCTACAGCCTCTGGAGGTTCCCATGTGGAAATGGGAGCAGATTTCGATTTACTTCATCACCAAGTTGCCGAAGACAGCAAAGGGTTTTGATGCTATTTGGGTCATCGTGGACCGACCGACCAAGAGTGCCCATTTTCTGGCAATTCGGGAGAGCTCGTCGACTGTGAACTTGGTCGATGTGTATATTCGCGAGATTGTTGATTGCCATGGGGTTCTAATCTCAATTGTTTCAGACTATGATGTTTGGTTCACCTTCCTATTTTGGTAGAAGTTTGATGAGGAACTAGGCAAGAGGCTACACTTCAGCACAACTTATCATCTACAGACCGAGGGCCAGAGTGAGCAGACCATTCAGAATCTTGAGGATATGTTGCGAGCTTGTGTTATTGATTTTGGTGGGAGTTGGCACTCCTACCTACCTCTTTCCAGAGTTATCCTACAATAATTGTTTTCAATCTAGCATTGGTGCTCCGCCTTTCGAGCTTTTGTATGGGCGGAGATATCGCACCCCAGACTGTTGGGGGAGGTTTTTCACAGGGTCATGGGTTGGACTGAGGTGGTTCTGCGGACTACAGTGATGATCCATCAAATCAGGCAGATATTGCAGACTGCTCAGATTCGACATAAGAGCTATGTCGACCGACGCCGATCTAAGTTGGAGTTTTAGGTCGATGGCATGGTGTTGTTGAAGGTCTCACCTTGGAAAGATGTGATTGCTTCAAGAAGAGGGGGAAGTTGGGCCCCGTATATATTAGACCATTCTGGATTGTTTCCAGGGTTGACAAGGTTGCTTATAAATTGGATCTTCCGGAGGAGCTCAGTCACATTCATAGCACTTCCACGTTTCGTAGTTGCGAAAGTGCGTATTAGACGAGGATGCAATAGTATCATTGGATGACATTCAGGTTGATGGGCACCTGAACTATATCGAGAGGCCGATAGCTATTCTGGAAAGGAAGGTAAAGCTTTTGCGTAGCAAAGAGGTACCTTTGGTAAAGGTACATCAGCAGCATCGGAGGGGATCTGAGTGGACCTAGGAGCCGGAGGTTGAGATGCGGGAGCATTATCCAGATTTCTTCACCAATTCCCTGGTATGAGATTTATTATTCAAAAGGAAAACTTCCCTTGGAACTCGGTGAGTTGAGGGCCTCAACTCGTCATGTTGAAAGGTTTTGGGTCGCACATCTTTTTGGACCAACTCGACGAGTTGGAGAGGAAAACTTGATGAGTTGGCAACTGATTGTGAAACCCTAAATTGTAGGGTTTTCACCCTATATAACCTCCTTAATTCCTTGAGGTTGATCTTTTATTATCCTGCAAACCCTATTATCGGCCTTGTGAACCCTAATCATCATTACATCTCGTATTGTGAGCTAGTATGGCATTTTGGAGCAAAAGAATGAGAAGATTAAGAGAAGGAAGCAAAGATCTAGAAAGCAAAGCTCTTATCTTCAGTTTGGCACTCTTTTGGACCATTGTAAGTGTTCAAGATCCGATTTGTATCTATCTATGTAGCTAGATCTTGAGTTCCCCCCCCCCTCTTTTTCTCCTTATTCTTGCATGTTGCAATGGATGGACTTCATAAAGTTTGCAACTTTATGAATCTCCAGGTCAAGGTGACCTTTTAGTGGGTTAGATATGGTCTTTAGCCAAGCTTTGATGCCATGCATGGAGTTTAGGTCATATTTCCCCTTTTTAACTCATTGTGGGTTCAAGATATGCATTGTACATGAATTTCTATAAAGCACCAACCTTTAGGACATTTATGAGGCTAGAATCTCTTCTGGAAAAGTAGGGTTCCATATCTCAAGGATTTTGTGCTTAATATTTAAGCCTTTGAGTTTTCAATCCTTTTGGAAGGGTTTTTTTGGCATTTGGAGTAGCCCCAAAGGATAAAGTTGGAAACTTTATCCTTTTACATGCATTTGGAGTTCAGATCTGAGCCTTAGAGTCATTAGAATCGAAGAATCATCTGAATGTGTTAAGCTAAGGAAAACTCGACAATTTTCCTAGCCAACTCAGCGAGTTGGCTAGGGTTTTCCTCGACGTTCTGAGTTCTGTAGAACTCGACGAGTTCAAGAGGTGCACTCAACAAGTTGGGTCAACATGGCCTGTTGACCTTGACCGTTGACTTTGACTTTGACCATGGTTGACCAAGTTGGACTTTTGAGGGCATTTTGGGTATTTTGGGATTTTGATGGGTTTGGTCATGATGGTTGTAGGCATTGATTTAGGAGCTACGATTTGGAGTCAGACCTTATCAGTTCTGCACTACTTGTGAGGTGACTTGTCCTTACTATACTTGTGGGTCGAAGGCACCAATGCCGACTCATTGGATTGATATCCTGTTATGCATGCTATTGTATTGTTATGATCTATTAGATCGATATCCTAGTAGATAGGATGTTGTTATGCTTAGTGATATGTAGATCTGTGTGATTGGACGTAAACTGTTATATGATTATCTGTTATATGTGCACATGATTTGTTGGGAGTTGAGGCTTCACTGCTTTGTACGTAAGCCAACAGGTCGAGGCATTCCAACCAGATGGTTGAGGGCCTAGGATATTCCATCCTGTGGATGATTGAACCCATAGTATGTTGGCATTCCAACCCAATGGTTGAGGGCCTGGGGTATTCCATCCCGAGGATGATTGGACCCATAATAAATTGGCATTCCAACCTGACGGTTGAATGGGCCCAAAGTATGATGTTATTATAACCGTGTTATCTGTTATTTATTGGTATTTTGGTGGAATTCACTTAGCATTGGGCTTACACTTTGGATTATATTTCAGGTACCTTAGTGGATCACGGAAAGGAGAAGGTGTGACCGTGCACCTCCTCATGTTTTGATTTTATGATTTTGGGATTTCTCTGATGTGAAACTTATTTTGAAAACATATTGTAATTAATGACGGTTTTGTGGTTGTTTAAAAAGTTTAAAATTTTCAAGAATTTTACGAATGTTACAAGGTACACCACTCACTGCCTGCCTCTCTATGACCCATGTATCCATTGATGGGTTTTGGTCATAAGACATCCTATGTGCTCATACAAACCCTAATGCTTGGATCTAGGTTTCTCTATTGTACATGCTTTGAATCCAAGACTATAAACCCTAATTCTAGTATACAAGTAATCATATTAATATGTAATTAGGTTTAAGATCATACCTTGATTGTTATGTAGCAATAACAATCCCAATTCCTCCTTGAATTGACTTTGGAAGGCTTAGAGTCACAAGTGTCACTCCTCTAATGGCTCACAAACACCATAAGCAAGAGGATGAACAGGAGAGAGGTTGGAGGCTGCCAAAAATGTGTGTAAACCCTTACAAGAACATTAGCCACGTTTTTGAGCCTTAAGGGGTCTTTATATAGTTGGGCTATTAGGGTTATCTAACAAGGAAACCCTAATTTGGATGCTTAAGCCCTAAGCAACCCATAGACTCCTTTAATTAAGCCCATGGACGATTTCCTTATGGGTTTCCCATTAGAATTCGTCCATCCCTTAATATAAGGCAATCCATGGCCCAAATTGCAATTATCCTATAATTACAATTCCAGTCCCTTAAGTTTAATTAATCTCTTTTAGTCACAAAACTAATTACCAATTAATTATTGACTAATATTAATTAAACAATATGATTTCTCCTTTAATATATTATTCTCATAATACATTAATAAATCATATTTAATCCTTACTCTCCATAAATCATCCTATCAAGTTGCTTTGGTGAAGGCAACCCAAAAGGACCATGCACCATCGGGTCAAGTACATACCAAAATAGTTATGGACTTAGACACTAATCCAACAGTCTCCCACTTGGATAAGTCTAACAACTATTATGCGTATGACTTCAGATCCCGATCTGCAATCGTAGCTTTCCAAAGCCGCTGTCAACTCTGATCATATCAGATACGCGTGTCCTTAGATAAGGGATCATATATTCCTCCATTCTAGATATCGTATGAGATATGATTTCTAATCATTCTATTTGTACTATATCTCGATTTCCGATTTATGACGACAGACTAATTGAACAAATCAAATTAGCCCTAGCCCGGCCGAGCATTTACGTATGTCATCACTAAACCATCGAGGGGCCCAAAGATATCGCTTTTATCCTACCTTGGATAAAAGGAATGGATAAACTTTGATACAATGCTCGCTTGCACTCACTAACCAAATCACACACAACAATATGTTTTATAACACCAAGTTACTAGTGCGTTTACATATTATCAATGTGCAACCGATTAGCAAGATACAACTCACACATCTCGGTTTCAAGAATATAAGATGTTATCGTCTCACTAATCACTCGAGATAGTGATCCAAGTGAGCGTGGGTTTAATCCAATGCTCGAATCATATTCATAAGCACTCATGAACGTTTCAGCAAACATTTGCTTATGTCTAATACTCTTTTAGACAATCCACACACCAATTCACGACAATCTTCATTCATATCTACTTCCAACATATGAACGACTGTGGCCCGTTCGAATAATTCGATTATTCTTAATAAACTCAATTATTCTGGAAGTCAAAACATGCAAGGTGAAACACAAGAATAATACTAATCCCATATGGCCTCAAACCTTTGAGTATAAACAAAACACGTTTTATTTATCACCATATCGATTACTCATTATTTGTCGTTTCGGGTAATCAACTTCTTACTTGAATTCCAACACTTGTCCCATGCTCCTAGCATGCACACAATGTTTACTTATGGTTCTTACTTTTGTAAAATAGACAAATTGAACACGTTTCCAATCATTCTCATTTTACAACTCCAAATCCATTTTCTTAAGTGTAAGAATATCAAATTCTTGTTACTTATAGAATATACTAGATTCTAACACTTTATGCAATGATCCTTTTGTAATGTCACTGCACCAAAGTCTCAAAGACTATTGCCAATGATATTACAAAGTCCTCTATCGGAGATTGTTACAAGACAATTCCTTAGATATGATGTCTCTCACTCAAAGTACATTCCTTTGAACATCCTTTTGCATAAAAGTTTCTAATCTAGACATAGATTTTCAATATTTACTTCCCAATATGGACACGCTTCCATATTTTCCATATGACAACTCATTCTTAATAGAATCTTATCTATTCGTAATGATGTCGATATTGTCCATCCAATATGAAACATTTCCATAATTTCCAATACTATACTTCCAACTACTCACAAGCGACCAATCCTCGTCGAACTTTGGATTGTCCTTTGATAGTTGTTTAATTATTTTAGTCAAAACCGATTCTAGTCCCTTTTCCCTCTAAATGTGCGAAAATTTTAGAATGGTCAAACATTAAAGCATTTGCAATCGATCCTATACCCGAAGCGTATGGGACACGACGCATAATGTTTTATTTGCTATGTTCTCAAAATTCGAATTGTGAAGAGGAATGCCGTAATCACAATCGAAATTTTAAGAACACACTATGTACCTTTGACTAAATTTATCAACATTTCTCAACCTAATCCTTTAGATTTGAAATGAAGCATAATATTCTCTCCCTTAATTATAGCAAAACAACCTTTCAACTCTTACAACTTTGCAAAGTATGACTCTTGTTTTCTATAATTAATATTGCCAACTATGCAATACGTGCCTTAATAATCATACAATCATAACATTTATGCTCCCACTATCATGATGATTATTATAAAACATAACACTTATGCTCCCACTAGCTTCGACATGTATTCATAAACATCTTAACTTTCAGAAAAACAATACCTATTGAATTTCTTAAGTCCATGTTTCTAATACTTAGTGCTTTGATAATCTTTTATCAAGGCTTCTTGAACTTATACACCTTTGCCTTAGATAGTTCATATGTGTGTCTTAACGATTAAGACTAATTGCCAAACCTCACAATTCGAATCATGGAAAGGGATACCGTAACCATAATCGAATTCGAGAATGCAATTTTACAATCACTATCTTCTTAAAATCTTTCTTAGTGAAAGCATTTCCTCACAATCATTTACATGAAGGAGGAAATCTTATGACACTTAGATTTTAAACGGTGTAAATGTTCCTATCCATGTGAATTTGTCAAAACCAACGTTTACGACAAATTCAAACTCATACGGATCGAACTTCCTTAATCTTGATTTCTTGCCTCATGGTAGCACAGCTGCCCACCACGTCTTCCAAGTAGTTAAGCATCTCACCTTTTCCTATCAATGTACCTTTCATTGATTAAGGTGCTTTGCCTTTTATGCATTCAAAATGAGAACTCATAGGACTCACATGCATAATTAACTCAATTGGAACAGCACAGAATCAAAATAATGTCAACACGATAGGTTGTAAACCTCAAATCGTGTGCTAGTGATGATCGATTAGGTTTATTTGATTTGTTCTTGAAACTATTCAAGACCATTAAGACTCCCACTGACTCCTTGACATATAAGATTCTTTTGTCAATAAACATTTCTTGACAAACAAATATTCAAGAGTTAGTGTAGCTTTTATCAAAACACTTCATAAATTGGTACTAGTTGGCCTTTGTCTTATTCAAGACATCACAACTTCCCACATTTGATGAATGTTATAAACCTTTAATACTTTTCACTCATTGTCACAATCTTAACTTTAAGACTTGTTATGGAACGAAGTATGATAGACTTCTTGATTTAACCATTTCTTCAATCCTTGACTCCTCTTTTTAAACATACAATTGTACTAAGACTCACTTAGAAGATCAATTGAGATATGGTTCTTAATCATTAAGACCTATCATAAAGCATAAAAGCTACTCTCCCTTCTTCTTAGAATGGAGAAACTTTTATCTTTCTGCCTACATGATTCTTCTTATTCGTTCTACTATTGATCTAAACCCTTTAATCAATTTAGAATTACACTTAATCTTGTAAGTATAATCATATTTACTAAGCCTTTTAATAAATCATGACGAATATATTTGTTATTCTTATGGTGAACTTGATCAACACACAACTTTGTGTACTCGATCTCCTAGTCCTTCACTTGACACATTGTCAACGAATTTGTCTAATTTCCAAATATGAAATTTCTCATTCATCATGCAACCAAGTTGCGTGATTCCAAATTTCTATCCAATTGAAACTTTGGGCGATGAGAAACTCTCCCTATTTGGTAAATTCTTGACACTTCCATAATAACATTACTAAGAATCATATCCATTCGTTGTAGAAATATTCGAACATCAATTTTTCATAACGATTTCATTGCAAGGAAGTAAATAAATAAATAAATAAGTCAAAATTTATTTTATTTATAAAAGCACCGGAAAACATTTGTCCTTACAATGCAAAATCTATTGAAAACTATGTAAAAAGAAAATTTCTAACAACTCTATCATAACTATCTAAGCTCAAAATCCAATCTTCAAGTCCATGAGATCGAGATCCATCTCTTGTGATTAGATTCATCTTGCTCTCTTATCAAGCTTCCTTTCTTTTCACCGATCCTTCAAAACCTTCAAATGCAATCTTATCACATCATGTATTAAGAATCAATGATTAGGAACTTAATGGAGTTAGATAGTGGATTCTTACCTAAAGCATAGTCATACTTTTGACTCTCCCATCTCTTAGATCTCTTAGGTAAATAGGGCAACTTCGTCTCCAATGCCCCTTCTCTTGGCAATAAAAGCAAATTGATTCTTTTGGAACAACACATGGAACTACTTCAGACATCGCCTTTCACTTATGATCAAACTTTTCGATCATTGCATGTCTTTCATTGCCATTGTCTATATCCATAGAGGTCTTGAAGGCAGATTCACCAATCAACTTTGCTTTTCTATTGCGCCAAACCATTGTTGATTCAGCAGCAATAAGCATGTAGGTGAGATCCATAAGGGTCACGTCGCGGTCATCATATAGTACTCTCTTACAAACTCACTATATGAGTTAGGAAGTGATTGAAGAACCCAATCAACAGCCATCGCTTCACCGACAACGGATCCCATCATTCTTAATCTATCAATGTGTGACTTCATCCCTAAGACGTGTGCACACACTGACTTGCCCTCTTTAAGTTCACTTGCCAAAAGGGCTTGAGTGATATTGAACCTTTCAATTTTACAATCTTGTGGGTTAGGGAGAATAATTGGAGGAGGAGAACGAAGTGAAGCATGATTTCTTGTTCCTCGATCGAATCGTGGAATATCATCTTCATGTGGAATGCTTGTTCCACGGGACTTGAGAAGACCATAGTTGTCGAACTTTGACATCGGGAGAAAAACGAATTCAAGTTCGTTGATTGATTGAGTCCTTGGTAAATCACCCAAATGAAATTCCAAGGCTAGGACCCAACACAATATCCTACAACTCGGGAGAGGGATGCCGTAACCCAAATTGCAGAACATTTGAAGGTAAGTGAATGACGATTCACTAGTTTCCACCATGAAAAACGAAAAAGAAATTTAAGTTTTAAATCTATGAAAACTCCTAGATCCTTTGAGATTCATTGATCTTTCAATGGCATGTTTAAATCTCGATATGCCCCTCTAGTTTGTGACTGGGATGCCGAGGATCACAAAGCGGGTGTGAAGAACCATGCAAACTACATGATGCCCTCACATGTTACAATCACCTATTCGATGTGCCGGTAAACCACACACGCTCCACCGAACTATGACAAACATTGAGTCACCCTTTGCTACCTTTGCTTAGAACCATTTAGTGTGCCGGTAAACCACACACGCTCCACTAACGTCTTCGCAAGGGCACAAAGTGTAATTTCATGGAATTGCATCAATTCACTTTTGCCTAAGTAACTAAGATTGGGAATTTGAAAAACATTTAGTTACTTGGTATTTCATTATACTTATAATGGAAGGTTTTGTCCTATCCTACCCGTTCGGCTAACGACCCTCCACTAGTCAAGAGTGCGGTGGGTAAGAGTGGATACCCATTCAATCGCCATTTTATAGGCAATTTCCTTAAACACCCCTTATAGACCAGCTTCGTGAATGAGGCCTACTAACGGTAAGACTGACTTTTACTCATACATATATATAATGTTAGACTTTTAATGTTATATATAGTATAGGGTGTATTTTATACTTTTAAAATATTATATGGTTAACTTTAACAATTACACTTTTAATTCAATTAAAAGGTTAACCTAAACTTTTATGGATTTATTAAACCTCTTTTAATTATACTCCTTAATTAATTAATAAAACCATAAGGGTGTGATTTGAACTTTTCAAAACATTACTAGAATTTTAGAATTTAACATTTCTAATTAAACCTTTTAATCAACTTTTAAATTCCAAAACTTGAGGGCAAGTTTTGAAACCTTTTTCAAAACATTAGGGTTTTAACTATTTAAATTTCAAAACTTCAAAACTTTTGGGTTCAAATTTAAATTATAAAACCTAAAGGGTAAAATATGAAACTTTTCATAACAACAAGGATCAAATAACAAATAATCTAAACTAACATTTAGTTACATAATTATCCATATTTGATTTGTTTAATGATTTCTTGCAAAACAATTTATCAATTTACTCAAAATAATTAATCAATTATCTTATAAGGAAACAATTATCTTGTTAATTGATAATTATCTTTAATTAGATCAAGAATATAGTCATATATATCATAAAATCGGATTTATATTGATCTAACATGATAAGGTAACTATCCAAATGCAAAAACAGCAAGAAATCCCGAGATAAGCATTATCTGACGCTCGACTCGCCGAGTACTACACTGTACTCGCCGAGTTGAGGGGTACTCGCCGAGTTCCCCAGCCATAAAGCCCAAAAAACGATTTTCCAGTTATACAATGCATCAATACAACTGAAACCAAGCTAGGCTCTGATACCACTGATGGGTTTTGGTCATAAGACATCCTATGTGCTCATACAAACCCTAATGCGTGGATCTAGGTTTCTCTATTGTACATGCTTTGAATCCAAGACTATAAACCCTAATTCTAGCATACAAGTAATCATATTAATATGTAATTAGGTTTAAGATCATACCTTGATTGTTATGTAGCAATAACAATCCCAATTCCTCCTTGAATTGACTTTGGAAGGCTTAGAGTCACAAGTGTCACTCCTCTAATGGCTCACAAACACCATAAGCAAGAGGATGAACAGGAGAGAGGTTGGAGGCTGCCAAAAACGTGTGTAAACCCTTACAAGAACATTAGCCACGTTTTTGAGCCTTAAGGGGTCTTTATATAGTTTGGCTATTAGGGTTATCTAACAAGGAAACCCTAATTTGGATGCTTAAGCCCTAAGCAACCCATAGACTCCTTTAACTAAGCCCATGGACGATTTCCTTATGGGTTTCCCATTAGAATTCGTCCATCCCTTAATATAAGGCAATCCATGGCCCAAATTGCAATTATCTTATAATTACAATTCCAGTCCCTTAAGTTTAATTAATCTCTTTTAGTCACAAAACTAATTACCAATTAATTATTGACTAATATTAATTAAACAATATGATTTCTCCTTTAATATATTATTCTCATAATACATTAATAAATCATATTTAATCCTTACTCTCCATAAATCATCCTATCAAGTTGCTTTGGTGAAGGCAACCCAAAATGACCATGCACCATCGGGTCAAGTACATACCAAAATAGTTATGGACTTAGACACTAATCCAACATCCATAACATAAGCCACAAATTGGAGCATCCCTTATGTAAATAACTCATAGCCCTCACAGCTAAACAAAAATCTGGTACCCAATGAATGTCATCACCATGAATAACCAATTCTCCCCCACTTGCGGTTAGAGCTCTCACCAGTTGATGCTCACAGTCAATCATAGCCCCATTTTGGCTCAACTAGCCCATGCCCACAATAATCTTAGTCCACCGCAAACGAATAGGGACTAGATCTATCGAATACTTCTCGCGGAACAACTCCAGGACACAACTGTAATGAAAACTTGGAGCACCCACAGTATGGTCATCTGCAATCTCTACCTCTAACGGGTAATCCAAAGCTCCTTAAAACATCCCTAAACATGATCAGATAAAACATAAGTATAAACAATGAAAGGAGGAAAAGACATGATAAGGATACATACTAGTGACAACATATAGCACTGATCGGGCCTCTTTGACCGTCAACTAAAAAACTATGCTTCTTACAACGGGAGTCTCTATCTTACCCTCCTGGCTATCAATAATCCTTAATGTTGTTGGAGCGGAGGCCTTTGTCGCTCCACCTGATTATCTTGTGCAATTAGCCTTCTTGTGGCCCATTTGATTGCAATTGAAGCATATGTTGCTCCCCGAGTTCAATCCCTGTTGTAATGACCAGTCTGCACGTAATTAAAGTAGCTCCCTCCCTTATCACGACATATATCCTCGTGAGACCTCCCACACTTGGCATAATGGCCCTGTCCCTGCTAGTCTCTCGACAACAAATCAAAAATCTTAGGACTCTTCACCGGTCCCATTGATGTCTGAACCTGCTCTTACTTGCGTTTCGTTTGAAGCTCCAACTCGATCTCCCATCTAAGGATCTGGTAGTCATATCATTCAAGATCTTGCAGCTCAACATACTCACAAACTCTCGAATATCATCCATGAGCATGTCACGATACCTCATCTTTTTCATCTCCTCATTAGCAACATACTATGGAACTAGTAAATCCCTATCCCTAAACTTGGTGGTGATCTCTGCCACAGCCTCTGTCGTCTGGCGAACGTCCTAAAACTCCCTCGCCCACTGTTTCACCTCGATAGCAGGTGAAACCTTCACCCTAAATATCATCACAAAATCAGTCCAAGTCATGGGCCTCACACCCTCATCTCCCAAGGCATAACTAACCTCCTCTCACTAGTCGCGAGCTTGATTCCTCATAAGGAAAAATGCAAAGCCCACCTTTGATCCCTCAGGGACGGAACTCGTCTGTTGAGTATTCTCCATATCTGAAATCCACCGTCTGCTGGTGTGACATCCCCAAAAATCACGGCCAGAAAAGACCGATTTTGTTTATGCTTTATAAAAATCAGAGTACTTCTTTTCATAAAAATGTTGTGGAATTTGTTCCAAGAAAAATACGATAAAAACGTTATAAAAACATTTTCGAAGAAACGTATTTTATTTATGTTAAAATGTTTGGGATGTCATCGTCAATATAGAACCATAAGCATAAACAGAACTTACATTTATTTACACTAGTGGTCTACATCTCTTTAATCTCTCAGTGTGACTTCATATCAATACCTGTGATGTAAATAAACTGAGTGGGTCAGGTTGGGAAACCTGGTGAGTACATAGTGATTTCAATCCCACAATGTTATACCATATATATATAGTTTAAAACTCACAAAATATACGATTTCACCATATATATATATATATATATATATATATATATATATATATATATATATATATATAAACAACTCTTATCCCACCCCGTCGATCCTCGCAACGAGGCTATCCATACTCTCGGACCTACGATTAGTCGTTTTACCTACTCCATACTCCCGGATCAGAAATGTATGAATTTACCAAATCCATACTCTCGGACTAGGGACAAATGACTAATCCATACTCTCGGATTAATGATGAATGATTATGCCTAATCCATACTCTCGGACTAGGGACAATGACTAATCCATACTCTCGGATTAATGACGAATGATTATGCCTAATCCATATTCTCGGACTAGGGACAATGACTAATCCATACTCTCGGATTAATGACGAATGATTATGCCTAATCCATATTCTCGGACTAGGGACAATGACTATGTCTAATCCATACTCCCGGATAAGTGACATATACTAACTTCTATTCTCTGAGTTTAACTCACTTGTACTCGTAAGAATATACTACCCAATATTCCTCATATCTAATTTAGGTCTACTCTTTATCCTGAATTATCAAATATAATTAGGTATGTTCTTTAACACGAATTCCAAGAAACATCAATTAACTCGCACATAAACATATAATTAATACTTCAATCAATACTTGTATTAAAATCATGCTCATGAAAGGGACTATGCACTCACTTGAAAGGTGGTGATTCAACACTCGGACAGCGCTTCGATACTCTCAAAACAATTTCCTTCGATAAAACCTAGTATCAACACCACTAGGGTTTAGTCTACCGATATCCG
Organism: Lactuca saligna; assembly: GCF_052625555.1. NCBI lineage: Eukaryota > Viridiplantae > Streptophyta > Magnoliopsida > Asterales > Asteraceae > Lactuca > Lactuca saligna. The sequence goes on from NC_136424.1 coordinate 3,814,842, forward strand.
CGACAAATTAATAGTCTGACTATTATTATTATTATATAAGCGTTAAATAACACTCAATATAACTCATAATAATAGCCCAAATAATTATTTTCAGGTCCTAATAATGTTACTATACTTAATTAGAAGCTATATTAAAACTAGCGTAGGCGTAGCTCACTTACAGCGGGTTTTTCGCAAAACCGGGCTTCGCTGGAGCAGCGTTTACCGAGCCGAAAGGCTCTTTTCTCAGAGCCGTCGGGCGCTCCGGGGCTTCCGCCTTGTGCTAGGGAGTTACCCTAGGCTTTGGTGAAACGACCCAAAAACACGACCCAAAAATTTTCGTTTTTCAATATAATCAAAACCATAATATAAGTATCATAACATAAAACATACGCGATGTATCCCCAAAACATAATAAAATATTGTGCGGAAAACTGTATCATACAACATCAAAAGACATCCCCAGGATAAAAGCTATGCTGTGGTGTGTGCGATGCTGTCACCCCGAGCTCTTCCCTTTGCTTGCGGAAGTACCTGAAACCAAACTGAAACTGTAAGCACGAAGCTTAGTGAGCTCCCCCAAACTACCACATACCATACAATAACATATAAACACATATTGGGCCTTGCCCACTGCATCGGGCCGAAGCCTGGAAACTGCATCGGACCGAAGTCCGGAACTGACTGGGACCTTGTCCCCTGCATCGGACCGAAGTCCGGAACTGACTGGGACCTTGTCCCCTGCATCGGACCGAAGTCCGGAACTAACTGCATCGGACCGAAATCCGGAACTGACTGACTGAACATGGCATAGCATAACACATCAACTAGCATAACACATATACGACATGCTACATCGGGCCGTGGCCCGGAACACATAATACTTAACACATAAAACATAGCACACAAATCCTGTTCGAGCCACGAAGGCATCGAACATACTAACTACTGCATCGGACCTAAATCTGGAAACTACTGCTAACTGAACGGGCCGGCATTGTGGCCTTAGACCCGTTCCTACTGGAAGGAAACTCACCTCGTAAGCTGGCTGCTGAGCGTGTGGCTCGGGAAGCTAACGGCTGTTGCTCCTGAATCTCCTCGGCTACAAGTCCATAAACACACTCAATCAATACTAAACACCGCGCTTGGGGTAGAATGACTCTTTTACCCTTGGTCAAAGTCAACTCCCTTTGGGCTGACTCGCCGAGTCGGGCTACCCAACTCGCCGAGTCCTAGTCTCACCTCTCAGCTCTACACGCTGCTACTCGTCGAGTGCGGCATCGACTCGACGAGTACCCTTTGGATCCAAGAACTCAGACAATCTTCATCCGACTCGCCGAGCCGGATGAACAAACTCGACGAGTTGTTTTTGATCCCAAGAAGATTGCCTTGGACTCGCCGAGTTGATGAACAACTCGCCGAGTCCCTCCATCACTGAGTTCACCCTCAACTCGCTGAGTCCACTCTCTAGCTCACTGGGTTCACTCGGCACTGGTAAAAACGAAGGAATCGGGAACTCGCGACCCAACTCGCCGAGTCGTTCTTCCGACTCGCCGAGTTGCCGCCATGCAACTGATTTTTACTTGATTTTGTTTGAATCCAATGCATACAATTGATAGATCTGAGTCCAATAAGCTGATTTACCACGTAAAGTTTCCAACTTTACGTGTACAACCTCATGAATAAGGGAAATAAGGCTAAAAGATGCATAAAATGGGTAGATCTATGGTTATCATGCAATATAACTCCAAAAAGACAGTAGATCTGGGCTCTACAACACCCCAACATTCAGATCCATAGATATTCCGTCTTAATAAGACGTTCATGCAAGTGTAAGGCTTGGAACAAGCATCAACTAGCTCTTAGGAGAGCTCTAATGGAAGTTTAAAGCATATAACAAGATAAAACTCCGAAAATACCTCAATTAACTCTGATTTGGCCTTGGATCTTTGCACTACAACACTTCTCCTTGCTTCTTCCTTCTTCTCCTTCTTCACACCTTCACAAAATGGCACCAAAACACATATAAGCTCTTCAAAGGAGGATTAGGGTTCTATCACTGCGTTCTCAGGGTGAGGGAGGCAAGAATGGGGGCTATAAGGTGGTATAAATAGTGGGCAACCCGGGGATTTAGGGTTTCACCCAGACGGATGGACTCGCCGAGTCAGGGATATGGACTCGCCGAGTCCCCGGCTCACGCGTGCTCGAAGACGCGACCCTACTCAGCGAGTCAGGCTAGAACTCGCCGAGTCCCTCTTGAAAACTTACAACAATTACAATGAATTAACGTACCGGGAACGGCTCGTTACAATTCTCCCCTACTTGTCTCAGACTTCGTCCTCGAAGTCTGCTACGGCTGGGTCTGCAAAGATTTCCGGGTTGTGCGCTCTCATCTCCTCCTCAGCCTCCCACGTCCATTCAAACCCCTTCCGGTGCTGCCACTGCACCTTTACTAGCTGAATTACCTTGTTCCTCAAGGTCTTGATCTTCCGTTCCAGAATCGCGACCGGTCTCTCAATATAATTCAGGCCGCTATCAACCTGGATATCCTCTAAGGGAACGACTGCCGTCTCATCCACCAAACACTTCCTTAACTGCGACACGTGGAATGTGTTGTGTATCTGACTAAGCTCCTCAGGAAGATCTAACCGATAAGCAACCCGACCCACCCGGGCCAAAACCCTGAAAGGACCAATAAATCTGGGGCCCAATTTGCCCCTCTTCCGGAACCTGATGACACCTTTCCAAGGTGAGACTTTCAGAAGAACCATATCGCCCACCTGGAACTCCAAGTCCGAACGCCTCCTGTCGGCGTAGCTCTTCTGCCGACTCTGCGCAGTCTGCAGCCTACTACGGACCTGCTGGATCAATTCCGTCGTCTTGAGCACCACTTCGGTGCTCCCTATAACTCGCTGACCGACCTCTCCCCAACAAATCGGGGTCCTGCACTTCCTGCCATATAACATCTCAAAAGGAGGTCGATCAATGCTCGCATGATAACTGTTGTTATACGAGAATTCCGCTAACGGAAGATACGTATCCCAACTGCCCCCAAAATCTAAAACACATGCCCTAAGCATGTCCTCGAGAGTCTGAATCGTCCTCTCGCTCTGCCCGTCAGTCTGAGGATGAAAAGCGGTGCTGAAATGGAGACGAGTACCCATCTCGTCGTGGAATCGCTTCCAGAATCTGGACGTGAAACGAACATCTCGGTCCGACACCACCGATACCGGCACTCCATGACGTGCCACAATCTCTCGCACATAGATATCGGCTAACTTTTCCGCCGATATACTCTCCTGAATCGGAATAAAATGGGCACTCTTCGTCAACCGATCCACTACTACCCATATCGAGTCCACCCCGCGTGCGGTCCTGGGGAGTTTGGTGACAAAATCCATGGTGATGTCCTCCCATTTCCACATGGGAATGTCTAACGGCTGCATCTTGCCGTGAGGTCTCTGGTGCTCCGCCTTGACCTTCCGGCAGGTCAAACATCTCTCCACATACCAAGCGACATCTCGCTTCATGCAGGGCCACCAATAATCAGATCGAAGATCTCGATACATCTTCGTCGCTCCTGGGTGGATAGAAAATCGAGACTTATGAGCATCGTCCATCAATACTTGCCGTACCCCACCCCAGTACGGTACCCACACCCTACCATGAAGCGTCAACAAACCCCGACTGTCGTAATCAAGCGAAGCTACTCGGCCCACTATCCTCTCGCACTTCTGCCTCTCCTCCTTGAGGCCCTCCATCTGAGCTTCCTTGATCCGCTCCAACAATGGAGTGATCACCGTCATCCTCATACACAGATCTCTGATAGGGGCCGTCGACACCTTGCGGCTCAGGGCGTCGGCCACCACATTGGCCTTCCCTAGATGATAAAGGATCTCACAGTCATAGTCCTTCAGCACGTCTAACCATCTCCTCTGCCTCATGTTCAAACTCGGCTGATCCATAAGATATTGCAAACTCTTGTGATCCGTGTAAATAGTACAGCGGACCCCATAAAGGTAATGTCTCCAAATCTTGAGGGCAAACACAACTGCCCCCAGCTCCAAATCGTGGGTAGGATAATTAGACTCGTGAGGCTTCAACTGTCTCGAGGCATAAGCTACCACATGGCCTCGCTGCATCAATACTACTCCCATACCTGTGATCGATGCATCACAATAGACTACGAAATCCTCTACTCCTTCTGGCAAGGTAAGGATCGGAGCCTCGCACAATCTCTGCCTGAGAGTCTCGAACGCCGCCTGCTGCTCAGGCCCCCAACAAAAAACCACCGACTTCTTGGTTAGCCGGGTGAGCGGCACTGCTATCTTGGAGAAGTCCTGAATAAATCTCCGATAATACCCTGCCAACCCCAGGAAGCTCCGAATCTCAGATGGAGACCTCGGGACCTCCCACTGCATCACAGCCTCAATCTTGGCCGGATCTACCAAAATACCCTTCTGGTTGACGAGATGACCAAGAAACTGCACCTCGCGCAACCAGAACTCACACTTGGAGAACTTTGCGAAAAGTCTCTCCCTCCTCAAAGTCTCCAACACCTCCCGCAGGTGCTCCTCGTGCTGCCCCTGTGTCTTGGAATACACCAAGATGTCATCTATAAACACTATCACCAACCGATCCAGCATCGGTCTGCACACGCGGTTCATGAGATCCATGAACGCGGCTGGGGCATTGGTGAGCCCAAATGGCATCACCACGAACTCATAATGACCATACCGGGTCCTGAAAGCAGTCTTCTGCACATCCTCATCTCTAACCCTCATCTGATGATAACCGGAGCGTAGATCGATCTTGGAGAACCAAGACGCTCCCTGAAGCTGATCAAACAAGTCATCAATCCTCGGAAGTGGGTAACGGTTCTTCACCGTTACTTTGTTCAACTCCCGATAATCAATGCACATACGATGCGACCCATCCTTCTTCCTCACAAATAAGATCGGCGCTCCCCAAGGCGAACTGCTCGGCCGAATGAAACCCTTGTCTAACAGCTCCTGAAGTTGTGTAGACAACTCCTGCATCTCAGGGGGAGCAAGTCGATACGGTGCTTTGGCTATCGGAGCCGCACCAGGAACTAGGTCGATCCTGAACTCAACCTGCCTCTCTGGAGGTATCCCCGACAAATCCTCGGGAAACACATCCGGGTAGTCACGAACAATAGG